>NW_024412406.1:5588021-5671467 GCF_014898765.1 Herpailurus yagouaroundi
AAATAAAATAAAATAAAATAAAATAAAATAAAATAAAATAAAATAAACATTTAAAAAATCATAAAATACTGTATAGAGAGTCATTAATATATGTTTATGATCACCATATTCTTATTTCAAATTTAAGACTGTCCTGCAAACACAAAAGGACATAGAAGCATAGCCTCCCTCTCATATGTGAGAATACCTTGGAAGCACAAAAACTCAGCTATGTGAAAATAAACAATGAGAATAAGCGTAGACTAGCAAACAGAATAGTGATCTTCTGGAATTCAAGTATGAAGGCGGCAACATCCATCCCTGGCTAAATGCATCTGCTTCCTCTATGAGCTCTATCTCAGGTCATAACCGTTTTGAGTTGGCTGGACTATCGTGAACTCGATAGAATGTTGCCATTTGGTGTGCCCAGAGGTAAAGAAAAAAAAATTTTGCCCCTTGGATCCTAATTTCAATAATTCCTTTTTTTCTGTGGATATTTGTTTAAATTTGGTTGAGGAGGGTGCTGTGGTGGTCCACGTTTCTATCAATGCATAATTGACTAGATCTGTTAGAAGAAATTGTCCATATTTTAGGAAACTGTTCAGTATGCCAGTGTTCCTTCTACATTTTGAAAGAAATATTTTTAGAAATATTACTTGAGTATCTGGAAACACAAATGCTTATTTACATGCAGCATAAGATAGCACTTACTGTATCTAGTAATGTAGATAGACAATAATAGACAATAATGTAGATAGCCTATCCCGTCTAGTTTTTCCTACTGTGATTAGAAGTTAATCTTATAATGACCCATACTGAATGATCTGTTCCTGCCTACTTCTCCAACTCCATCTCACTTATTGCCCAGTATGCTGCACCCACACTGACGTCATTTCATGTCCTCAAACACTTAAGATTCTTACTTGGCTGGGCCTTTGCTCACACTGATCTGAATGGAATGCTATTCTCTCACCTCTTTCCTGGCTGGCTGCTTCATAGACCTTAGATCTTAGTCTAAAAGTCACTTTCCTGGAAAAGCCTTCTTGGAATATGTTTCCTTCTCTCCTATTTTTCTCTAACATAACTCCTAGTTTTTCCTTTCATAAGTCTCACCCAATTTGTTATTGTTTGTTGTCTCTTTCCAACTAGACTGTAAACACCTTGAGGGCAGGAGCCACATCTAACTTGTTCATTATTGAATCCCCAGTACCTGGACTGGCAGGTACTAGTTCTCAGTATGTATTTATTCAATGAAGTATGAATACGTGAATTGGAAAAATATATTTGATGTTGGTTCTGTGAATTATTGCTTAAATGGGTTTATATTTTATTAATATCAACATACATTTAGGAATACTCATACAGGGGTGCCTGTGTGGCTCAGTCAGTTAAGTATCCAACTTGGGCTCAGGTCATGATCTCACAGTTCTTGAGTTGCAACCCTGTGTCGGGCTCTGTGCTGATACCTCAGAGCCTGGAGCCTGCTTCGAATTCTGTGTCTCCTTCTCTCTCTGCCCCTCTCCTGCTCACACTCTATCTCTGTCTCTCAAAAATAAATAACATTAAAAAAAATAAAGACAAATAAATATTCATACAGCATCACTATTGAATTATACATACATAGATATTCAAACTACAATAGAGGATTAAAGATTATTTTAACTCGTTTTGAGGAATCTCAGTTCTCCAAGGATTGGTGGCCACTGGAATAGATGTTGAAGGTTTAAAAGATTGTGCTAAATCTTGCTTTATGCTATGACATATCCTGAAAATTGTCTTTTCATTCTTTCATTCATTTTTAAGAGATCCTAGGTAAAAACATCTTCCTGAGACTTTTAAAAATATAAACAGTCTAAAAGTCCAGTAAATTCAAGTAGTTAGTTTGTTGTAATTAATTAAGGTTTCTCACTGAAGTCTAACCTTTATTTTTCTGTACTTTAATTTTCTTATGTGAAAGCCTTATTTAACTTTACCTTGTACTAGATGCTTAGAGACAAAGATGAGCTCCTGTTAGTGCATGGCCCAACAGGAAACCTGCATAAACAGTTATAATTCAGTGTAGTCCAGTGAGGGAGTTATGCTTTCAAGAACTACCACAACCAACTTGAGGGCATCAGAGACAGTTTCCTATAGGAACTGGCACACGAACTAGAATGTGCCATAACATAGAACTAAGGTGGGAGAAGTGGAAAGAAAGAGCCCAGTGTGCGCAAAGACAAGAAGCACTGAAACAAGAAGCACATCACTGTGTTCCAGGTAACATAGGCAGTTCAGTGTTCCTGGAGCATAAATTTGGGGGAGTGGAAGAGATAGTCAGGGCCAGGTGCAGAAGAGGAGGCTTGTATCTTATTAGGGCACTTGGACTTTATACTCTGGGCCATGGAGATCTACCAAAGGGTTTCATGGGCATTGCTAATAGTTAATCTCTCTGGGAATATATCCAAAGGAAGTGAAAACACTAACTCAAAAAGATACTGTACCCCCATGTTCATAGCAGCATTATTTTTAAAGACAATTTGTAATGTTTATTTTAATTTTGAGAGAGAGACAGACAGACAGAACGTGAGCAAGAGAGGGGCAGAGAGAGAGGGAGCCAGAATCCAAAGCAGGCTTCAGGCTCCAAGCTGTCAACACAGAGCCCGACACGGGGCTCGAACTCACAAACTGTGAGATCATGACCTGAGCCGAAGTCGGATGCTTAACCGACTGAGCCACCCAGGTGCCCCACAGCAGAATTATTTACGGTAGCGAAGGCATGGAAAGAACCTAAGTGTCTATCAATTGATGAATGGATACAGACATTGTCATGTGTATATATCTACATATGGATATGTACACACACACACAATGGAATATTAGCCATTAAACAAAACAAAAGGAGAAAATCCTACCACTTGTGACAAGAAGGATGGACCTTGAAGGCACTATTCTTTTTTTTTTTTTTTTTTTTTTTTAGTTTTTTTTGAAGGCACTATTCTAAGTGAAATAAGACAGAGAAAGACAAATACTGTATGCTCACTTATACAGAGAATCTAAAAAGAAAACAAATCTCATAGAAAGAGATCAGACTTGTGGTTACCAGAGGTGAAGAATAGGAGGAGGGAGAGGGAATTGGAGGAAGGTGGTCAAAGGTACAAGCTTGCAATAATGAGATAAATAGGTACTAGGGATGTAATATTCAACATAATGACTACAGCTAACACTGCTGTGTCATAGATAGGGAAGTTGTTAAGAGAGTAGATCCTAAGAGTTTTCTTTTTTTCTTTCTCTTTACTTTATCTATATGAGAGGATGGTTGTTATCTGAACCTGTTGTGGTAATCATTTCACAATATATGTAAATCAAACCATCACACTGTATGCCTTAAATTTATACAGTGATGTATATCAATTATTTCTCAATAAGACTGGGGGGAAAATAGTTAATCTCCAAGAACATGTGAATTGAAAATTTTTATGTAAATTACTTTCCATTTTTACACTACTAGCAGTTGGAAGAGACATATCATGAACAAAAACCTCAAAAGATTTACAATTGGGCACTCTTAATTGTGTTTATTCCAAACGCTTTCCACATCAAAACGGATGTTTAAAATGAATAAATTTGATATTGTGAAGTAGTCCATCTTTAGTCCTGATGTTTATTAAATAGAAAGATTCGAAAATCATCCAATTATTCTTGGAAAATGTGCATGAATGTGTGGTATTTGGAACTCTATTTTAGAACCCAAATGTCATAGACATCTGGACACAAAAATTATGCAAGAGAGACCTTTAGAAATGTGTTACTAATTATTGACTCTTCCCTGCAACAACACAACTGAGCCTTTGTTATATGTACTGTGTGCAGTACTGCTGGAGACTGGCTTTTTTCACATTATGGTTTATTTTCATAAGATATTTCTCATAACTAGCATCACAAAGCACTTCATGGAGTTAGTAAGCCTCAGAAATAAATGAATTATGTTAGCAGTAATGAATAGACAAAACAAAATCTTAGAAAAAAATTGTACAAGGAAGGAAGAGGAAGAAATAATGATCAAGCTAGCTGAAGAATTAGGCAACTAGGGAAATTCAGGACAACTAGCTATAATGGAGAGACCATGTGCAGTTGTGGAGTTAGGAGAACTGGATTCTACTACTGGTCTTACAACTTTCCAAATATGTGTTTTAACTCCCTGTGCTCTGCTTTATTATCCATAACATGAAAAGATGCTGCTTTTAGTATTTAAGGTCTCCTCCTATTGTAAAATATAGGTTATAAGAATTTAAAATACCTTGAGTTCAACTACTATTAAGTAACTAGGAACAGATCTCAGTGATAGTGTCTAAGAACCAGGCAAGATCCCCGTTCTCAGAGAGCTTAAATTGTAGTGGGGAGGGAAGACAAACAGAGCTATAAATAAAAAAATCATAGCAGTAGCAGAAACTATGAAGAAAATAAGACAAGCTCATATTCTAAAGAGGCACTGGGTGGTCTGGGGCAACATTACAGAGACAAGCAGGGAATAGCTAAGACCTAAAGAAAGAAAAGAATCCAGGTTTGTGAAATCCAAGAGCCAGGACATTCCTGATGGAAGTTACAGTGCCAGAGACCTGGGTAGGAAACAGACTAGACTTCCTTGAGAAACACAGAGAAGCCAGTAGGGTTGGAAGGTAGAAATAAGTGGAGGAAGGACAAGAAAAAAGGTAAACTAAGTCATGGATACCCTGATAGGCTATGATTGGAAGTTTGAATTAATATTTTAAGTGCAGTGGGCAGCACCTGGAGGAATTTAAGCTGAAAAGTGATGGATCTAATTTATTTAAAAATATCACTTTGGCCACAGTGTTGGGGCTTGATTGCAGATGGCCGAGTGAAAGCAAAGAAATCCAATTTCAGAGGCTATTATAAAATGCCAGATGAGAGATAATGGTAACTTGGACTAAGATGAAGAGGGAGAGGCCTGAAACGTGTTGAGTGGTGATGTATTGGTCTAAATCCTTGTGTTTAAATGTCTTCAGTGTTAATGTGATACTTTAGAAGCTGGCTCAGATTAACTCATAAATTTTGTAACCGTGATTTAAATTCAATGAAAAATGAAGGACGTCATCTAGGATAAGAATAATGCCAAATAAATGTCATTTGCTCTGAAAACTTCTGTACTGAATTTGGTGCTATTCATATTTGGGGCTTTGCAGTCAGGTTTGCAAATAAAGAAAAATAGTATATTTAGAAAAAGAAGTCAGGGGTACCTGGATGTCTTAGTTGGTTAAGTTTCCAAATTTGGCTCAGGTCATAATCTCACAGTTCATGAGTTCAAGCCCCACATTGGGTTCCACGTTGGTAGCACAGAGCCTGCTTGGGATTCTTGCTCTCTCCTCTTTATCTGCCTCTCCCCTATTGATGCTTTTTCTCTCTCTCAAAATAAATAGATAAACTTTTAAAAAAAATCTTAAAAAAAAAGAAAAAGAGATCCAATATCTTTATTATAGTTTGATGATTAGCAAGGATTCAAGTAAATACTGCTAATTATATATTTTTAAATATATGAATTTATTCAGTAGTTTATTTTTGTGAAGCATTATAGTAGGTATTTCCAGAGGATGGTCTCCTTACTTTGGACGATTCCCCTAAACCAATTTGGCGGTAATTAAATAACTGGAACTATCCTTAAAAATATATAAAACATATCAGTTTCTACTGCTGTTTCATTACATTTGTAAAGTAATACAGAAAAATACACTGGCCAATAACAGTAGAAAATCAAGAGATGTACTCAATTTGTAGAGAGCTAAAGATAAATGATGTTATAATTGCCTTTTTCTTATTTAAAGATACTAGCATGCTAAATCAATATGTATAATATAAACATAGATATTTCCTAGGTTTAAAAAATGTCATTTGTAGGCTGTTTACTTAAAACTTGGGACTAATTTTCCCATGGAAATAATATAGCCTCCCAGGCCAGCCCAAAACATCTGTTTAACCATTGTAGAGTCAAATATTAGTGAGTGGGACCATAAGTTAAGGTTACAGGAAGCATAAGGGCCTCCTTATGCAAGAGGAATATGAAGAATAAAAATATTTCTGTGCTTTCTCTTGTTATAGGCATAAATCTGGAAAATTTTGCCATATAGTAATATTGAGACTCTGCCATCTCCTTCTGTGCAACTCTCTGCCCTTTAAAAACACTGTACTCTTATGTTACTTGGACACCCAGTATTGTGTACTACCCAAATTGCTCTTTATCCTCAAATTATCTGCCTCTTCTTCTTGCCAGAATTATTCTGATTTTTCTTCAGTGTCATTTAAAAGTTAGGAAAGCAACTCTCCCTCTCTCTCTTTCAAAATAAAATAAACAAACATTTAAAGAAAAAGTGGGGCGCACTCAGTTGGTTAAATGTCCAACTCTTGATTTCAGCTCAGGTCATGATCTCACAGTTTGTGGGATTGAGCCCTGTGTTGGGCTCTGTGCTGACACTGTGGAGCCTCCTTGGGATTCTTTCTCTCCTTCTCTCTCTCTGCCCCTCCCCCACTCATGCTTGTGCTCTCTCTCTCTCTCAAAATAAAATAAACATTAAAAAAATAAAATTAAAAATAAATAAAAATTAGGAAAACAATCTGATTAAACAACATATTAATTTATAAATGGCTGGTCAATAAGTAAACTTTAGAACTATGTATACCTTATAAATGGATGCCTATTAACCTCAGTGACTCCCTAACCTAAATTCAGGCAATCTAACAAAGTAAAAGGATTTTACACAATCTGAGATAGCATATATTAAAGGGAAAAAGAATGGAGCTGCATAATTTTTCCTACTTTCTTTATGTCCAGAGTCTCAACTTCTGTAACAGCTCCACGTACAAATTCCTTCATGCATTTTAACCAAGTTAATCTTTATTACAGTTCTATGGGTGGGTATGTCCTACTTGCAGAAGAAATTGATGTATCTCTATTCTTCTCTGGCATATATCAATGGTCCATCCCCTTAGAATACACCCCTGGTGAGATTTTCCCCAAGCAGGGCTAAGCACCAATCTTACACCTCATCTAAAAAGTCACCTTGTACCCACCGCTCAAATAGTCCTGGAAATCTTTAATGTTTTCTATAAAGTTTTCCTAGTCTGGTCAGAGAACAGTAATTGCATACATGGTGTCACTCTGTCTGGAGTCGAGAACACCTATGGCTATGCTTCCTATTTGGTAAGACGGAGTAGAAAGAGTTCTAGTTCAGTTTTTGTGCTGATGCTGTCAATAGCTTAAGCAGATCATTTCCATGTTATGCATCTCTCTTTCCTCATCTAACTGGAAGATGGATGTGTGTGTGTAGGGGGTTATAAAGGGTATATAATACCTGTTGATCTTCTCTACCAAACTGATGTCCAGAAAAGATGATGCATTTGAAAACTCTTTGAATAAGTAGAAAGCACAGTGATTCTAAAACACAACTATTTTTTTTTAATATAATTTATTGTCAAGTTGGCTAACATATAGTGTATACAGTGTGTTCTTGGTTCTGGGAGTAGATGCCCGTGATTCATTGCTTACATACAACACCCCCAGTGCTCATCCCAACAAGTGCCCTCCTCAATGCCCATCACCCATTTTCCCTTCTACTAGACCTGCTCCCCCATCAACCCTCAGTTTGTTCTCTGTATTTAAGAGTCTCTTATGGTTTGCCTCCCTTTCTGTTTGAAACTATTTTTTCCCCTTCCCTTCCCCCATGGTCTTCTGTTAAGTTTCTTAAGTTCCACATATGAGTGAAACACAACTATTTGTTGAACTCTCGCTATGTCCAGGCACTGTGCTCAGTACTTTCCTATACTTTATATCATTCAGTCAACAAACAAGAAGGTATTAGAAACCCCATTTTACGGAGGAGTGATTGGAGGCCTAGATTAGTTAAATGCCAAAGGTCCAAAAGATATTGTCACATCAGTAGTCACATGGCAAGTAATTTGGAAAGCTGGACTGTGAGCCCAGGCCTATTGCTCCAATGCCTTTGTCTTCACCACTGGATTATATTGCCACACATTCTACACATGTAAGTCAGTATTATCTGCCTCATCTACTTTTATGAACCTTAAATACACTTATCCCTAAAACATACATTCTGAATCCAGTTGACTAATTTTATAGTGACTCACTCTCCTTATTTTGCTGTTCGTGTATTGCATGTCAGTGTACTCTAAAATTTTCTTTAAGGCCCATTTTCTTTTGTGCTCTTTTTATAGTTCCTAATGCAAATGTATAAGCAATCTTTCTGAGTATTTTATGATGAGAAGGAAGAATCAAGAATCTAGATCAGGGGAAGGTGAATGAACCTATTGAAAAGGGTCCATAAAACAAGTGATCCTCACAGAAACAGCTGAAAGTTTTAATAAGTGGCCAGCTATAGTATAGTTAAGCGCCAAAATATGCTAATATTGTGTAAAGATAATTTTAAAAGTTGTGTGTGGGTAGTGAGTTGTGAGTCACATACTGAAAGAGGCTTAGCTTTTTTCTTTTCTATTATATAAATAATTGGAATCACATTTCAGAAAAGTGCCCAAAATAGAGCAACTAGGATTAAAACCTTTAAAAAATACATTGAATAATTTCTTTTTTCTTGGAAGCTGACACTGATTTCAATCTATATAGTAGATCAAAACCTACTTTTATACTCAAAAGTATCTTTTATCTCTGTTATATAGGTATGAAACATAATGCAGATAATGCACAAGTTATGTCCTTCAAGGCCATGAATGATTGTGGCCAACCTTGGAAAAGAAGTCAGGCATCCCATGAGTAGAATTAAAAAAAAAAAAATGAAGTCAACTCCTGAGCCACACAGAGAATACCTGTATACACACTCTTCTGAGCTTCTGCAACCACAGAAAACCACGGGGGAGATCATGTGAACAGAGAGCCTCTCTTCCTAGCCTCTGGCAGTGAGTAATTTTTCTACCCAATATAACTTTGTGAAGGTCACCTCCCATCTTCTGCTTTTGAGTAGAGGCAGAAAGAGAAGTGTTTTGAAGGGTCAGTATGAGAAAGATTCAGCTCTTCATATTTAATTTTACCTCTTCCTTTTCAAAACATTATTTTGGGACTATAGCTGTTAAAACCATCATGTGTCAAGTATAGTCAGTATCTAGGGGACTACCGTTAGGTGCTTCCAGAATGCCATTGTCTGAGAACAAAAATCAGAAAGTATGAAAGTAGGGCAGATGAGACCTGTCACCTATAGATGAGGTAAATAATAACTGTATGCCTGAGAAAACTGTGACTATGTCTTATCCAGGCTGATTGCCTTATTCCCTGGTCTACCTGTAATGTGATTAAGAGGAAGTGAAAATCATAACTAGGATAACAAGGCCAGGCCAGGACAAAAGGCCAAGGAGCGAACATCAAGAGTGAGAGGGGTGAGTTCTGAGGTTGCCTCATTATGCCCTGTCAAAACAAAACAAAAACAAGTGAAAATTGCAAGCAGAAAGCAAGAATCTAGGCAGCAGGAAAGACCAAACCCACCCCCCCCAAACAGAGAGTTGGTAGTATTTCTCCTGCATTGGTCGGGAGAAAGTCATTTACCCTACTAGATGCAGTGTGTCCAGGTCCCGGAGAAGAAGTGTGCTCTGTTAACAGCGAAGTCAGGGATGGTTCATTTGGCTTTTTTCTAGTCTGGAAGAAACATCTCATAAGACTGGCAGTTTCCCTTTCCTATGACTCCACACTTAACATATGGCCCTCTGATTTCTAATTTTGCCTCCTGTTTAACAGGAGTGGATAGGAATAGTAAGGTCTCTAAACACATCTATATCTTTTATTGTTAATTAATACATTTGCATTTTGTTTTATATCTCAAGCTTTTATAATATGACTTCTGAGGTTAATAGCTACACCAAATAATTTAGTCAATTCAAGTTCATTTTCAAAGTCAAATTTCTTAGACACACTAGACGTATCTGGACTAAAACCCAAAATATGTGATTTAAGCAGAATAAGGCAAATAAGTTGGTCAGCTAGCTTTTCTCTATGATTCCTTTGTGCCATACTGTTATAAAACTCCAACAATAGGAAGAAGATTTTTGTGGTTGATAAAACCATTTTTTGTACTTCATAACTGAAGATAAAGAATGAGCAAATGCTATTGGTGACAGAGGCAATGAAGCTATTTCAACTCCAAGCATCTGGCTTTTGAAATCATTTGCATGAGAGTTAAAAGATTTTCAAGTTGTGTGCATACCCAATATCATTTAACATAGCTAAAGACTATTATCCAGTATTGAGGAATACGGTCATTCCTTAAATTATGTGTCCTATTTCATGTTAGGCATTGTGTGCAATGTCTGGAAATCCGAACTGAGCAAGGCATACAAATAAATAACTAAAATTATCAGCGATGAATTGTGAGATAATGTTCAAGGTGTAGTGATGGCAAGGGACAGAGAAATTCCTGCTCCTGGGGTGAAGAAAGCTCCCTTTGAGCTAGGTTTTGAAAGAAATGCAATGTATTGCTCTCTTGGCCCAGGAGGAGAAAGGGAATCCAGGTAGGAGAAAAGGCTGGGAAGCAAAGTTTGGAAAATATGAAACAGGTTGGTTTGTACAGCACATTGTTAAGCAAGGAGAAGAGACAGGAGGTTGCCTGCTAATGACTTAATCAACTGGGTGTGGGAGGGGTCGTTGGTGACATTGAAAACAGGGAAACAGCATGACCTTAAGAAAAGTATAATTGTGATGACAATGAAGCAAAGGGGAGCAGGAGAGAGTCCAGGTCTTGAATTAAGGCAGTTGTAATATGACTGAAAAAGGAAAGGCAGGTTTGAGAATGGTTTGGCAGCTAGAATCCGTAGGGCTTTGTGACAGATTGTGTTTGGGGGCGAGAGAAGGAGGAACTAGCATAATGCCCAAATTACTGGCTTTGGAACATAGGGATCTTTTATTATATCTTTCTCTAAACCATTATACATTATTCATTGTGACATTGAAGATGTGCCTGCGTAGTGAAACATCATTCGTTTCAACTAAGGGAATCCCTAGATTAGAAATCAACCCCACCTACTCCCACCCATGCTTTTCCTGTCCATTTTATGCTTTTCTCAGGAAGCTATGAGATCTGGCTCCAGACAAAAAACAAAAAACAAAAACAAAACCAAAAAACAAACAAACAAAAATATGTAAAATTAAAACAGACCTATTGTCCTAAAGAAAGAAATATGAAAGCCAGAAGATACAGTTAAACCCATTTGAAATGCTTAGAACTATGTGTCCATGGCTTTATCACAGACTGTAGCTGTACTCTTCGTGTTCAGCTCTGCCTGGTTTTCATTAAGCAAAGAAACTGGCTTTCAATAGCAAAAATGTAAAAACTCATTAGGTTTCAGGATAACCAGAGACTTGTGCTTGAAAATTTAGATGTATATTAACAAAATTACATCTTGACTTTTTCTACCGGATAAAAAAATGAAGCAAATATATTATTATTCTAAATACGTATCACATTTTCATATTAAGGATATTTGAGAGTTAAAAAATTTACATGAATATTGTTCCTCAAATTTTGCTCAAAGTGTCCTAGTGCTTCATGTCTCACCTCTTGTGTGGCCATTAGGGAGGGATTCTAGCGTAGTTGTGCTCAGTAAGCTAAGCTCTGGAGTTAGATTGCCCAAGTTCAAATGCTGGCTCTGTCATTTAGGTCTTTGGGCAGTCCATCAGCTGCCCCTTTTATCTTGTCACACACACATGAAACTGATAATATCAACATGATTTTGAGTAGAGCCCAATTCTAACAGAAATACTAGATAGGATTTGACTTCAAGAAACGTATGATCTAATTCAGTATTTCTCAAGCTTCACTGGGTACTAGAATCAACCGGGGGAGCTTATTAGGACACAGATTGCTGGGCCCACCCCTAGATTTTCTAATATAGTAGATCTGGGGTGGGGATCAAAAATTTGCATTTCTAGCAAATTCCAGGTGGTGGTCTGGGGCCTATACTTTGAGAAATACTGATCTAATTGAGAAGGAAATTCATTGAGAAAGAAATAGATGAGATATAATAGCACTTAGAAAACATGAACACACTGTCATAATTTTGTTTAGGAAGCTCAACTATATACACAGGGAAATCCAGGGGCTGATGAACCATTCATTTAAGTGAGAATCACTAACTTTGTTTTATTACTAGGATGACCTTGAGTTTCTATCATTGTAGGAATGTAGCCTCATATTTGTAGTGTGTGCATTAGCCCCACTCAGAGAAACCATACTTCAACTTGCCAACTTGCCTTTTCCAGTATTTCGGGGTTTTATGCTTGAACTTGAACCATACCAAACCATGAACCATTAACTGGAATATAGCAGGCTAATTTGTTGAACTCCAGAACTAAATTAAATCCCAAATACCCTTTCCTTCAAGTGTGAACCAAATGAAAGAGATTGTTAAAAAAAAAAAAAAAAAGTGAACTAGTTCAGATTAGAAACAAATCTTTTAGTTTTTTAAAACAACTGAAATGCAAAATCATATTTCCTAACATACCAATTCATTAAAAACAAAATGAAATAAAACAAAGCTCTGTTTAACATACTCTCATACTAAGTAATGTAGTTGACTAAAATGCTGAAATAGTAAAGCCCCATAAGAGTCTGGGTCCCAGCAAGAAAGAGCATTCCACTTAAAGGGTTCAAATCAAGACATGTTAATGAAACAACTCCTTAGGGTGATGTGGGAAGGGAGTTAAGGAAACAAAAGAGGGATGTTGGGGTACCAGAAGACTGGCAACCGTAGAAAGTTGTTACCAAGGGGGCTAAGAGGCTGAAGAAGAAAATGGTGTTTACTGAACCTAGGGAGAAGAGGAACCATGGAAAAGAGGCTGTCAGGCAGGAAATTTAGTCTTGGGGAACAGCCCCCCATCCCCCGCCCCTGCCATACACCACAACATACATAAATTAGAATAGGGTTGCTAAATCAAGAAGGAAGCGGAGAAGAAATACCCCAGCATCTCTCTCCTCCCAGCTTCTGGGGACTTCCTGGTGCCACCCCCTGTCTGAACTGAAAGTCTGGTGGCTGGAGCCCCAGTGTCAGAGTCAGAGCCCCAGAGTCAGCTTCCTGGTAGGGCAGGGCAAGGCAGGTGTTGGAGGACAATGGAGACTGACCAGCACAATCCCCCTTTTTTGCTAAGTAAATGCTAGATGTTAGATGAAATATTAGTAACCGAGTTAATGTGTGTAAAGTTCTTAGAAAAGCCCTGGCAATGAAGAAACATCATACTCTGAAAGTTAGCTATTATTGCTGCTATAGGCTGGCATTGTTTTGTGGATAAGGAAATTAAGGCTCACAGACTTCAAGCAACTTTTCCTTGGTTAGCACTAGGTACAGAGCCCACACTCAAATCCAGGTTTTCAGATTCCAGTTTTGTACAGATTCTGCTATGAGAATTGACTATTGCAACATATAAGTTATAAGATAATGTGTTGCATGCATAATTAATTTTATAATTTCTTATAGAAAAAACCATCTTTACTCTCTTGACCTGACTGATGAAATCTGAAACCAAACTAACACCTTATGAACATACATAAAAATAAAATAAAATGAGCTATTATTTCAAAGACAATTCTGCACATTCAATAATAACAATTGTAGTAATAGTAATAGTTTGTTAAACTTGTTGAATGTTTATTTTGTCTAGTACTATGCTATTTTCTATATCTCGTACTAACATAACCACTAATCTCTGTCACTTATTTTTTTAAATATAGTTGACACACAATATTACATTAGTTTCAGGCGTACAACATAGTGATTCAACATGCTTTGCTCTCTGTAAGTGTAGCTACCATCTGTCACCATACAACACTATTACAATACCATTGACTATATGCCCTAGGCTGTGCCTTTTATCCTGGTGACTTCCTCATTCCATAACTGGAAGCTTGTATCTCTCATTCCCTTTTACCCATTTTGCCCATTCCCCCACCCCACCCTCAGTGTCATCCATTTTTGATTTCCTGTCCTGTTTTTCTTTTTTTTTTTTTTTCAACGTTTATTTATTTTTGGGACAGAGAGAGACAGAGCATGAACGGGGGAGGGGCAGAGAGAGAGGGAGACACAGAATCGGAAACAGGCTCCAGGCTCCGAGCCATCAGCCCAGAGCCCAACGCGGGGCTCGAACTCACGGACCGCGAGATCGTGACCTGGCTGAAGTCGGACGCTTAACCGACTGCGCCACCCAGGCGCCCCTTAAGTTATTTTTTAATGTTTATTCATTTTTGAGAGAGAGAGCATGAGTGGGGGAGGGACAGAGGGAGTGGGACAGAGGATCCAAAACTGGCTCTGCGCTGACAGCAGCGAGCCCAATGTAGGGCTCCAGCTGAAGGAACTGTAAGATCATGACCTGAGCCCAAGTCAGACACTCAACTGACTGAGCCACCCAGGTGCCCCTATTATTATTTTTTTAGTATTTATTTATTTTTGAGAGAGAGAGCATGAACGGAGGACGGCACAGAGAGAGAGAGAGAGACAGAGACAGAGGATCCAAAGCCGGCTCTGTACTGATTGATAGCAGAGAACCTGATATGGGGCTCAGACCCATGAACCATGAGATCATGACCTGAGGTGGAGTGGGATACTTAACCGACTGAGCCACCCAGGCACCCCTGCCTTCTAAGTTTTTAGATTTTTAGTTCAAAGAAGCTGAAAAATCACATGTACCTTTTCAGTCAAAGAAACAAACAAAAAACGTTTTTTCTGTGGGGTTGATGTCCACCCTATCACACTATCTGTCAACTTTTCTCTGATGATTGGAGCAATGATCAGACAAGGGCATTCTGACCCGTGGTTCATCATGAAATTTAGGTTCTCTCTTGGCAGTCAGGTTTCAGAGTTGACACTAGAGTCTGTGTAGCAATAGCATTAGAGAGATGACTGTACTTTGAAAATCAACCACAGGAAAGAAAATAATCTTAGATGTTCACTCTGGGCTTCACTTTTGAGTTTGTTGTCTACTTACAGCATGAGTTGGCCCAAGAGAAATTACCTAATTACAGTATAAGCTGAACCATATGAAATTCTATTTGGCCAACAGTTGGTTGCTAAATGCCTGTTGGACATTGGGCAGCAATGTCATATATGGTTTGTCCTAATAGTTCTGGTGCTGATTGAAGCAGTCTATGCCCATGAAACAGTGACATTTCATTTACACCCTCTTTTAAAATTCACACAGTTGGCATGGGGTGCCTGGGTGGCTTAGTCAGTTGAGCATCTGAGTCTTGATTTCAGCGCAGGTCATGACCCCAGGATTGTGGGATCAAGCCCCACTTTGGGCTTTGAGCTGAGCATGGAGCCTGCTTGAGATTCTTTCACCCCCTTCTTCTGCCGCTCTTCCCTGCTCACTCACTCTCTCTCTAAAATTAAAATAATAATAATAATAAAAATAAAATTCATACCGTTGGTAAACATATTGCCTTTGCATATTCTCCAAATGAGGGTCACCTTTAATTTTTTTTCCCTTTTGTTGAAGATTTCAGGAAAATATGAACATCCAAGAACTCTGTGCAATTGAGATCTTAAGGTGCTTATAAAGAGTTCATATGTGTAAAATGTCTAGCCAAATTCCTGGCACATGGTTGGTGTTCAGAATAATTGAGTGATTAGGTCACTAGTCTGAGTATATCTAATTGCAATATAGTAGCATATTGTGATATGGTCTTTACTGGTTACACATGCTGTTATACACATTATTTTACTTAGAGTGAACTTTCCTTAAAAACCCATTCCCAACACATTCAACTGGCATGCCAAATCATATTCCAAGTTTAAAAGATAGCATTGCACTACTGTATAAATACTCTTCAGACAGCAGAAGTGAAAAAGAAAAGGAAAGGATTTTTTTGTGCATTTGCAAAAACTGGATATTAGAAAATGTCATAGTTATGTTTGCTTTTTCTGGTGAGTTTGGGAGGTAATTTCTTACACACAGATATCTGCTTAGGGTGAACTTGAAGAATTGACTTATGTGATTAACAAGGAAAATCAGTATTTATAAACATGGAGAGTTTTGAAGAGTATAAGATACTGATTTTATAATTATGGCATTATACTCAAATTCTCACTTATTGTCTATACCCAAATTCTTACAATTTGACAAGTTCATTACAATCCCTGTAAGTTATTTTCTCTTTGATGTTACTATCACTGCCCTTAATTACAGAGGAAAATGTGTGATGCAACAGGCAGATGGGTAGATGAGTCAGCTGGCCGTGACAGCTGTACACATGGTCCGCAGGTGTTTGTTTGGCTTTGGTATACTGCATAGGCAGAAGTTTTTAAAGGGTCCCACACAACTTTAAAAATCTATTTTTTTCTGCGGTTCCTTTGTACCAATCACATCTATAGAACAGGTCCTAAATCCTGGAAGTTTTAACCCCCCAGAATAGAGGAAGTTTGGTGATGTCCTGAGCAGTTTGGACCCAAGACAGATCCCAGGGCTTTACATGTGCAGATTTACAATACGGATTAGATTCAGCAGGACTGTGGCTTAAGCACTGCATATTTAATAAGTTCATAGGGGGTCCCAGTGATGCTGCCCAACAGACCACACTGAGTAGCAAAGAATGAGACATTTTCACTTTGTTGACCTACTAGTATCTCAGAAGTAATGAAGCTGAGCTCAAACTTACCATCTTCCTCCCCAAATCAGACAGTCTTCCTCTTGAGTTGTCATTAATTTTTACCTTATTAATTGTCCACCAAGCCTCGGAGTAATGTGAGACTCCTTCTTAGGCCTCCCGCCATCACATCCAAATCAGGTTTGAAGTTCTGATTCTTCTCCTGTGTCTATTAAGCCCATCCCTTACTTTTTATTCTGCTGCTACTACCTGGACCAGACTTTCTTAACTGCTCTGCCAGCATGTCTCCATTCAACCAGCTCAGCTCCATGCACAACTGCCATTCTAAATTTTTTTTTTAATGTTTATTATTTGAGAGAGAGAGAGAGAGAGAGAGGGAGAGAGAGCGCATGCAGGGGAGGAGCAGAGAGAGAGGGAAACACAGAATCGGAAGCAGGCTCCAGGCTCTGAGCTGCCAGCACAGAGCCCGACATGGGTCCCAAACCCACAGACCGCCAAGATCATGACCTGAGCCGAAGTCAGCCGCCCAACCGACTGAGCCACCAGGCACCCCAACACAACTGCCATTCTAAAGCAGTGCTTATTTATAGTAATAGTCTGCTGAAAGCCCATCTGGAACAGAGGCAAGAGTCCCTTACCTGGAACTCCAAGCCCCACACTCTTGCCCTTCTTTTTCCATTCTTATCTCCTTATGTATGTTCTTATATGTGAACCTTATGGATTACCTGAATACTTTTGGTGCTTTCGGTTCTCCTGACTGTCCCAAGTTCCTGTGTTACTTTAAGTGTCATATGAATGGACATTCACCACTTAAAAAAAGAAATCCAAGCTTAAATTTTTAATGAATAGGCTAATACCAACAACAGAAGAGCATTCCTTGGGCTTCTGTTCCCATTGTACAGTCCACAACCAAGCAGGTGTCCCACTGCAATTATTTTTCTTGTTTCTGTTTTACACCAAGCTTCTCCCTAGGAAGGATGTGCCTTGTTCATCTTTGTATCTCCAGCATTGAATGTAGTGTGTAGTACAAGGCAGGCATTCTGTCAGCAGGATCCAGGGTCTAGAGCCTAAAGTTTATACAATATAGGGTAAGAAATAGAATTGAGGGGTGCCTGGGTGACTCAGTCGGTTAAGCATCTGACTTTGGCTCAAGTCATGATCTCGCTGCTTGTGAGTTTGAGCCCCACATCAGGCTCCGGTGCTGACAGCTCAGAGCCTGGAGCCTGCTTTGGATTCTGCGCCTCCATCTCTCTGTCCCTCTCCCACTTGCACCCTGTGTCTCTCTCTCTCAAAAATAAACAAACATGGGGCGCCTGGGTGGCTCAGTCGGTTAAGCGTCCGACTTCAGCTCAGGTCACGATCTCGCGGTCCGTGAGTTCGAGCCCCGCGTCGGGCTCTGGGCTGATGGCTCAGAGCCTGGAGCCTGCTTCCGATTCTGTGTCTCCCTCTCTTTCTGCCCCTTCCCCGTTCATGCTCTGTCTCTCTCTGTCTCAAAAATAAATAAATGTTAAAAAAAAATTTAAAAAAAAACACAAAAATAAACAAACATTAAAACATTAAAAAAATAAATAAAACATTAAAAAAAAGAAATTGAATTAAAAATTTTCTCTAAATTTTCAAAAACGTATCATCTTGAGAAATACATTGCTAGATCCCTTATAGGATCTTGGAAGGGGGTCTTGCAAATTGGGGGGCAGCGGCAGGGGGGTAGGAGATCCCAAAGCTTAAACTCCTATAGCCCTGTGGTATAGCCACCTCTGCTCCATAATTCTTTTCTTTTGTTGGGTTAGTATTATTTTAATGAAAGAAAGATTGAGTGGATTTTTTTCCATGTACAAGTCATCTTTTAGTAGGTATTAACTCTAAATTAGAGTATATAAGGATTCAAGAGTGCCAGGCAAAGATCATGGTCAGGAATGCAGAATGTGCCTCCATGCTGGGCCCTCTTCAGTGGTACTTGCCTAGCCACTCCTGTTTGAGTTCCTTGTAGCAACGACAGTAGTTGAAAAGCACATAAGCTGCCAGCACCATAGAAATCCCAGCGATACCCCTTTCTTCAGAATGACATACTTGATGTAATACCAGTAGTAACCTCTTTGAAATGCTCCAGCAGCACCTTTGGAGTGAAATCCCACATCATTATCCAGCTCGGCAGCCCTCCTAGTTTGACATCCATGGGCTTCTTCTCCTTCCTGGGTACAGATGATGCCATCTTGGAGTCTGGGGTGCCTGCTATCAAGACTGAGTGGATCTTGTTGATTCATTTGTAATTTTCACATCTGTGACCTTTCATGTTTTTCTCTCTGAGCGTGGGACACCTGGGATACATCTGAGGGTGTTTTGCTTTTAGGAAACCAACTCCTTTTAGGTTGCATGCTCCAAGGGCACTTGCATTTCCTGGAGTTTGTAGGAATTTCAGATACCTCTGGGATTATTCTTTAACAGCACAACTTTCACTAACAAATATTCTAGTGAAGGGGCACCTGGGTGGCTCAGTCCGCTCAGCCTTTGAGTCTTGATTTCTGCTCAGGTCATGATCTCACGGTTGTAAGATCAAGCCCTGCCATTGGGCTCCTTGCTAACAGCCTGGACCGTGCTTGGGATTCTCTCTGCCCCTTCCCTCCCCTGCTCTCACTCTCTCTCTCAAAATAAATAAACATTAAAAAAAAATGTTCTAGTGAAGCCAGCAGATTTCAAACTCTGTTTGTACTTTGAAATGGAAACGTTGCCTTATAATGCCACTATTCTCTAAGTCTTTCAAAATGTGTTCCAAATATTTCCTTCTAATTGGAAACTTCCCTATGAAATCATAGACTTTGAATTCAGTTTATATTCTTTTTGATGGTTTTCAAGGGCACATTCCTTATAGCTAGTTTTACAATAAGGAACACTTCTTATAAAAATATGCAACACCTTTGTATTTTCATGTAATTAAATATGTGTATATTTAATTAATATATACACACATATATATGAGGTAAATTTCATATGTATATTTCACTTTTTATGTATTTCTGAAAAAGTCACTGAGATTCATTCATGTTTCCTATTTGCGTGAATAGGGAGAGGTTAAAAGGTACATTGACCAATATCTCCCTATCTAAAGTTGGTTCCCCTACCCCAGTTACCCTATTGTCACCCTGTTTGTTGCATTTATAGCATTTACACTGCACTGTTACTGTTTTGCTGATATCTTTGTTTACTGTGTATTTAGGCACATCCTAGATGATGGGTAAATATTCTTCAATGTAGACTCTTTTTTAATGACACTACTGGTTGCAAGGACTGTTCTTTTTCCCACCAGGTCTTTAGATGCCAGGTCTGCAAAATGCTATATGAGAAGAGGACCACTCCCCCTGGTTGATTCTTGCATGCTTATCACATCAACTCCAAAGGGCTAAATTTTTGAGAACCTCTCAGCCCCCTTCTCTTCTCAGCTGGCAGCTAACCCCCTCCCTTACCCTTCTGCTGCCTCCTGTCTTCCACTTTAGATCTGCCCTCTGACTAAATCAGCCTGGTGGTCCTTGGCTGCCTTGTTCACCTCATTTCCCCTGGATTGCTTTTCAAACTCTTCTCAAACTCTTGACTTGCCCATGTGGAGTAATGATTTGAATGATAATTCTCCTTTTCCATTGGCCATGTGATCTTGGTCAGACCTCTCTGAACCTCAGTTTCTTCATCTGTAAAATGTAGATATTAAGAATACCACCACAGGTAGTATCTCCTAGTTGGACTTCATAAATGACAGCCATCATTGTTGTTTTTGTTATTAATTTCTTTCAGGCTTCACCTCTTTGGCTTATCTCCAATAATTATTAACAATTACTGATAATTTGAAAATAACCAGAATCATGTTGCATTTGTATGTTTTACTCTTGAGTTAGATTTAAGCTCTTTGGAAAGAAGTCTTCTGTTACTGCTTTAGGTATACTGCTGTGGGCACCGTGTACCTAAAGCAGTGGTTGCCTGCGACGGAATTAATCCACAACGCTTGATGTTTCATCCAGAGAAAGTGCAAAGTGTGTCTTCTGCCTATCTGTGGATATTCTGCTTTTGCTGTCTGTGTAGTATAATGTAGGTGCCTCTTCTATATTTGAGGCCTTCCAGAAGCTTTCCCCAGTAAAGCTTTTAATAAAGGGAGAAACCGTTTACATGCCTACTTTCTATAGGATTTTTTCCCAATTTTTAAATTATTTAACTATTTTTAATTTCAAATTGTGTTTACAGTTTCAAAGCCTAATGCACGGGGACAATAGATGACCCTGTAACCTGGAAACAAGATGGCCTTCAGAGAACTAAACTGGGATCAGCAAATCTGTAGAGTAGATGATAGAATTAATCCAGCCTAGATGATGATCAGTGAATATAAAGTTGAAAGCATTAGGGAACAGTAAGATTTTGATCAAGGGGCAAGCAGGGAAGAGGAGTTGAAAGCTGTTACCTAATCAATTATTTTACCCACTAACAAAAAAAGAATGTGTTAATTAAGAACTGGCAAGAGGTGGTGTATATGGAATCCTAAAGAAAGAAAAAGTAAGATTTGAGGCACAGTTAATAAAGTATTCTTTTGGAAGGAGATAGTCAAGAGATACAAAACTGATCACGCAGGAATTATAGACACACTCCATACGTGGGTCAGAATAGCTTTGAAATTTACATGGTCGACATAAACTAACCCCAAGATCACCCATCTCTCTTCCTCTCAAAGCAACCTAGGAACCTTCTGAGGATTAATTCAGCCTCCATTAACTCATATGATCTCTAGAAAATTACCTTCCTTCATTGGAAATTTACACTGAGACTTAACCGTAAGTTCCTTACAGGGACAGATCCAGAATTTGTGAGGGACAGATCCAGAATTGTAAACATTTTTAGAATTAGGGGGGCTCTTTTTGAGAAAAAAAAATATAAAGTGGCAAATATGAAATTGCTTCCAGGGCATTAAAAGGGACCAGTGCAATACATACCTGAAACTTTACCTTAGTCAGCATCAAAATAAAGGCATTGAAGTTGGATTAGTGCAGGTTCTGAGTGCCCATCAGCTCTGAGCACAGTCCTTCAAAGCTGAGGGCCAGACCCAGGGAGCCCCTCAGCAGTACCCCTCTTACTCTCTCCCACAGAACTCATAGTCTTAATAATAAAAATTACAACAAAGGAGTCAAATTCCATACTGCTTCTTAAAAGGATTTTGGCACTTTAACTTATGACCCTTTCTACCTGTATTATCATCCTGTTGAAAGATATAGAAACTCTCTCCCATTTCTTACCTCTTCCCAGATTTTGTCTAGTTTTCTGTATTCCAAATACATAGCAATGTTACATAAAGTATAAAAAGAGAAATCTGTAAGGATATATTACTGTGCCCAAGACAAGATTTAAATGTCTGTGGGCCAAAAATGAGAAGAAAACGCCCCGGGCCGTGGCCTGACACATTCTAGGTCTGCTACTAAGCAGGTCAGGCCAGGACTGTGATTCTTATATGGTAACAGAGAATAAGGATGGCCCCCCCATCTGAGGTAGTGGGGAAGTATTAGATTTTCAGCTTTTAAAGCCTTAGGCTGGAATAGGGCTCCAATGTTCTTGAGAGGAGGCTAACAAAATCTGTAGTCTAGAGCCATAGTTTATACTAAGATGTATACCTAGAAAGCAAGAGGTCACAGACACAGTCCAGAGACTAGGAATTGAACCATGTTCAATTTGGTCCAAAACCTATTAGGTGGGATTGAGCAAGGTGGTGAATGATGTGGGTGCACTAGTAGATTCCTGGTGGCCCAGGTTGGGTGTCAGAGCCTAAACAAGTGAAGAGTGTGTCCATGTGAAGGAGCTGTCTGGCATGCGGGTGGTGAAGAGGGCATCCACAGGGATGGAGGTAGTTGTGTCAGCTATAGAGGAATCATTACATTGATTGACAAGTAAGAAAATATTAAGGATAATGGTGTTGGGCTGGAATTGAAGATTGGGGTGTGAACTCATGGTTTTCAATAGACAGACAAAAGAGAAAGAGAGGGAGCGAGATATTCAAATTCAAATATGTATATTCCTAGCTTTGTCCCCTGAGAGGGTCTGGGAGCAGTGGCACTCCCAATAGCATTGCATGCATCTAGCATTCACATCTTAGTTTCTAAGTGTCCCTCTTCAGAGGTCCTTGGAGAATTGGTTGACTTCAGTACTGCTGTAGAGAAAGTACGAGATGAGGCTGGAACTTCTTGTACAGCCTGGAATAAAGAAGTGCTCAAAGAATAATGGGGACACAGAGACCACCTTATAAGGACTTTTACTGGAAAAATCTAGGGCAATTTGAGAAAGAAAATGAATAATAATAGTAGCAGACTAAAATGGGGGCACCTGGGTGGCTCAGTTGGTTAAACGTCCGACTTTGGCTCAGGTCATGATCTCATGGTACATGATCTCGAGCCCCGCATCGGGCCCTGTGCTGACAGCTCAGAGCCTGGAGCCTGCTTGGGATTCTGCATCTCCCTCTCTCTCTGCCCCTCTCCCCACCTCCTCAAAAATAAATAAAACATTAAAAAAATTTGTAATGCATTGAATAAAGTACAAAACCATGAGTTCAAACATATATTTAAAAAGTAGTGATTAAGGGTGTGTGGGTGGCTCAGTTGGTTAAGCCTCCAACTTCAACTCAGGTCATAGTCTTTCGGTTTGTGAATTCAAGCTCTGCATTGGGCTCCACACTGACAGTGCAGGGCGGGCTTGGGGTTCTCTCCTCTCTCTGCTCCTCCCCTACTTGCCCTCTCTGTCTCTCTCTCAAAATAAATAAATTAGCTTTAAAAAAAAGTAATGACTAAGTTAATAGTTTGATGAGGAGTGATACATAATATCAAAACCCCCTTACAAACTACTTATTAATTACAAAGGGGAAAAAAATAATTTCACAGTGCAGAAGCCAAGCAGATAGGAACTTAAGTGATCGAAGTTAATGTCACTGTAATGGTACAAATACAAATCACATGTCACTTGAATAGGATAAAATGAGAACACATCACCATCACTTCTGTGATATTCCTACCTACTCATGAAGATGAACCAGACAAACCCAAACTGAAGAACATTATGCAAAATGAATGGCCTGTAAACATTGAAAAGGTCATACTTATGATAGGATAGTCAAGGAAAGACCAAGAACTGTTCCAGATAGAACAAAACTAAGGAGACATGATAACTAAATGTGGTGTCTGTTTTGCAAGATCTGAATTTAAGACTGCCTCTTTTTCTTACAAAGTGCATGCTTGCAATAATTGATGGAACTTGAATAGACCCTGAGAATTGTATTATAGTAAAGTATCAATATTAATTTCCTGATTTTAATGGTTATATTGTGGTTATATAGGAGAATGTCTTACTTGATAGGAAATACACGCTGAAGTGTTGGAGATTAATGGGGCATAATGCCAGCCATTTACTTATTCTCAAATGGGAAAGGAAAGAAGGTTTCTTATGCTGTACTTGTACATTTTCTCTGAGATTGAGATTATTTATATGTATATTTATTTATGTATTTCATTGCTTTTGTGTTTTGAATATCCATGTGCAGCCAAGTTCCCCCAAAGCAGATTTTAGTGGGACCTATCACTAGGGAGAGGTGATTACTTTTGACCTGCTGCAATGAGAAGAGCTTGTTTTTATTCTTAATGACAATGCATAAAGTGCTCAAGAAGGTTGATGGGATGGATATCTTTGGCAGGTCACCATGCCCCAATCATAGAGGCTTAGCACTGCCACCCTAGTCAAACGCCATTCTACAGTATTTTCTAGAAGCAGGCATGCAAATGATGACCTAATGAGGGACACCAGTAATGCCTTCTTCCTCTGGAACTTTGTCATAGGCCTTGCAAATCATGTGATCAGAAGAGCTAATGATTTTAATTATTTAGTGTCAGTCCTACTAGGCATTCTTGTTTGGTTTCTCTTTTATTTAACAGACTTTTATTGAGCCCTACTATGTTACAGGTCCTGTACTAATCTTACAAATACAAAGACAAAAAAAAGGCCCCCACAGTTTCCACTGTGACCAAAGAGGGGGTCAGACGAGGAAGCAGATATTTACTCTCTAACGAAGGAGTGGGACACAGAGACTGACTGTCTCTTAGGAAGGCTTCACAAAGGAAGAGTGTATGAGCTTGGAATTAAAGGATAAGGTTACTCAAACTCACAACCTCAAGGTCAAGAGTTGCATGCTCTACCAACTGAACTCACCAGGCACCCCCAGATTTGTTGTTTTGATTGATTGCATTGGCAGCATAGCACGGTGGAGGACAGACAGGAAGACTGTGAGCATGGAGGCGGTTACAGAGAAAGGCATGAACTCAGGCAGTGGCAGAGGAGAGGAAGAGGAGGTGGTTTTGACTGATATAGAGTAACTTGTTTCAATAGTGCTTGATGACCAAATGGTAGAGGGACAAAGGCAGGATGAGCAGGGGGACTGAAGGGAAGGGAAGACATCTGGTTTGACTCCTTCAACCAATGCTCTGGTAGTGCTGCTCACCAAAACCATTCAGGAAGAGGAGGCATTTTGTGTGGAAAGATGTTAGGTGTGAGGTGTCTCATGGGGCAACCAATGGGGAATTCCAGTAAATAAGTATATACATGTCTAAGTGTGGAACTCAGATTGCATATCATTTAAGCAATAATTTTCTATATGCAAATAATTTTTTGGAAGTGAGTATTTCACGCCAGAAAATTGAAAATGTTGAGACACCCAAGGTATTTTTGCTGTGGGCTTGTGTTGGAAATTATGATCATCATGGATCACTTTGCATTGTTGGTTCAAAGCTACGAACAAACAATAAAGCTGGACAATACTGATACTATAATCCCACAGGATTGGAGAGACCCTAACACGAGACTAATTTTTCAGTGGAAACAGAACTAAGATGAATTACAGAATTCTCTGCTCCTTAGGCAACTGGGGTAATCTCAGTCCCCACCCCCCCCCCCTTTTTATTGTGTCCAGAAAAGTTCCTAAATTTGTCCAAGATAACCCAATTAACTAGAATTTTGACTTGTAGGTATTTTGTCCTCTCAAAAGGGAGAAAGTGAGCATGTGTTTTGGAAGTCTAAATTTAATGCTAGAGGTAGGGAATGGGGGTTTGCATAAACCTCATAAATATCTTCTCTAGCAACTCCATCACCTCCCATGAGCCTGATGGGTGGGACATGGTAACTGATACAGTAAACTGGAGGGTGAGAGTTGATTGGCATTGACATGACCCACAGTTTTACTGAGCAAACAATATGTGAAAAGTGGCCCCACCAGAAAACACACATGGGTTGCATAAGGAAGAGGAACCACCAGAGGATTCATGGAAGCCTAGAACACCATGCAAAGCCTGAAGCTAACTGGGAACTTGCAGCTGCTCCCAGGCCAGCCGGGCAAGGAGCTGTGAGGAATGAAGCTATTCTTTTTGGCAAAGAATACACTGTATCCTGTAAAGTCTCAGAAGCAGGGATGCAAACAACAACTGGAGTTTCCAGGAGTTCCATTCAGCTGGAAAGTACAGTGAGTACACAGAATCCAAAATGATTTCCATAGGTTGCGCTTAACATATTAAAATTAAGTAATTTTTGAAAACCACACTAAGAGTAACAACAGCAAAACAAACTGTTCAAGTGTAGATGAGAAAGATGTGGTCAGCTAGGAGCATGTATATAAAAGACTCAGGAGTTTTGATGATCTCAGTATGAGTGAGCCATGTACAATGAAGGAGCTGAATCTGGATTTGGGCTACATTCAGAGTATTCTGGTATTCAGGATGCAGGAGGTGACAGTTCTTTCCCACAGTATGTTGATAAAAAAGAGGATTCTATCCCCTGCCTCCCCACCGCTGGAAAATAATTTTTATTGAGATTCCACCAGCTGCACAATCAGCTGCTGACATTAAGCTCTTTCTTCCTTTGTAATTTGGTCTTTCTTAAGTGGTCCTATGAAAGCTGTATTTTCCACCGCCATCTGGAATCAGCCATGACCAAGCTTGGTGGTGGAGGTGGTGTCAATGAATTTACAGTCAGTCTTCTCCAAGGTCCGCCATTTAGTCTGCACCAACAAGGACTCGTGGAGAGTAAGCACTGGCTTCTTGGTTCCTACTGCACAGCCTTTCAGCGTGATGACATCATTGGTCACTTCACTGTAGTGGACAGAGCCACCCAGAGGGTTGATGCTCTTGTCAGACAGATCATAGTCGGTAGAAGCATTTTTCTTGATGAGCTTGCCATCCTACGTGAGGTAGCCCTGGCCAATCTTGTAGATCTTCTTGTTGATCTCAGTGCGGTGATGGTAACCTTTCTGCCCAGCCCGAGCCACAGAGAAGGCCATTTGAGTCGGATGCCATGCCCCAATACGGGCAACCTTACACAGCCTCCCGTGGGTTTTGCAGGGTAGCTCATTGGTATGCCAGTGGCTGGTGACCTCTTTGTAGCCTTTGCCCTTTGTGATACCAATGACATCTATCATCTTATCCTGCCCAAACACTTGGTTCACAGGCATCTGCTGCTGTAGCGTCTCATGGGCCCAGGCCACCTTCTTGGCCACAGTGCCTCCATTCACCTGATCTCCGTAAGGCAGGCCTTCTGGTGTAGAGGAAGCAGGTGCATCTGAGTGTGGGCGATGACACAGATCACCTTGGCAGTACTTCTTCCTGCTGTTGACGTCCTTCTCTAGCTGCTTCTTGCCATCATCTTCCTGCCACTTCTTTCAGTATTTGGTGAAGGCCTTTTTCTTAGACTTAGGCCAGTTCTTATAGAAGCACCTTTTGCATTCATCACTGATGTGCTCATGGCAATGATGGTCTTAAAGGCACAGAGGCCTCCAGGGGTCTCCACACAGTCCATGTTGCCCACAACCGCTGTGGGTGGCGTCTCCACAATGGCCACAGCCTCCACAACATCCTTCTTTCTTCACCTTGGATCTTGGCCTATGGACCTCTCATACTATGTGAGCCATGACAGCCTTGTATCCCAGGAAGGCAGGGAGGTGGCCAGGCTTGGAAGAGTCATACTTGGGGAAGCTCTTCACCTTCCCAGTGGTTCTGGCGGCTACATTTCCAAGGCAGGAAGCCCAAGGACCCATGCCTGGGAGCAGAGAAGTTCCTGTGAGACATTCCACCACCAGACGCTGACAATAGAGCAGGATTTGATGTTTAAATTACATACATGGCTAATATTTACTAAATGCTTACTATATATCAGCTTCTGGGCTAAATGCTTCACATGATTACCTCCACACAACAAGCCTTGGGTCCTGTGCTGTTAGTGCCTCCCTCCCACCCAGTGTGTGTAGATAAGGGCAGTATCATTCCGTGGGGTTGGACCTATGTGTAGTCTGGCTAGGGAAAGATCTGGCTCTGTGTGACCAAACTCTGAGCTGGGAACAGATTCCTGACAGTCCATTACTGAAAAAGAGCGGGCCTGAAGGATACAGGTTGCTGGGTTGAGAGGATTGAGGAAATCTAACACATGAGAAATTGCTGGAAGAACACTGTTCTACAAGAAAAAGAGTGGAGTGGTTGAAGTACCTGAGTCAGAGAAGAGGAATGAGATCATGCAGCACAGCCTGAGAAATCAGTTAGAATCGGCTACTCAGAAGAATGGCTCAATTGGTTGAGCATCCAACTCTCGATTTCGGCTCAGGTTGTGATCTCATGGTTCGTGGGTTTGAGCCCCACTGACGGTGCAGAGCCTGCTTGGGATTCTCTCTCTCTCCCTCGCTCTCTGCCCTTCTGTCCCCTTCAAAATAATAATAATAATAATAATAATAATAATAATAATAGGGGATATAGATCGGTCTATTTAAAAATAAATGTTCTATATAAAATTATTATGGGTGTCCCAAAATGGAACTGGCTGCCATGTGAGGCACCAACTTCCCACCTCTTTAGGTATTCCAGCAGGAAGCAAATGCTCATCTAATGGGAAGAGGTCCAGGGACCCTCAACACAAAAGCAGATGAGGGTCTGGAATTACTCTTTTTTGCTGCTCTCACAGAGTACATTTTTTAAACCAGTGAAAATATATCTACATGACAGTATTCTGTAATCTGGCACTTTACCTAGTGAAGAGAAAAGCTCAGGTCAGGTCTGAAATAGCAGGAAATACTAATAGTAGTTGAATATAGGAAAATTCAATGATGGCAGAGAAAATGGAGTGCAAAAAAATTTAATGGTTCTTTTCAGAAGAAAACAGGAAGTTAACACCTGATTTATAGCATGTAAATGATGATCTTGTATTTCCATTGGTACTTTGGCAAAAATGCCTTGATAAAAATATTTTTAAAAATGATTTTATGACATTGTAAAATAGTTTCTTAAGAACGAAGTTAAATAAGGGATTTCTAGGGGCCCCTGGGTGGCTCAGTAGGTTCAGCATCCGACTTCGATTCAGGTCGTGATCTCACGGTTCATGGGTTTGAGCTCCACGTCCAGCTCTGTACTGAAAGCTCAGAGCCTGGAGCTCTGTGTCTTCTTCTCTCTCTGTCCCTCCCCCACTAGTACTCTGTCTCTCTCTCAAAAATAAACATTAAGAAAATTAAAAAAAAAAAAAATAAGAGACTTGTACCAACTTCTTTTTAAAAGATTTAGCAGAGCCTTCATTTAATGATATATTAGGATAACATATAACATCACACAGATTCTAGAGCTGGCCTTTGGCTCTCTTTGCCTTACTAATCCTTGAGCAAACAAAAACCTCATGACTAGCGGTAGTATTTCCACTTCTCAGCAAACTTTCTTGAAAGAGCAGATATTGATAAGAACAGCACTTAACCATTTTACTGCCCATTGTAAATTAACAAAAGTAAATTAGCAATTAAAACTCAGCATTTGCAAAGTTGGCAAGCATTCTTTTTTTTTTTTTTTAATCTTTTTTGTCTTCTCCTAGAAGTCTGGTGGCAGAAAGGTAGCATTATTCTGATTATCAATGTAAACTAATAATGAAATTAATCAATCTTGAGTATTCTTTCATGTATACTTGTTTAGAAGTAAGAACAATTCTGTAAGTCATAAAGTTTTTTGTAATTCCAAGTTTGGTCTCAAAGCAAAGATAACCCTGCGGTCAAATTTGAGAAGAGTTAAGAATTTGGTTCATAACTAGTCATCTCAAAAATTGAGAGTGAAATTTCAGTGTTCAACTCACTCAGAGATTGCTTGTGTAAACTCAAAACCAACGAAAGCATAAGAATATTTTGTCAAGTGTGGTGGTTTTAAAGACACGTCCACAGATTCTTTAAAACTCCTCCCTTCAAGGGGTGTAGCTTATTTTTCTTGCCTTGAATGTGAGCTAATGTTGGATACCCACTTTCTTTTTGGGTCAATAGCATTCACAGAACCAGATTGGGAGACCAGTCACTGGCACCATGAAACTAGCTCACTGTTGAATGGGGGACACTTTCTGGCTGTGGGATGGTGTCAGTAAAGGAGGAAATCATCCTCACAGTAGAGGGGGAAGTTCAGAGTGCAATGCTGGACACAGGGAGGTTCCAACCCAGACTGGAAGTCAGGAGAAGACTGCTGGAGGTGTTTACATGTGCTATCTCTGTGAATACACATCCCCATTCTTAATTTCTGACCCAGACCTGTCTTTTGATTCCACGCCCCAAAACCAATTGCCTCCTTGACTCTTCCACTTCAGTGTTTCATAAACACCTCAAACTTAACATGTTCAAAAAAAAGTTTTTGGAGTCTAAGCCTGCTCTTTACCCAAGCTTCCCTTTTCATAAAATGGCCCACTTAGGACTTTTGGCCAAGAACCTGGAGATAGCCTTTATTCCTTCCTTTCCAGAACATCCACATCCAAATCGCTGGCAGGTCATGCCAGTCCCCACTGTGAAATGTACCAGATCTATCCAACAATTTTTCTTCTCTTTCTCTAGTAGAGACATTGCCTTTGCTGCCACGGGGAAGCAGAATGAGGAGCACCCTTGAGGGTCAGCACAAAGTCTGCTTGGGATAGACTGAGTGTGAGGAGAGAGACGAGAGTAGAGGTAGCCCAGTGAGAGTCATAATCCCCCCAAATGTATCTGGTTTAGAGATATAGATGCTTATTATGTACATACCTTAAAAAATATACAAGCTAATATATTTCATTAATTGTAATATCGACAAATGGTAGCCAGAAAATTATTATGCCAAGAATATTAATACTTACCTAAATTAATTGGGAATGTAAGAAAGCATAGTGGTTAAGAGGTGTGCTCTGTTGTCAACATCAGTAACAGTCCCATCTCTGCACTTACATAGCTGTGCACCCTGTGAAAGTTGCTCTGCCTTTTGGAGTATCAGTTTCTTTATCTGTCAAATCGTATTCTTCTACCTACTCATGGTGTTGTACAGAGTAAATGCAATGGTCTATGCAAGATGCTTATTAGCACATGCAAAGAGCTCCATGTTGTTAATTATCATCAACATCGGCATTGTCCTTCACTTCAAAAACATCTTCCTATATGAGAGAAAGAAACTACTAGCTTCTTGGAGAAGAAACTACTCCATTATCTAAGAATTATGAGTTGCCTTTAAAGGTGATTCCAGCTCAGATATATAACATTCTGTCATGCAGGGCTAATTTAACTCAAATTTTTTTTCTGATAACATTTTTTGATAAAACTTTTTTGGGGATGAGAACTGTAGGCATTCTGACTAAATTTACACAGATGTCCACAAAAGACTACAATTACCTCATAAGCCAAAATCACTCCCCACCCCCAAGTAGGATATTTGGATGAGCTGATGTTCCTAGCTTTAAGTATGCAGACCTCAGTAACAGCTGAGGCACAACCAAGAGCAAAAAAATGTAGTAGTAGAAAGATTAGACACCTGTTTGTGACAGTGGTCAAAGGCTTCTTTTTCATACATTTTGGGGACTGCATAAGTGGGGGAGCTGACCTGTGGTAAATGACGTGACCATGCGACTGGAATATTCTGTACCAAAGCAAATAAACTGTACAAACATCGGTAGTGGAGGCAACAGACGATACTCATTCTGAGAAGAGCTTCCCATTTTGTAGCTTTGTGCTGTCGGAACACTCTAGGAGTTATAATTAACTGCTAATGTTCTTCTTCGCTCCTAATTCTGTAGGGTATTCTACCCTTTGTCTCTTTCCTAGATCTTCTCCTTTACATACAAACTCTCCTTTTCTTCTCCTGGGCAAAAAATAAACTAGATACCAGGAGGGAGTATGTATTTTATCAAGAAGACATATAACAGATTTGAAAATTAATTTTCTTATCAATTTTGTCCCAGATATTTTTCTGACCCTTGTAGAAATTTGAACGTTCATAAATATGACTGTCAGGAAATAGTTAAAAATTCCTCTCCATTTATTTAGGCAAGAAGAGTGGTTATCCAGTAAGTGGCAGCAAACAGCTTATAGATTCATCTTTTCTGATTTCCTAACTCTAAGATTCTTATGAATGAAGCAGAATCACTGATAGAGCAAATGGAAATAAACTTGAAAGTAGAGGATGCATATGATGACTCTCCTAAGAAGCAAATATGAATCTGCCTCTGCGTCTTCTCCAAGAAGTTTTTCAGAGCAATAGAGTGTACTGATGCATGAGCACTCAAAGACACCATAAGGCATTTTCTGCATGACTTAATTCTTTTTCAGACATAAAGAACAGATTCTGATGATTTACTACTATCATTTTAAATTCAGAGCACTGCATTGCTAACATTGAGGAGTTGCAGACTACTTGTTTAAAGGATAATGAAAAGTGAAAAATGCTATATGATTGTCATGGTCACTCTTAAGTCCCAAGATTTTTCAGAACAGTCCCAGTTTCAAAAATTCTACCTTGTTATCCTTTAATTACACTCCTTTTGGGGCGCCTGGGTAGCTCAGTTGGTTGAGTGTATGACTTCGGCTCAGGTCATGATCTCATGGTTCTTGCTTCAAGCCCCAAGTCAAGCTCTGTACTGACAGCTCAGAGCCGGGAGCCTGCTTCTTATTCTGTGTCTCCCTGTCTCTCTGCCCCTCCCCCACTCATGCTCTGTCTCTCTCTCCCTCTCTCTCTCAAAAATAAGTAAACATTAAAAAAGATATCTGTAATTACACTCCTTTTTATCAGTCAGACTGTGCATCAGATTTGGCAAATATGTTTTTAAAAGTTCATTGTTATTCTTAGTGCATTTAATAGTTTCCAGAATCAAAGAAATTGTTTTTAAAATATTACATAAATTTGGGGGCACCTGAGTCACTCACTTGGTTGAGTGTCCAGCTCTTGATTTACACTCAGGCCATGAACTTGCTGTTTGTGGGATCGAGCCCTGTGTCAGGCTCTGTGCTGACAGCCCAGAGCCTGCTTGGGATTCTCTCTCTCCCTCTCTCTCTGCCTCTTCCTCATTTGCATGCATGCACATGCACATGTGCTCTCTCACTCTCAAAATAAATACACTTTTAAAAATATATATAAATTAAAAAAATTATCTTAAGAAAAGTAAAATTCCATTCTTACACATTATGGGAAAGCAGCCTGAACAGCTTAGCTCTTGGGCACAGACTGATGATTACTTGAGCAATTTCCATATTATTGCAGTGGGACTTTATGATTGCCAATTCCATCAGCATAACATGCAGAGGCACAGAAGTATTTTTGAAGGGCATGTGAGAAGTAGCATTTTAGTGTAACGCGCTTGCTGTTGCTGTTTCTTAGAATCTGAAAGAAACTCTTAAGGAAGTTCTGGAATGTACATGATACAAAGTTGCTAATCAGGAACAGTATGATACTTAGATTACTCTTGATTCTAATGGCCATGAGGTCACATGGAGAAAAAATGCCTTTAGATGAAAAAGGGTCAAAATTTTAATTTGAAATTCATACCTTGCTGAAAACTGATTTGGATTAAAAGCGAAGCTTCAGAGAGTCTCTGTAGAGGTAGAAGTCATGAAACAATTTGAAAAATTTTATCAATTTCAAAATGCTTTTAAACTAATTTTATCAATTCCAAATGCTTTTGAAAAGAGGTGGTTTAGCATACAGAAATGCTACTTCCTTATTTATATTAAACTTACTAAAGAGTTCAAAGCTTATTAGGTGTATTCTGCAAGGATGGTCAATATTTTATTATATATTTTGCAAGTTATGGTGATATCATTTTGAGGATCATCCTTGTGTTTTTCAGTTATTGTTCAGAACTAATATTTACCTGTCATGAAGTACTTTGCATCATCACATATCTGTTATCTGGCGACTTAAACTCACTTTCCTATTTATTCTATATAAAGTGACTTGCACAAAACTTCTCCACTCCATTCATCCTTTTTCTTCCCTAAAGGCTGAGGGCTTATTACTATGACATGGTTTGTACACTGAAGAGGTCAAAGGTACCGGCTGATGAGCTGGAATGTTTTTCCCTTACCAGAAATTTTCCTTCCCTTCCAAGGCAATGGCAAGATTCAGAGACAATTCTGGGTGGGTTATTTGAAGTTTCACCCTTATTTATTTTAACAAAAATGCAATGCTCACCGTGGTAAAGTGGGAAGACCAGGGGTTATATTCATACAAATCAGGGTTTGAATTCTTGTTCTGTTGCTTACTGCTTATGAACTATATTCAAAGTAAGTCTAAGACTCAGTTTTGATATCAATGGTATGGGGACAGTACAAAGCTCATACGATTTTTCAAAGATAATATATATCTAAAGCAATGAGCTTTAGTATCTGGCTCATAGTAGGCTCTGAGTAAATGTTAGCTAATTTGGTTGAATAATAAATAATTATAAGTGGAAGAAGTACAACACAAAAGAGAATATTGAAGTAAGAAGGCGTCTTTTGTGCCTACATTGTATGCTATAGTAGCAAAAGTATGAGATTTAATGGCTAACCTGTCTTCATCAGATTTCCCAACCAACTGAACATTATTTTTCTGATCTGTGAAAATGAGCATTATTATATTGCCTCATGGAGTTATACTAATAGTTAGGCTCATAGTGCGAATATTAGATCTTAGTTCCGCTTGTCTTCCTTCTCCTTTGATACTCTTTTTATGGCATATTCTCCACCCACTCCTTTTTGGACAAAGACTAACCTATAAGTTAATGTCACTCTCAAAACGTTTGAAGACTGAGAGAGAGAAACCAAACTTGAACCAACTTAGGTTTCCAGTGGGAGAAATCCATTTTTATTGACAATAACATACCTATATGACCCGTGGGTCTACACTCCTAGGCAGGGGAACTGAGGGCTTTAAAGTGAATGAGTCAGAGATGCCTACATGAGCTCAGTAAAAAGATACAGCTCTTCTGATTTGCTGACTGCAGCTCATTCATTCAACTGATATATATATATATATTTTTTAACGTTTATTTATTTTTGGGACAGAGAGAGACAGAGCATGAACGGGGGAGGGGCAGAGAGAGAGGGAGACACAGAATCGGAAACAGGCTCCAGGCTCTGAGCCATCAGCCCAGAGCCTGACGCGGGGCTCGAACTCACGGACCGCGAGATCGTGACCTGGCTGAAGTCGGACGCTTAACCGACTGCGCCACCCAGGCGCCCCTCAACTGATATTTTATTAACTGCCTACTATGTACAGGCATCATACTAAGTGCTAGTCATATAACTATGAATAGAACAGCTCTCACCAAGAGAGGCATGTGAGACAAATTATTATAGCAATGTGATAAGTAGTATAACCCATTTATTTATTGGAGAGGCATTGCTGAGTTCCTGTGGAATACCAGGCACCCTTCTAGTGCTGTAGATAGTGTTTTTTTCTTTTTTCTTTTTTTTCAACTGGTTGAGGGCTGATCCAAAGAGGGCATGGATCGAGGAGGCAACGGAAATGTAGAATGACTTACGCAAAGGGGAGATGGTGAGGGGGTTACCTAAAGATCCGTTGTAAAAGATTGAAATGAGAGACCCGTGGGGCGTCTAGATGGCTCAGTTAAGCGTTGGACTTCAGCTCAGGTCACAGTCTCGTGAGTTCAAGCCCCGTGTCCGGCTCTGTGCTGGCAACTCAGAGTCTGGAGCCTGCTTGAGATTCTGTGTCTCCCTCTCTCCGCCCCTCCTCTGCTCACGCGCTGGCTCTCTCTCTCAAAAATAAACTGAAAAAAAAAATGTTTTTTGAAGATTGAAATGAGACCTGTACTCTTTTTTATATTTAATGGTGCTATAAGCAGATAGTGTTCTTAAGCAGACAGTGGGACAAAGTAGTTGAAATTTGGGCTGTACATGATTTTTCTGGGCAACAATACGAACTGGGATGCATAACATTATTTACAAAAGTACCGTGCAACGTATTCCACAAGTTAATAGCTGTTGTGCTACCAGAGAGGATGCAGTGCTCACTGAGCTCTAAGTAGAGAATAATTATATAAATTTTGCACCTGTCAGGATGCCCTGGGAGCTCTAAAAGATGCACAGGTTTGCAAATGTAATAAGGTTAGACCCCTCTAGAGGGCCATCATATCAAAACTTGGAAGGACATGTGTATTTTCGAAAATAATTTTTAGGTCAGAGAAAGAGATAATAGACGTGGCCTAAAGTGTTGATATGGCAAGAGCTCACTGTGTCTGTTTTGAGGACATCATCTAAGCCATCTAACCCTGCTTCTTCAATAATTAATCATATTTCTGGGAGAGACTGAAAATCCCAGCGAATGTGTATGGCTACTTCCAGCCTAGAGAGGTCGGTTTACTTAGTGACAGGATTTATTGGATTTTAAAATGTTTTCCTTCTTGTAATTTTTCTGACCCAGAAATATGCTTTTTATTTCAGCAGCTCTCAAAACAGCTGAATAAATGACAGTTTCCAAACAATCACCGTTAACTGTAAATCAAAATGTTATGTTTCCTCAGTTAATGCTAAGATTCTTCAGTTTGTTTTCCTTCTCTCACCAGTGAAGTATAATCCACCACCAGAATGATGATTAAAGGCATTCTACCAAAAATATTTACTCCATTCTGTGGCAAACACTTGTCATTTCCAACTTCAGTACAACAGCCCTTGCTTAAGTGTCGTGGTGCTGCTACATGAAATAGAGGCATCTGGAATTTATTCTCTTATTCTCCTTCTAATTATAGCTTAATTTATCAACCACACATTTTTAAAATGGTTATTCTTAGTAGCATTCTCCATTACAAAACACACCAGAAGTATTCATTTCAAAATGATATTGTTTTTACTCTTCTGAGGGGTAGATATCACACTTGTTTCTGTATAATTTTTTTATGTATACTCAACTGTATAATTTCTCAAGTTTTCCAAAATTATCTCCCTACCCCCAAGTCTCCAACCTTAATAAAAATCTCACCCTCTCAGTGCCAGTCTCTCTGCTACATGGCAGACCTGGTCATGACCTTTAGAACTAGAGGTGACCTTGGAGATCATTAGTTCAGTGGTTGTCAAACTGCAGCATACAAGACTCTCTTTGGGGTGCTCTACTCTGGGAGTAGAGTCTAGGAATGTACTTTTTTTTTCTTCAAAGCACCCCAGGGGTGCCTGGGTGGCTCAGTCCATTAAGCATCCCAACTTCTGCTTGGGTCATGATCTCACCTCTCTTGAGTTCAAGCCCCACATTTGGATCTCTGCTGTCAGTGCAGAGCCTGCTTCAGTTCCTGTCTCCCTCTCTCAATGCCCCTCCCCAGCTCGTGCTTTCTCTCTGTCTCAAAAATAAATAAAACATCAAAAAAAAATTAAAAAAAAAAGCACCCCAAGTAGTTGTGAGCCACACATCAAAAAATACCCTTAATTACTCTCAACTCTTCTATAGGTAAGGATGCGGAGGGTAGAAAGTATGGCTTGCCCAGGATCTTTGGTGATCTAATTAATGTAATTGTCATCAAAGTGTTTCCACAGCTGTTCTTGACATCCCTCTAACTTATATTCTAAAAGAACAGGGATCAAAACGTGGTTGCCTTCTAATGAAAAGCTTCTATTCTTGCCTTAAGGGGTCAGGGTGGGGTTGGAAAGTTGTGAAAAAGCACATGCTATTGCTCTACAAAGTAATCAAATGTGGGCATCATCCAAAAGCAACAACCACAGGGGCTGACTCTTGATTTTGGTTCAGGTCATGATCTCACGTTCATGAGCTCGAGCCCTGTGTATGGCTGTGCACTCACTGCACAGAGTCTGCTTTGGATCCTCTGTATCCCTCTTTCTGGCCCTCCCCCACCCTTGTACACACTCTGTCTCTCTCTCAAAAATAAATAAACTTAAAAAAAATTGTTTTTAAAGCAACGACCATAAAAGTGTGTATAATATTTCCATGTGGCCCCTTTAACAGTATTTGGGGACAGAAAATAGACACTGAATGAATGAATGAGTACATGGTGAATACATGAATGAGTGGCCAGTGAGTCAGGATGGAAGACATTCAGGTAGAGTGGTGACGTGTCTCAGAGTGCCTGAAAAGTCCCCATTGTGGTCACTAATAGTCAAAACCTCTGTCAGGTAGCAGGAAGAGGAAGTCCTCTGTAGAATAGGATAAGCTTGTACAATTCTATTATTTTAGTAGTTTATTTTTTGTCCCTTGTAGATAGTTGAAAAGTATTGCAGATTTAAGTAGCTTAGGTATAGTATTGGGTTATAATTTAGAAGGTTTTATTTAGGTTATGTTTAGAAAAAAGTTTCTCTTTATTTTCTTACCTTCTTTGGGAGGTGGAGAGGTATTGGTGTGGGACTCTTTCACTCTTTTTAACTAGTTAACTTTTGCTGATGAAGAGGTTACTTCAGTGTGTTTGGCTTTTTAATCTATTCTGTTATTCATCTGTAGTTTTGCTTCTAGTCAAAATGGAAACCAATTGTAGTTTGTCATCCTTTAATGCTGGGAGATGACAGGAAGCTGGGTTTTATTTGTTTTTCTCTTTGAAGTGATACAGCTGAGTGAGCAGACCTGTTTCATTTTAACCAGAAGTTTTGCTTTACCTCATAGAAATAGCTACTTCATTGAGAACTGGTGGCCTGCTGGGCTTGACTTCTGCAAACTTATCAGAGGAGAAGATGGATAGGTAATGGACGTTTCCAGAAAATTATGGAAGAGCCACAGCAGTGACTCCAGAAATCCAGTTTGATTGCATATTTATAAAACAGAGCAGACCTAACCAAACCATGCTCTGTGAGCCATATGGGCCCAAGGCCTCCCTCACGTCTTTAATCCTAATTTACGTTCTCTACAACTATAAATGAAAGAGACAACACTAACAAAAATAAAATAACCCACAGAGGCTTTGTGAAGGCTGCTCCGGACAGCACCATATCCTTTGAAACCACAGCCTCTATGCCATTGACAACCAAGAGAGGGACAAGGTCTGAGTAGAGCAGGGTGGAGGGAGCTGCTACAAAGTGGAGAGTACGGGCACAGAACTTACCACAGATTTGCATCTTTATGTAAAATTGTCTCATTTGTTATGTTGACTCTTTTTTTTTTCCCCCATAAGGCTCCTGGACTGTAACTAAAACTACATTTCTAAATCCAAAGCCTTTGCTTTCTGGAGTGTGGCGTCTACTCTATTCTGTAAATAAATGAAATTCTGGGTCTCTTGCCAGATTTCCACATCAGCCTATAGAATACACTTATGAAAATAATTCTGATATAGGAATTGTAATGTTTAATTATCTGGAAAACAAAATTACAGGATATACACAGGATCTCCTGGGAATAGAGTGGTGGAGGGAGAATAAGCATGAGGATTTGTGTGCTATCCTACGCTTAACAACAAAGACCTCAAACATTTCCATCAGTGACCTAAGAAAATGAGTATTAGGAAGGGGCGGCTGGGTGGCTCAGTCCGTTGAGCGTCCAGCTTGGCTCAGGTAATCATGATCTCACAGTCGTGAGATCAAGCCCAGAGTCAGGCTCTGTGCTGAGTGTGGAGCCTGCTTGCAATTCTCTGTCTCCCTCTCTCTCTGCCCCTTCCCCACTTGTGTGCACTCGTTCGTGTTTTCTCTGTTTTTCTCTCAATTAAAAAAAGAATATTAGGAAAAATACCTTCTTTCTGCATGTGAAGCACCTTAGTAACCTTTCTAAAATGTAGTCCTTAAGGCACCATCCTACTTGTTGCCTGTCATTAGTTGCCCGTCTGTAGCTCCCCGTTGCTTACAGAGCTAAATCTGACCTCGTTAGCATGGTGTTCAAGGCCCTTTATGTTTAACTGTCTTTCCAGTCTCTTCTTTGCTATTCTTACTTATTTGCACTCACCTAATTGAGCTAATACTTAATATATAATGAAATGCACGAAACTTAAGTGTACAATGAGTTCTGAAAAATGTGTCTATGTAATCAACCTTCCTGTCAAAATATAGAACATTCCATCACCCCACAAGTTGATGCCCATTCCACATGCTCTAATTTCCATCTCCACAGTTTAGTTTTGCCTGTTCTTACACTTACTATAAATGGAATCATACACTGTGTACTCAATCATGCCTGACTTCTATTTTATTCTGTGTATCAATACTTCACTTTTTTTAAGTTGCTGCAGAATAAATATCATGTTGTATAAATATATCACAATTTGTTTATCCATTCTTCTTTTGATGGGTGTTTGAGTTGTTTCCATGTTTTGGCTAATAAGGATAAAGCTACTAGGAACATTCTTATACAGGTCTTTCAGTGCACATTTGTTTCTACTTCCCTTGGCTAAACAAACACATAGGAGTAGAATTTCTAGGTTTCTTTTATAAGGAATTGCCAAATAGTTTTTCAAAATGTTTCTACCACTGTAATGCCCATCAGCAATGTATGACAGTTCCAGGTATTGTACATCCTCACCAGTACTTAGTGTTGTCAGTTTTTAAAATTTTAGTTACTCTATAGGATACAATGGAATCTATTTGTGGTTTTATTTGGCCTTTCTCTGATGACTAATAATGTTGATCATCTTTTCATGTCTTTCTTGACGATTTGTCATCTTCTGCGAAGTGCCTGTTTCAGTCTTGAGTGTTTATTTATTGGGTTGTCTCTTTATTATTGATTTGTAATTCTTTATATGTTCTGGTAACAAGACTTTTGTTAGTCTTTGGTTAGTTGCCTTTTCATTTACTCATGAAGAGCAGACCTTTAAAATTTAAATTTTTTATGAAGTTAGTTTTCTTTTATGTTTAGTGCTTTCTTGGTACTTTTTCTAAAAAAAGAAAAAAAATCTGCCTGCTGAAGTTTGCAGAAATATTCTCCTATGTTTTCTTCTGGAAACTCTATAAGTTTCAGCTTTAACATTTAGGACTAAGATTCATCTCGAATTAGCTTCAATATGTAGTATGACATAGGGATCATACTCCAATTGTTTTTACATATTTATTCAGTTATTCCAGAATCATTTGTTGAGAAGATATTATTTTCCCATTGAAAAAGTACATTTATGAAAATCTATTGACCATATAAGTGTGGGTCTATTTCTGGACTCTATTCTGTTTCACTGATCTATAGAACTATCTTTGTCTATGCCAGTAACACCACCCTATCTTGATTACTGCCTTATATTGTAACTTTATATTAAGTCCTGAAATATAATTGTATGAATTCTCCAACATTCTTCTTTACCTTCAAGATTATTTTGGCTATTTTTTTAATTTAATTTCATTTTTTTACTTTTTTTTTTTTTTTTTTTTTTTTTGAGAGAGAGCATGTACAAGTTGGAGGGACAGAAGGAGAGGGAGAGAGAGAATCATAAGCAGGCTCTCACAACTGTGAGATCATGACCTGAGCCTAAATCAAACAAGAGTGGGATGTTTAACTGACTGAGCCACCCCGGTTTTGGATATTTTACATCTTTTGCCTATCTGTTTAAACTGTAGAAAAAACTTATTGGGGCACTTGGGTGGCTCAGTCAGTTACACATCAGCTCTTGGTTTTGGCTCAGGTCATGATCTCATGGTTCATGAGTTCGAGCCCTGAGTAGGGCTCTGTGCTGACAGTGCATGCTCTCTGCCCCTCACCCACTCAAAATAAATAAACTTAAAAAAAAAGTTTTTAAAGAAAAAACTTATCAATTTTACAGTAAATCCTTTTGGGATTGTGACTGGGAATACATAGATTCTATATATCAATGTTGGGGGTGACTTTTGTTTTCAAGTTTATGTTTTTGTTTTTGTTTTTGAGAGAGAGAGCAAAGGAGGGGCAGAGAGAGAGGGAGAGATTGAGATTCCAAGCAGGCTCCTTCCTCACTGTCAGCAGAGAGCCCAACTCAGGGCTTGAACTCGGGAACTGTAAGATCGTGATCTAAGCCAAAACCAAGAGCCAGATGCTTAACTGACTGAGCCACCCAGGAGACCTGGGAGTTGACATTTTTAACCATACTGAGTTATTCAATACAGTAATAAAATTTATCTTTCCATTCATTTAGTTCTTCAACTTCTCTCAGCAGTGTTTTAATAGTTTTCATTGTACAAGACTTGTCTATAGTTTGTTAAATTTATCCTTAAGTAATTAATATTCTTTGATGCTATTATATAAGTTAGTGCTACTATAAATACAATTTTAAGTACTTTCAATTTACAATTGTGCACATAGTGCATAGCAACACACATATTTGTGTATTGACTATCCTGCTAACTTGCTAAACTTATTTATGAGCTCTAACAGCTTTTGGTAAACTCTTTAGGATTTTCTATGTGCATGATTATGTTAATGTATGAAGAAATACAGGGTTTTTTTCCTTTCATTTCTATGTATAGTCATTTATTTCTTTGTTTGTATTATTTCACTAACTAGCATGTCTCATGTAATCTTGAATAAAAGTGGTAAGACTGAACATCCTTCTTTGCCTTGTTCTTGATGTTAAAAGGAGAGAATTCAGTTTTTCAGTAGAAGGTATAATAGCTAACAACGATCTTTATCAGATTCAGGGAATTCCTTTCTATTATTTTGCTAAGAATTTTTATCATGAATGGATATTAGATTTTGTAAAACACTTTTTCTGCATCTATTGAGATATGCATATAGTTTTTCTCCTTTATTCTGCTAACATAGTAGATTGCATTGATTTTTCAAAAGCAGATTCCTATAGCAAACCCAACTTGGTCATGATGTCTTATCTTTTCAGTATATTTCTAGATGTGATTTGCTTATGTTTTCTTAAGAATTTTTGCATCTGGATTCATGGGGAATGTTTGCTCGTCATTTTCTTTTCTTGTAAAGCATTTGGCGTTGTAGGTTAATTCTGGCCTCAGAAAATGAGTCGGGACGTGTTCCCTCATCCTCTATGTGTGGATTGGAATTGTTTTACCCCCACTTTTTTTCCTAAATGTTTCATAAAATTAACCAGAAATCATTGGGACCTGGAGTGGGTTTGGGAGGGAGGTTATTGTTTTTTTCTTTATAGGAATTTTACTGAGGTGAAACTCATGTGGGGAGATTTTTAATAGTATATTAAATGTCTTTGATATAGAATTATACAAAAATTTCTCCTTGTATCAGTCTTTATAAATTGCCTTTTTTAGTACATTTGTCCCTTTCACCTAAACTGTTAATTTATTGGAATTACAGTGATACTCCCTGTTTTACGTCTGATATTGGCAATTTGTATCTTCTTTTTTTCATGTTCAAACTTTCTAGGTATTTATGAGTTTTATTAATTTTGTCAAAGAATCAATTTTGGCTTTGGTAATGGTCTCTACTTATGTTTACTATTTTTAGTTTCTGCTTTAATATTATTTCCTTTTTTTCTATCTTAAATTTAATTTCTTTTTGTTTTCCATGTTTCTTAATATAGATACTTAGATCACTGATCTTTTATTATCTCCTTAAATTTTTTTTAATGTTTATTTACTTTTGAGAGAGAGAGAGAGAGAGAGAGAGAGAGAGAGAGAGAGAGAAAGACAACGTGTGAGTGGAGGAAGGGCAGAGAGAGAAGGAGACACAGAATGCGAAGCAGGTTCCAGGCTCTGAGCTGTCAGCTTAGAGCCCGACACGGGGCTCGAACTCACTGACCGTGAGATGATGACCTGAGCCGAAGTCGGACACTTAACTGACTGAGCCACCCAGACACCCCTAAAACTTTAATATCTTCTAACATAAGCATTTCAAGCTACAAATTTTGTTCTAAACACTGCTTTAACTATAAAACACAGATTTTGTTAGCTTGTGTTTTCATCATTCAGTTCAGAATAGTTTATGACATTCTTTGTGATTCCTTTTCTGACCAAGATGTTATTTGAAGTGTGCTATTTAATTTCCACATATTTGAGACTCTCTTGGATTTCTTATCATGACAGATTTCTAATTCGCTTTTAAAACTATGTAAGATTTCAGTCTTTTGATATTAACTGAGACGGTGTTTATGGCCTAGCATATGGCTTATTGTGGTGCATGCTCTGTGAATGTGTATTCTCCATACAGAACATGTATTCTGTGGTTGTTGGAGGTAGTCGTCTATACATGTCTACTAGGTTAAGGTGGTTGAAAGTGTTGTTAAGATTTTCCATATCCATACTAATATTTTTATTTATTGTTCTATCATTTACTAAGAGGTTGGTGGCAAAATCTCCAACTGCCATTGTTTGTCTGTTTCTTTTAGTTTATATATACTGAAGGTTTATCATTCGGTAATCCATACTTACTATTGTAATGTCCTCTTAATAAATTGGTCCTTTTATCATTTTGAAATATCCTTCCTAGTTTCTAGTGTGACTCCTCATCTTATAGTCTACTGTATTTGGTATTAATATAACCATACCAATTTTTAGACTTAATGTGCATCTTCCATAAACAGTAGATGGTTGGGTCTTGCTTTTTAACCCAGGGTATAAATATCTTCCTGTTAATTGGAGTGTTTAGTCCACTCACAAAAATGTAATTATTGCTAAGGTTGAGTTTAGGTTTTTAATTTTGCTACTTGTCTTCTTTTTTTTCTTCTAAGCTTATTTATTTTTGAGAGAGACAGAGAGCGCGAGTGGGGGAGGGACAGAGAGAGAAAATCCCAAGGAGGCTCTGCAGGGTCAGTGCAGAGCCTGATGTGGGGCTCAAACTCATGAAACTGTGAGATCATGACCTGAGTAGAAATCAAGAGTCGGACGCTCAACTGACTGAGCCACTCAGGCGCCCCTTTACTGCTTGTCTTCTATCTGTTCCATCTGTTCTCCATTTCCCCGTTTCTCCTCTCCTGTCTTCTTTTGTATTCATCGGGTCATTTTTGATAAAAATCATTTCTCTGTTGGCTTACTATATCGGTGCCTTTTTTTGTTGTTGGGTTACAAGACACATCCTTACCTTATTAGAATCTACTTTGAGTTAATATAGTACCACTTCACGTAAAACGTAAGCTCCTTGAAACAGTCTTCTTTGCACTAATTTGAATCTATACACATTATAATTCCCACAGAATGGCATTACAATTTCTGCTTTAACCACTCATGTCTTTTAACGACATTAAAAGGAGAAAAAATATATGATATTTTTATTTGCCCACATAATGAAAATTTTTAGTGCTCTTGACTTTTTTATCTGAGATCCAGATTTTCTTCTCATAACATTTTATTCAAGCTTAAGAACTTCCTTTGGCATTTCTTGTAACAAAGTCTGAATTTGAGTGGCATTTATACAGGGATTGGGGGACTCTTCCCCTGTGACTCCCTCATCTCTGAGATAACCTCTACAATTTCCAAAGTACTCTAGCAGCTTTGAATTCTGCCAGCTGACATCTCGAGCCAAGTAGGCTTGCACTGCAGTCATGTAGACTGGGAAATACCTCACGGAAATGCCACATAAACTTGAGTCTCACACAGAAGGTCCCATCTTTCAGTGGTTTAATCCCTTCCCGGGTCTGCCCACTTTTAATTGCTCTCCAGTGTCTTCAAATAGTTGGTTTTTGTATTTTGTACACGTTATTTGTGGGAAGGCTAGTTTAGTACAAGCTACTCTGCCAGTAGAGGAACTTACCCTTCACCTATAACTCTATAGTAGGGGTCAGGAAACTTTTTTTTTTGTAAAGGGCAGGTTAATATTTTAGGCTCTGTAGCCCAAAAGACAAAATTGATGATATTATGTACATATTTGTAGAAAGAGAGATAAAACAAATTTCCTCAAAATTTTATTAATGATATCTAAAAAACAGTAATAATAAGTGAGTACAATTTTGTCTACTAATGAGAAGAATGGAACGGGGGGGGTAATAACATTTTGCTTGATTGGGCATTCCCTATTACTAAAATTGATTGCAATTTTTCATCTGTTGATGCTACTCTATAATGAGATTTTATGGATTGTGTCTTTGAAATGTCTTTTGCAGATAGATATTGCCAAATACTGTTATTAATCCATTAGCATACACTTTTAATCAAACATATTTATTGCTTAGAAGACATTTAAAGAATTCTATTAGATTCTTTTCTTAATATTTGCCTTTCAACAATGTTATTACATTGCAAATTAATCACTTCTTTTTTTTAAATTTTTTTAAACATTTATTTTATTTTATTTTTTTCAATATGTGAAGTTTATTGTCAAATTGGTTTCCATACAACACCCAGTGCTCATCCCAAAAGATGCCCTCCTCAATACCCATCACCCACCCTCCCCTCCCTTCCACCCCCCCATCAACCCTCAGTTTGTTCTCAGTTTTTAAGAGTCTCTTATGCTTTGGCTCTCTTCCACTCTAACCTCTTTTTTTTTTTTTTCCTTCCCCTCCCCCATGGGTTTCTGTTAAGTTTCTCAGGATCCATATAAGAGTGAAACCATATGGTATCTGTCTTTCTCTGTATGGCTTATTTCACTTAGCATAACACTCTCCAGTTCCATCCACGTTGCTACAAAGGGCCATATTTCATTCTTTCTCATTGCCACATAGTACTCCGTTGTGTATATAAACCACAATTTCTTTATCCATTCATCAGTTGATGGACATTTAGGCTCTTTCCATAATTGGGCTATTGTTGAGAGTGCTGCTATAAACATTGGGGTGCAAGTGCCCCTATGCATCAGTACTCCTGTATCCCTTGGGTAAATTCCTAGCAGTGCTATTGCTGGGTCATAGGGCAGGTCTATTTTTAATTTTTTGAGGAATCTCCACACTGTTTTCCAGAGTGGCTTCACCAGCAAATTAATCACTTCTAATTGAAGTATAGAAGCTCCTCAATTGCACAGGTAAATTGATACTGAAATATGGAAATTTCCTTTGGATCTTACACTGAGATGCAAAAAAATGCTACTGGTTTTAGAACGTGGAAGATATACCCTGTGTAGACTTATGTAGAAATAGAGATCTTTCTTCTTGTTTCACTTTTTATAACATGGGAAGTGTATAAATAACTTGACATTATTTACTATTTAAACAATATTGTCTTCAAAAAGACTCTTCTGCAATATAGGTTTCACATAAGAAAACTCTTTTAACTTGTAATTTTAGGTTCATTTTATTAAGAAACATCATCAGATTTGAAGCAAAATCTATTACAAAGCCATTTGGTGTTCAATAATAGTAGTTGGGCAGGGGGCACCTGGGTGGCTCAGTCAGTTAAGCATCCAACTTCGGCTCAGGTCATGATCTCACAGTTCATGGGTTCGAGCACCACGTCGGGCTCTGAGCTGACAGCTCAGACAGAATCTTGCTAAGGATTCTGGGTCTCCATCTCTCTCTCTGCCCCTACCCTGCTTGTGTTCTCTCTCTCTCTCAAAAATAAATAAACATTAAAAAAAAAAAAACAACTAGTAGTTGAGGATGGTTCTCATTCAGGAAAAAAAAAATAAGTTTATCCCTAAATTTTAAAAAATCACAATAAAATTTTACTGTTAAGCCTTTGAACTGATGTGTAATTAGGCAAGTCAAGATGTTCAGATTCTATTTCTGACAAAAGTTCATGGAACCAACAATTGTTAAGTTCTTAAAAGCAATTGAAGTTCACTGTTGACATTACTGTTTCAGTAGCCCACAATAGATTCACAGACTTTCTGCAAAATAGTTGCCGATGGAACAATACAATGAACAACCTTACCATTTTACAAAACTGTGTAAATTTTTCCAACTGAGCATTTTTCTGCTGCACACGTATTTTTACCACCATCAGCTGTAACACATCATGGTAGATTCCAGTTCAGCTTATACTGAATTAGCATTTTCTCAATTACCTTGCCTATCCTTTTTCTAGGCCTACTTTTCATAGAGGCTAATCCTTCAGTCATTTCAAACGTGGCCTGGCTCCTTGAATAACCAATCATTAAGGAGTATGAGTAACATCTGCCAACTCATCAAGAGCCAAGGGAAATAATTTAAAATCATTTGCCTTGTTTTTAAATTGGTTGTTGACCTTGTTCCTCATGCTCTCAACTCTGCAAGCAACTGCTCTCACAGAAAGGCTAATAGTCTTAAACATGTTTTTGTTTTTTGTTTTTTGTTTTTTTGTGTAAGTGCACATTTCGTTAAATGCTGGAATCAAGCACAATTTAATTAATTCATATTGGTAGATGGCTTTCTGCTTGAATAACAAATCACTTGGAAAGTTACTTAATTGCAGCCTCATTTTCATTTTTTATTTTGTGCAGAAATTTTGCTGTGATGAGACACTCTGTTTTAAATTAAAATTCTCTATTTTTTTCTCTTACTTTCCTGTGAGTTGGAATGCTGAGACAAGGGTTTAGCCTAGTAACATCAATGTGTAGTATATTCTTTCAGTGCAGCCATTGTGTGGTCACATAATAAATGCAGTGCTTTGACACATAGTAACAAAATAATCCACCCTCCATTTTGCCTTGGAACATACCATTTGAGGGGTGCCTGGGTGGCTCAGTCGGTTAAGTGTCCAACTTCAGCTCAGGTCATGATCTCACGGTTCGTGGGTTCAAGCCCCACCTCAGGCTCTGTGCTGACAGCTCAGAGCCTGGAGCCTGCTTCAGATTCTGTGTGTCCCTCTCTTTCTGTCCCTCCTCTGCTTGTGCTGTCTCACTCTGTCTCTCAAAAATAAATAAATGTAAAAAACAACAACAAAAAAAAGCCATAACACTTGAAACCTACTTTTCTCTTCTTTTCTTGTTTTGACGTGGTAGGTACGCACCAGTAATAAACCTAAATGTTTTGGTATAGTGATGTGTGTGGCACTCAGAAAGCTATGGAGTTAAAATAGCATCCATGTGATTTATTGTGCACTGAGCAGCAGTGAGAATGCCACATATATTCTGTTTCAAGTACTCAGCTCTGCAGCTGTGGCACAAAAACAACCATATACAATGTGCAAACACATGAGTGTGTCTGTGTTCCAGTAAGACTTTACTTGCAAATATTGGAATTTGAACCTCGTATAGTTTGTTATGTGTCACAAAGTATTCTTCTTTTGATTGTTTGTCAAACACTTCCTCATGTTGTAAAAATCATTTTTAGTTCACAGGCCGTTGGCTATTTTTGGCCTGTGGGTCATGGTTTGCCAACCCCTGCTCTGTAGTAATCCTGAATCATTTGCAGTCTTCCTTATCCTTTTCCCATTATTCCATACCTCCAGGCCTTTGCACATACTCAGCCTTTCCCACTGGAATGCTCCTCCTGTCTGTATCTTGATGTCATTTTCTAAAACACTGACAAATTGTCACCTGCTGGATTTTTTTTTTATATGGTTCAATAGCTGTACGTTGTATGATTTTGCTATTGCATAGCTAAGTCCAGAAAGAACCTATAAGAGAGTGAAAGCCTAGGGGCGCCTGGGTGACTCAGTCAGTTAAGCGGCCGACATTGGCTCAGGTCATGATCTCGCGGTCTGTGAGTTTGAGCCCCGCGTCGGGCTCTGTGCTGACAGCTCAGAGCCTGAAGCCTGTTTCAGATTCTCTTTCTAACCCTTCCCTGTTCATGCTCTGTCTCTCCCTGTCTCAAAAATAAATAAAACGTTAAAAAAAAAATTAAAAAAAAGAGTGAAAGTCTATTAACTTCACTCTTTCCTGAATCACATAAAAACAACCTGTTGTTCTGTTTTGCTTTTGGGTAATTAACTAGAAACTGTCCTGAGAGGGAGTGTGAGGTTTTCAGGATCAGACACAAAGTGCAGAAAAATATCATTTACACCAAAAGATGATGATGAAGATTAAGTAAGATAGGGAATGAACATCCTCAGCATAGAGAAGGCTGGTAGTCTGAAAATGTTGCATTTTAAGAGCAAACTGGTAACAGCATATGTGCACCACCACACACAAAATCCAGCTTCTGGGCACTAAATCTACATAGATTTTTTTATGCCAGTATCAGCTTTATCTACCAGTTATATCTCTTTGTGATTCCATTTCTTTTTCTGTGAATAATAGGTAATTTTCAAAATTATTTAGCTTTATTGGAATGTTTTAAAAAATACTTGGAAAGAGGAGCATTTCCTTTAAGAACCTATGTTGTCAACTAATTTTGTTGCAGATTTATGGTAGGTTATAGAATGTAGAGATTTGCAAAGAACGTTGTTAAAGTTTTTGTCGTGTTGGAAGACACTGGTCCGTGGACTGCCACCAGCTCTTAACACCTCTCATAGTGTAGAATGAAGAACCAGGAAATTAGAAGAACTGAGAGGACTGTCACACCAAGAAGCACAAGAAGGATCTCCTGGTATCCATGAGAGGAAGCTTGATTTTTTTTGGCTGAATACAAAAAAACAAAAACAAAAAACACCTCACATCCTCAAAAAGGGAACAAGATTGAGTTGTAGCTAAAATAATAAAGTTAAATTAGGTGAAGTGGTTGACACTTCCTCCTCAAGCCTTCCCTGATCTCACCTCACCCACCTCCCTGCCAGAGCATTACTGCCTCTGTGCCTCCACCTTTACCATATATGTGGCTCAGGCAAACTACTTTGAAAACATGACTACCCTCCTTTGCATTTACTTTTTTACATTCCTGCCTCCCAGGACTGCAGCAAGCCACAGCTGGGTTTGAATCACAGCTCCACCACTTAACTCTTGAATAACTGGAGCCACGTCTTCTAACTCTGTGTGCCCAGCAGCTAACACAGATCTAATAAATACTTATGGAAGAGAGAAATAAAAGACTGGACGGAAGGCATGAAAAAATTAGGGAAGACAGCTAAATGGAAATCTTTTATGCTGATGGGCAGGCCTTGTGTCTTCCACAGCATGTCTTACTCTCACTGCTGCTGCCACACACACGCAGGTTCCAAACAGTGCATATTACTAAGTTCTGGCTCAAGAAAGGAAAAGTCAAGGTTCAGTTATGACCAGTGGCAATTAATGATAGATAGTGTATTGTGAGAGAAGGCAGTAGTCTAGATAGAGGGGTGTGTGTGTGTGTGTGTGTGTGTGTGTGTATTTGTTTTCATGACATGTTGTCTTCTGGTTTTATATACAAAGGAAGAAAGATCGAGAACAATAGGGAGGGATAACCCGGAATCATGGTAAAAGAAAGGTGATTACAAGTATTGTTAAACATTATATTAAACAAATCAAATCTCCATAGATATGGTCACCCAAATGGATGGCTGGGTGGTCATAGAGGTTGTTTTCTCCCTTCTTACTTTAGCTTGGAATTTCTTCTTTCTCCCCTTCCTTTTATCTGCAGCTACCTGAACATGGTCAAAATTATTTGCCTTGTCCTACTGCCTAGATAGGCAGAACAATCTCTGATGGCAAGATGAAAGTACCAAAGGAAAAGGGAAGTAGAAAAATAGCTTCTGTGACATCCTCTTTTCCCTTCTACTACCTCTCTGAACTCTACTTTGATGTCCTAATCAGTTTCTAGGCTTTATATCTGTGCTTCTCAAAGTGTGATCCTCTTCGTACTACCTATAGCAAATCACCAGGGGAAGCTTATTAAAAAAGGTAGGTCTCCAAAGTTGAGGCCCTGCGGACTGTGAAAAATTTTTTAGGGTGTCAGGTTGTTTGTATGGTTTCTTAATTATTTTATTTTATTTTTTGAAGAAATAATATATTCATGTGATTCAAAACTCAAAAAACATGCAAAGGTATATGGTGAAAAATCTTCCACTCTTGTTTCCTCCCTTCCCAGTTTTCCAATTTTTCCATTTTAGACAACTACAGTCACTAGTTTCTTACATATCTTTTCAGAGTCGGTCTATCTATTTGTCTATCATCTATCTATCTATCATCTGTCAGTCTGTCTGTCTATCTATCTATCCTTATCCTCCCCACTCATTTTACACAAAGAAAGCATAGAAGCATACTATGCACACTGCTCTCCATGATGCTTTATTGATTTATTTCATTGATTAACATCTCTTGGAAATCTTTTCATATTAGTACAAGGGAGTCATTTTGGTAGGGGAGGAGAGTGCAAGTGGGAGAGGGGCAGAGAAAGAGGGACAAAGGATCCAAAGTGGGCTCTGCGCTGACAGGCTGACAGCAGAGAGTCTGATGTGGGGCTCAAACTCATGAACCACGAGCTCATGACCTGAGCCGAAGTCAGATGCTCAACCAGCTGAGCCACCCAGGTGCCACGGTACAAAGGAGTCTTTACATTCTTTTTTATGACTGCCTATTTTTCCACTGAATGGACATACCGTAACATATATGGTTTTTACTATATTGTACCACAGTTTATCATTTATATCTTTTTGTTTGTGTTGTTTTTATGCCCTGCATAGTTCAAAATTCTTTTTATGAAGTCAAAACAATCCATCTTTTCTTTGGTGTTTTCTAGAGTTTGAGTTATATTTAGCAAGATGCCAGGCATTTTTATTGGCACTTTCACATATTATATTATTTTAAAAATGTTTTGCTGTGTAATTCCAGCTAGAAAACTCAACAGGATAAAATAACTACCCCCCCCCCCCCCCCGCCATCAAGTGTTTTAAATGTTCATAGCATGGCTAAGTCAATTTAAGGCTATATGGGAATAGAAGTTCACCTATGTTAGTAGTTTTATGGTTCTCGTTTTTAACACTTTTTAACACTTAAAGATTTTTTTTAACACTTAAAGCTTTTCTTCTGTGTTTAATAAATCCTCCAGATGATTCTTCTATATGTGAAAGTTTGAAAACCACTTTTTCACCAGATCTCTTATCTATCTTCTTATCTCACCTCAGAAAGTTTCAGTGAGCCTCAAAGATCCACTTTTGTCACCATTGTGGTCTCTGTATTTTCCTGTGAGAAGACTTGGTATGGCATTAGGGAAAACCCATTTCTTATGGTCTCACTGGCAGTGTCACTTAGACAGGGATATGGCTGGTCTCAGGAACTGAACTGAGATAATATAACTGAACGTGTTCAAAACATCTTCACTACTTATGGTCTTGTCAGATATTTTGACCTCTAAGAACTTCATTTCCTCATCTGTAAGATGGAAGACAACATTGCCTGCCTATCTCAAGGTTATAGTAAAAGTTAAACAATATTATGATCTAAAGTGCAGAGTAGAGTGCTTGATACACAGTGAGGAGTCAATAAATGGCAATTGGTATGAACAAGGTAGGCCAGAAGTTGTGAGACTGTTTTCTGTCCCACACTGTACCAAGGGAGGAGATAAACACAGTTGGAAATAACAGGTGGTAACAGTGGAAAGGAAACAGGCTGGCCAATCCCTAGGGCTCAGAGAAGAAAGGAAAGAAGGCTTTTGGGAGCTGGCTAAAGACCCGGAATGTCCTTAGAGTTTTATGTTGGCAAGAGGCCTCAGCCTTCCACAGCTGCTCACCTACCAACTCTTTGGAATTTTAGATTTCAGGCATGGGATGATTTATATGGTTGCTTGAGAGCAGCGAATAAATGAAGGAAAAGTGTCCCTAAAAAGACCAATTTCGTAAAGCTTCTGGTTTTTCTTTCTTTGCTGGTGGTACCCTGCCAAGACCTCCATCCAAACTTGGCTCACAGTTCCTGTGCTCTGTGACCCACAGCTCACTGGGGAGGTCACAACTGGTTATTATATCATAGCCACACTGCTTATCAAGCTTTGCCCTTGTCTTCTTCAGTGTGAATGCTTGCGCTCTTCACTATGCAGTGAAAATAAACAACTATGTAAATGGTCTCCTGGCTACTCAATCCAAACCAATCAGGAAAGCCTGCTTTACAAGCTTCCACTGAAACTTCTAGTAGAATAAGCAACTGATAATTCTACACCAAATGTCTGGCTTTTAGCCAGGACTAACAACTGTTCCCTTTCTGCAAGCCACATTCTGGTGACCATGGAGAGTCAAAATAGACATTTTGATTCTAGAACGTTTTTTAAAGGAAGGTGAAATCACAGTGCCATTATACAAGCTAACTATAGGTTTAGGATAAAGAAAAAGTTAGTTTAAAAACTTTAAATTAGTTGACTAACAATCATTCACCAAAATATTACCGTGTTTCAAATTGTTGGTACTCATTGCTATTAGAGTAGGGTTGCTAGATTTAGCAAATAAAAATAAAGGGTATTCAGTTAAATTTGGATTTCAGATAAACAAGAAATAATTTTTAGCATAAGTATGTCCCATGTAATATTAACTATTTATAATATTTAGTACATGAGACATTTATGCTAAAAATTATTTCTTGTTTATCTGAAATTCAGATTTCACTAGTTGTGTATTTTATTTGGCAGCTTTAATTTAGATGCATTTTCACTATGATGCCAAGAAATATGAGAAGGGCAGGGTAACATTTTAAAATTCTGATGAGAAGGGGAGCATGGGTGGCTCAGTCGGTTGAGCATCCAACTTCTGCTCACGGCATGTTCTTGCAGTTTGTGAGTTCAAGCCCCACGTTGAGCTCTCTGAGTCAGCACAGAGCCTGGTTCGGATTTTCTCTCCCCCTCTCTCTCTGTCTCTCTCTCTTTCTATCCCTCTCTCTCGTGCATTCTCTCTCAAAAATAAGTAAACATTTAAATAAGTAAATAAAATTCTGATGAGATAGTTGAACTTTGTTGCAAGGTCAAAAGATAATATTGATGTTTTCTTTTTTCCATTTGTCCTCTATTAAAATTAATTTTATATTTTCCACCAAGCTCTAGAGTTAGGGTTTTTGTTATTCTTTAAAAATATGTGAGGGAAAGAATTAATATGTATTGAGTACTTGCTAGATGCCAAGCATTTTTGTAGGCACTTTAGATATTATAATTACTTAAAATAATTTCCCTATATAATTTCAGTTTGAGAGTACTCAGCAGAATAAAATTATTATCATCTGGATGGATCTTTATAATGTATACAGTGGCCAAGTCCATTTAAGTCAATAAAAATTTATTAAACCCAAGATGAGTCAGATACTGTGTTACATAATAGTCCTAAGAAGGATGATATTTATTCATTTATCTTTAGGAAAAAATAGTCTTCATCTCAAGCACTAATGCCCTTGTTGAGCAGCAGAACATATTACTTCAAGCTTGAGAGGAAAATAATGAATGAACTTTAGCAAATTTGCTAATTATTCTTGCTTGTAGATATAACTATTTACTCAACTAACATTTATTTAGTGAATGTAAGTGCCAGGGAAAGAAGCTGAGGCTATAGTCCCTGAACTCATCTTGCTTAACGGCTGGCAGGGGAGACAGACAGCATGACCTTGGTTGCAAAGAACCTCCTAGAGAGTGTGAACACAGTTATACATTCCAAAAAGGCTCCCCACCAACAGATAGTCAACTGCATGAGAGCACCTCAAAGACTCTGTACGCTCAGCACATGAATTCACATGGCCCACTTGGCACAGTCTGGAAATCCTAAGAGTTACAATGGGAAGCAAGTAAATAGACCTCTCTAAGAGTTTAGCATGAATATAATTTGCAGAAATCATCTTCGTGACTGACATCAGACTACGTACTACAGATACACATTGTACTAATTGGACTGACAATATCACACTGGTAGATGGGGTCTACTTCAGTGTAATTACATTTCTGTTTTTCAAATAGTCTATCATAGGAGGACAGAATACTCCATGGTAACAGGTAAAATGTGAAAGGTTTTTTTCCATGAAGGAATCTCGTGGGAATTCTTGTGGTAACTGTACTGGTTTGCTATGACACGCTTGACAACAAAAGCAAACAAGACATATTTTCTAAAGATGCAAATATCATCTATTGTGTGAATACTCGCATATATACCACCTATAGATAATCACAAATCTTTTCAAAGACTAAAGGCACCAGGAGCTACCTCACAACTATAAATGCTTGGTAAGATGCAGTGTGTCTTATACTCAGAGTTGACCTGATAACAGTGTTTGGCATTCATGTTCTGAAGGTCATATGTCCTATGGATATTTGAGATACTGAGTTAGACAGGCTGAAACCAGGCATGCAGGGAAAAGTAAAGCACTGAGACAATCCTCCAGTTTCGTTTCAATTAAAAACAAAAAATTAACTGCAGATGATTGAGTTAAAGTGTTTGGAGATACATTTTTTTAGATTCCATAACTACTTAAGTTTTCCTTTTGACACGCTTACTCTTTAAAGGCACAATATAAAAGTATGCTAATATATCATTGAGGATATTCAGATTTTAATCAGTCTGGGTGTTCATGCAGCTGAAGCCTGGTGATACTCAGCACCGGTGCCTTCAGTTCTCTTTCAATTCAGTTGAGGTGTGGGTGACTTGGAATAGATCCCATGGTGTGTTCGGGTTACCCAGGATCACCACCAGTGTATTCAGAGAGAGGAAGCCTGTTTAAGTGAACAGTCTTCAGGACAAGAAGTCATCAAAGGGCAGTATGCAGAACAAGATGTTAGTGTGTGGGAGGGAGAAAAATTCCTACTAGTTCTGCTTTGATGATAAGCAAGTGTGAGATGAATTATAAACATGGGGCCATTTCTTTTTATCCATCCGGTGCCCTTCCATCTCCCCTGAATATCTGCAGTGAATTCTGCCCGGATTTGCCATAGCTCAGCATGCAATTAGAATGAACCTTACTGTTTCTTTCCTCACTCTGGTTGTATTTGAGTCTCTAATTCCAATACTAGTCAACATTTTGGAAATCATCAACTTAAGACTAATTAAGAGCAAAATAATTACCAGACATCCTGCCACAGTAGAATTTGCTTTTTTCAGTAATCTATACAGAGTCTCAGTTTAATTTTTTTACAATATAATAAATTTGGTTAACTGTAATCTTTTCTGTCCCAGTTTGATTTTACTCAACAAATGTTTATCAGATAGAGCCTACTTTATACACTGTATGATGTTATTGTTCAAATAGGTAAGGATTAGAGTCCTGGAATTTCATAGCTTGCAGCTGGGAACAGCTTTATAAATCACCTGGCCCATGTTCCTTACTTTATAGAAGATGAAACTTCTTGATAAATGAGAAATTTCATACACATTAAGTAAATTAGGATCAAGCCACCTACCTTAAATTATAAATTATCATTTATTCTCTGTCAAAGTGCTGTGTGTACTTGAAATGGAAGTTTGAGTTCATTCCAAACCATCTTTCCTAGGGAATGAGAAAGGTGGAAGTTAGGATTGGATACCACAGTATTGCCCTTTTTCTTCTGTGTTGGGATAGAGAGGCCCAACTCCCACCTCCCCACAGAACGTGGAAAAAGCAGTAAGCTGGCTTCTCTCCCGAGGTGTTTACAGATGAGCTCGTGCATCTCTTTGGCTGCCTCTACTCTTCTGCCACACCTTGTCTTCACCAATGCCTTGCGTGGCTCAACCTCCAGGACTGTAGATGTTTTCATTACTGAAAAACAGATGGAATCCAAGGGATTTATTTTTTTTTTAATGTTTATTTATTTTTGAGAGAAAGAGAGAGAGAGAGAGAGACAGAGTGCAAGAAGCAGAGTGGCAGAGAGAGGGAGACACAGAATCCAAAGCAAGCTCCAGGCTCTGAGTTGTCAGCACAGAGCCTGATGCAGGGCTTAAACCCACAAACTGTGAGATCATTACCTGAGCCAAAGTCGGATGCTTAACTGACTGAGCCACCCAGCTGCCCTGGAATCCAAGGGCTTTAAAGGAACAGAAAAGCAACATTCCCAATTAAACGTACATTTTCTTTTTCTTTTTTTAAATTTTATTTATTTATTTTGAGAGACAGAGAGATAGAGCAAATTGGGGAGGGGCAGAGAGAGAGAATCCCAAGCAGGCTTCGCGATGTGTTTGGAGCCAGATGCAGGGCTCGAATCCATAAACCCAAGAGATCATGACCTGAGTCGAAATCAAGAGTCAGATGCTTTCCTGACTGACCCACCCAGGCACCCCATGCACATACATTTTCTAAGACATTCAGTTCTAGGAATATATTCCAAGGCAACACTTTTTTCCATGATAGTTCATAATTACATCATTGGATACAATGGGAACAAAGGAGTTTTTTTTACCATTTGATCTTGAGAAATACATAAATATAAGCTATCCTTTTAAATCATAGATAGAATTTGGAAAGATGGAAATCTTTATGTTATGAGTGGCTATCTGTGAATGTTGAGTTTATGGGTGATTTTTTCTTTGAGATTTCACTTATTTCTGTTATTATTTTCAATAAATAAGTAACCAGAAGAAAAAATTTTAAATCATGCTTCTTAATTTGTCAAGAGCATACAGATGTAGGTACTATATCCTCACCTGAAACTAATATTACACTGTATTTTAACTAACTGGAATTTAAATAAAAATTTGGAGGAAAAAAATTAAAAGAATTCTCAAATGAATCAATTTTCAACTCATCAATTTACATGTAAATATGAATTTAATTTTAAATATATATTTAATAGATGGCATTTTAATGAATAAAGAATAACTATATTTTTTGTGTAGTCTTTATACTAGTGCAAAAACAAAACAAATAAGAAAACTGAATGGTTAAAAAGGGTTAAGACCATAGAATACCGCGAATCAAACTAATATCTATTGATACGGATTGGTTAAATTCATTGCAAGACTATGAGCCTATGAAAGAGGATGTTACATATTTGCATGTATTTCATGAGAAAATGTCCATCATACATGTTACATAACTTAATGTATAGTGTGAACCCATTTATGTTAGAAAGCACTGAAAGGACATATGAAACTCTTAGAAGTATTCTGCTACATTCTGAGGATTGGATTTTGAGAAAAATTTAACTTACCTACTTTATACTGTGTTAGTTTGCTAGCACTGCCATAACAAAATACCATAGATTGGGCGGCTTAAACAACAGAAATTTATTTCTCACAATTCTGAAGGCTAGAAGTCCAAGATCAATGTGTCAGCAGGTTGGTTTCATTTGAGTCCTCTCTCCTAGCCTTGCAGGTGACCACCTTCCCCTTCTGTGTCTTCACACAGGAATCCCTAGGTCTATGGGTTATCTGTGTCCTAATCTCCGCTTCTTAGGAGATTAAGACACCAGTCAGATTGGATTAGGGCCTACCCTGAAGGCCTTATTTTAACTTAATCATCTCTTTAAAGACCTTATCTCAAAAACAATCACCCTGAGGTATTAGGGTTAGGACTTCCAACATATAAATTTGGGGAGTGGGGAGAGAGAGCACAATTCAGCCCTTAACATATACTTTAGTAGTTTCTTAAATTTTTTCCTTTAAACATTTATTAATTTTACAACCAGCAAACAATAATAAACAACTTTGAAAAACATTATTCAAATAAATAGTATTTTGTTTCTGTCTTCCTGGATGAAATGGTACCTGGATGATGGTTCTTATCTGTGCTAGTATTATCTTATGGCTGGGCTTGTGATTTTTTTGAATGTTTGTTTATTTATTATTATTAATGTTTATTTATTCTTAATATTTATTTATTTTTAATGTTTATTTATATTTGAGAGAGGGATGGAGCATGAGCAGGAGAGGGACAGAAAGAGAGGGAGACACAAAATCCGAAGCAGGCTCCAGGCTCTGAGCTGTCAGCACAGAGCCCGACACAGGGCTCAAACTCACAAGCCATAAGATCATGACCTGAGCTGAAGTCAGATGCTCAACCAACTGAGCCACTCAGGTGCCCCGATGTTTATTTATTTTTGAAGGAGAAAGAGAGCGTGAGCGGGGTAGGGGAAGAGAGACAAGAGGACAGAGGATCCAAAGTGGGCTCTGTGTTGACAGCAGAGAGCGTGATGCGAGGCTCAGATTCATGAACCGTGAGATCATGACCTGATCCGAAGTTGGGCACTTAACCCAGGCACCCATGGGCTTGTTATTTTGTTATTTATTTAATTTTATAATCATTACTATTTTACATTTTCTTCAAATATGATTTGAAGATTCTATTTTTTCTAAATATAAAATTCTGGTATAACCATAGAAGGTAAGCATAGATAAAATTGTATTAGTTAAGTGACCCTAGATAAAGAATACTACTTTTTATCCTTGAGTTCATAAAGTCATCATGAGGATGGTAAATTCACGTCTAAACTGGGTTACTTTTAGTGAGTCTGTTTGCATGACATTGATGAATATGATAAAGAGAGATAAAATATTGAAGTTTGATTATTAGACAATTAAACAGTTAAAGTTACAATCTTTCCTAAGTTTTATTAGTGATGCATTTTGTTGTATAATACTTACGTGTTAAGCTGCATCTGCTGTATTATGTTGTATAAATAAGAAAGCTATTTAAGTGAGTGGAAAAATAAAAGCATAATTTCTTCTAAAATTGCAGGAAAGTTCATGGTAATAGAGTTTGAATATTAAATTTTTCTATATATAATCTCAACATCCTATCTAATAAGCTAAGGATTTATGTATGTATTTAAAGAAATTCAGCCCTGTATAATAGATGAGAAAAGATCAAGCTATAGATTTCATTTCCAAATAAAGTTGCAATCAAGTTGAGGAGGGACAGATAACAAAAATGAAAGGGTGACTACATACAAGGTAGTAAGTAATGGTAAATTAGGACCTGTATGATAGGTCTAAGAAAACATAAATCAATGTGGGTTTGGATAACTGGGGGACGTACTAGGAAGGAGCTGTGACTCGATCCAGGCCTGGAAGGATTGGCAATAAATAGATAGAAGGAAGAAAGGGGTGGGACCTTTCAGACAAGATGATAATATGGAGATGAGGGTAGGGACAACAGTAATGAGAATGATGCACTTAGAGAACAATTAATACATTGTGGAGTGAGAGAGAATGAGAATATGACATGAAAAACAAAGCTGAGTATAAAGGTTCATGCTAAGTTATAAAGAACTGTGAAAGCAAGGGAGAGACATTTGGGACTGACCCCATTAGACAGTAGGAACCAGTTTTTATTCCCAAGGAGGAGAAAGACAGTGTTAAACAGGTTAGAGAGACTCCCCTGGCAGCAATATATAGATAGGGTCATCTGGAAGAAGGAAGATTTTCTGAGAAGACAGCCAGGCTGCATTTACTTAAGATGAGTAAAGAGGGTTAGCTGTAAGAGATATTTCAAAAGAAGAAATGGCCGTGATGTAATACAAAAGAAAATACTTGTTTGACCCAGCTTGTTCCCTGACCTGTGTAGCACCCCCTTCCCCAGAGACATAGCCATATAAATCCCTACCTGATCCTAGTTACCAGAACCTATTCTAATCTCAGAAATTAAATACTTCTTAGCCTATAGACTATATAACTCAAAGGGTCAGCATCAGATCTGTCCTTTGTGGGACCCAAGTTTGATTACTATACTTTTTCTTAAAATTGAGCTTTGACTCGATCCCTTACTAATTTCCATTTTTAGAATCTTTCAACTATTATAATTCACTATTAAGATTGGGTTCTGCCTCGTTCTTGTCACTTCCCCTTCCAAGAATGAATGTGTTTTCCTTGAAATTAAAAAACAAAAACAAACATAAGCCAAAATGGTAAATATGATCATCTGAATAGTAAGATTATTCTTTCTTTTTCATTTTGCTTTTCTCAGTTATGTAAGCTTTCTTGATGAAGCATGAATACATTTTTAATGCAAAAACAAACAGAAGAAAAATATTTAAACTTAAGTATTAAAGGGGAAAGTCATTGGTTGATATGAGTTGTTGCTTACAATACCAAAGTTGATGTCATTGTCCTGATAAGGAACACATTTTGTCATAGGAAATAAAAAAAAGAAACTCTTTCTGATTATGGGTGAAAAGGGTAAGGACGTTGCTTCATTCTTACAAATTCAGAGAAATCATCTGCCTTCTCAGTTCTCATTCTAACATGGAAATAATGTTTTCTATATAAGCTTAGTCACAAGGAGCCATGGGATAAGGCTGTGTGTCCTGAGGAGACAGCCTGGTTTCAGTCAGTAACTTGCTGGCATATAATATTCAGTTCTTTTTAGGCAGTACAAAACTGCTTTGACCTGATCTGACAACTATTTCCTGATGGCTACATCTAGGCCAGACACAGAATAGAAATTTGACCTGAGAAGTCTTCTGTTAAGATCTGACCTAAAAGTATTTTTGTCCTCTGGTTTTGGAGGATGTTTGTCTATAATGATTAGAACTCTGACGACCTAGAGGGGTCTTCACAGTTGAACTCTGACCACCCACCTGAGGGAGTCAACTTAATGAGAGTATACAGATGCCACACAAGCCCCCATCCCCACAGAGCCCTACATCCTCCCGGAGAGTAGAGAACCACCACTAGGCACTGATATGGATGACTCCTGGTTATAGGAAGGCAATCCCTCATCCTCCAGAAGAGCTCCAGTCCAAAAGGGCTCCTCATCATCTCATCCAGCAAGTCTCAACCCTAGTCATACCTTAAAATCACTTGAGGAGCATATAAAAACATACCACTGTCTAAGCTGCACCCATTTTAATTAAATCAGAATCTCCGGAAGTATGGCCCAAGCATCAGTGTTGTTTTTTATTGTATTGTTGTTGTTGTTAAATACCCCATGGTTGAGATTAACCAGTGTAGGCAATTGAGATCTCTGAAGGAGCAGAACAGAATCAATGCAGTAACTCTGCTGATGTTGCATTTAGAAAACCCCAGTGTTCAGGAGAATGCTGGCAGAGTTACAGCTCCCTGGAAGCTCACCTTGGTACCCCATCAGACTTGCTTGCCCTGGCACCATAACTCTTGCTGCCTATTGTATCCGTGAATGACACTAGCCTATGGGATGCTGAGCCCATAGCTCTGCAACTAAAATTCATGCTAATCTGCTTGCCCCTGTCTGTGGCTGGATACAAGTGCACACACACACACATACACCCTTCCACCTGGGTTCTATGGAAAAGCATTAAATGCTACTGGGTTTGGTTTTTTCCCCCCAAATACAGACTTTTCCTCTCTACAACCTAATCTTTCAGATCTGATGTGTTCTGTATATAATTATATCCTGTCATGTCTGTTTACCCTAAAATCATTGCTCCATGGAGATCTTTGTTCTATTTTACTGGCTCTAGAATGAATCGAACCTGTCTGGGAAGTTAGCCATCATCATCATTTGTTCACCTTTAAAGTCACCAATACTAGTGTCACTGTGACACAATATTGAAAAAGTATAAAATTTTTAAAATTTTTGTAGAATTCATTTAAGTTCTCAACTCCTTAGGACACCTAGGTGGCTCTGTTGGTTGAGCATCTGACTCTTGATTTCTGCTCAGGTCATGATCTCACAGTTTGTAAGATTGAGCCCCATGTGGGGCTTTGCACTGACAGTGTGTGGAGCCTGCTTGGGATTCTCTCTCTCCCTCTCTGCTCCTCCCCTGCTTGTGTGTGCACTCACTTTCTCCCTCTCTCTTTCTCTCTCCCATAAACAAACAAACAAACTTTAAATTCTCAACTCCTTTAAAGCAAATTCTTAATTACCCACTGAAATCTTTTGTCTTATCTCTGCAAAATGTCAACAATTCTCTATAAAATTTTCAGACAGTGAATACAGGCATTTCTGTATTAAAAAAAATCCCAATCTCTATGGACCTCAATTTCCTCATCTTTAAAATGAGGGATGAGACAAGATAACCAAGTCCCATCTAGTTCTCTGGCTTTATGACTCATTTATACAACGTATTTGTCTTCGAATTCAAGGGCACCAATCCTGAACAATACAAGCTGGGTATTGTCTTTAACAAAACCTATTTACCCATGAGATATGATACATTTTTCAATGAGGTTAAAAAAAAGTGTTGCTTATTTCTCATGAAATCAAAAGGGCTTGTTTCAAGTCCTAGTGCTACTACGTCATGTGACTTTGGGCAAGTTGCCAAGGTGGCTCAGTTTCCACATTCATTATTGTTAAAACCATTACCATTTACCTCAAAAAGTGTTTTAAACATAGAATAACTTATGAATGAAAGAGGGGGTTATTTTCTGTTAAGTGGTCATAAGGATAAAATTAGATAAAATGACCAAAACCTCTGAAAAGTTTTTTTAAAAAGTTTACAGTCTTTACCAATGCAAGACCTTTGTAGCAAATCTTGATGTATATATATATATATATATATATATATATATATATATGTGAGCTACTGTAGGCATTTTCATATTCTATGCCTTTTTGAAATTGGAAACTGGCTAAATAAAGTGATTTTTTTCAATGCAATCAATCCTAAATTGAAAAACATATTTGAACTGGACTAGAGCAGTATTTCACATCTGAAGGGTGTTCTTATAGTGTCTAAAGTATATTCACTTAGGGGCACCTGGGTAGCTCAGTGGGTTGAGCCACCGACTCTTGATTTCTGCTCAGGTCATGATCTCATGATTCATGGGGTTGTGCCCCACATTGGGCTGCACACTGACAGTATGGAGCCCGCTTGGGATTCTCTCTCTCTTCTCTCTGCCCTTCCTCCCACTTGAGCTCTCTCTTTCTCTCTCTCTCTCTCAAAATAAATATTCTAAAATAAAATAAAGTATACTCAAATTATCTGATCTTCATAAATTTTGACAGGAAAGGCAGGTATTTGCAATCCCATTTTTCAGATGTGAAAACTGAGGCCAAATATGATTTTTTTTTTCACTATGCCAGAATGGTTTTCTAATTGTTACACGTTTAACATGCTTACTAAGATCTCAAAAGAGATATGTGGTTTGTTTTTTGGGTGGTTTTTTTTTTTTTTTTTCTTCTAATTTATAGGCTCAGAATTATGCTTCTGATTTTTAAGTGGATTATATTTCTACATATTTTGTCCACACCCTTGGCTTTTGCAAACTGCATTATGATTGTGTTTAAGAAACATGCCATAAAACCCCATAGGCTTTTCTTGCTGTTGGGGAAGTAGGCTTCAATGCACACCAAACTGGAAAATCATGTAACCATCCATACCAACTTGTCTGAAATCTAACTTGACAAAAAGGTTAATTGTAAATATCTCCAAAGGAATTTGGTCCTGAACGAATTTGAAAAAATGGGCATGAACAGCAGGCCACACCCCTTTAGGAAGGCTTTCGGTGGCTAGTGCTGATGTGGAGGACCAGGAAGAGTCATAAGGCCACAGGGAGTTTCCAGGGGTGATGACAGACCATCTCCTTCTCTTCCCACAAGATAGAAGTGGGGATTTCTTCCATTGCCGAACAGTCCTTAGGACTTCCCCAGGCTCCTTAAGAGAAGGTACCAAAATGGAGATCCCCACTGTTGGGGACTCCTGAACGTTCCTTTAAGCTGCGGTTCTTGACCCATACCGCATTTGAGGAACACTGGGGGAGTTTATAAAATACTGATCTCTGGAACCTGTCCGTTATCAATGAAATCACCTGGCTGGAGATGAGTGGTGGAGCCCAGGCTTAGGCTGTTTTAGAACCTTCTGGTTGAGGTTAATATATAGTAAATTAAGAACCACTGCTTTAGGCTGTCTGACTGATCACTGCAGAGTCCCCTGCACCCCACTTTCATGATCATTCATAAAAATTGGAGAGTATGAAGATTGGGGTTTGGCACCCTTTTCCCTTCCTATCTTCAATAACCCTTCTCCATCCCTCTTCACATACCCAGTACTCTTATGTTCCATTTGTTTCTGCCTCTCACCTGTATTTCCTCTCCTATGGACATCAGTTCAGGAGAAATGATTAGGAACCCATTTACGTTAAAATATATAAAACTGATAACCTAAAATAATCATTCTGTCAGGGGCATTGATATATTATGGATGCATACTATGGAATACAGTGAAGGGAATAAAGTTTTAATTTACCATAACAATGAGCTTTGGTGGGTCCCCCCATGCCACATCCTCCACTGCATCCATGCTTAGGAAAAGTAGCATCTGTTTGGCCAGCAGAAGCCTGCTTCCTTTGCCTTACCGGTCCTGATTCTGCAGGCTTCACCTGACACAACTTTGTCTTGGTTGGGTGCCCTTGGGAGCAAACTCTGCAAAAGCTAAAAGAAGCAGGGAAACAGGAAAAAGTATGTGTTGATATATGACTTGAAAAGTGATCAGAGGGACTCCTGGGTAGCGCAGTCAGTTAAGCCTCCTACTACGGCTCAGGTCATGATCTCGCGGTCGGTGAGTTCGAGCCCTGCGTCGGGCTCTGTGCTGCCAGCTCAGAGCCTGGAGCCTGCTTTCAGATTCTGTGTCTCCCTCTGTCTCTGCTCCTCCCCTGCTCGCGCTCTGTCTCTCTCTGTCTCTCAAAAATGAATAAATGTTAAAAAAAAAAAAGAATAAAAGTGATTAGAAAGCAGAAAAGTTCTGTTAAGCCAAGGACCAACTCTTCTTTCCCTGAAAAAGGAATATTATACCCTGAGCAAACATAGAGAGGTAGAATACAATTCGGGAGTAAGAAAGCAAATAACTATTTAGCTATATCCTACTTAACTATATGATAAACAGTCAAAACCAAACTGTACGTATCTTGTGTGGTTTGAATTGAAGCTGTAGATCAGCGAGAGTGTAAAGGATGAGTCATTTCATGCTTTCAAGATGTTTCACTGGAGAACGGGCACTGCTGCCCAAACAATTCAGGTTTCAAACAGTCTAAATGGCAAAAGCCCCTTGGTCATCACAGCCTCTTTATATCAAAATCAGTTTTACTGAGTTTACATCCTCTGGGAAAGTCACCACCGAACAAATAATGAGACCTTTGTGCATACAGCATAGCAGTTAGAAGAAGAAACCAAAAAGTCATCCAAAATGTTAGAGTGGCTAGTTTAAAATATTCATTAAATGCAACCAGCGGTTGAGCCCAGATCTTCTATTAAATATTGACTCCAGGATTTGAAATGTGACAAGCTAACTTAATTATAAATGACATACAAATAATGTGGGAGACTTAGCTATGTTGCTAATGCGCCCAAAAGCTCCGAAACAAATTTTTGTTAGTAGTACATTGTCAGAGAAAGTGAATGGAAAAGAGAGCAGATAAATCTATATTGTCCTAAAACCCAGCATGTGAGTGATGAATGGCTGCCATGGTCAAGGATGAGAAGAGAACAAACAATTGATACAAATACATTAAATTCACAAAAACTCTTCAGGACCTGACTTTATGAAACAGAAGCAGCATCAGCCAAGACATTTTTAGACGGCCCATTTGTGGTAAAAATAATTTGAGGTTATTCTATTCTTAGAAGTTTGGGAGGAATCTGTTCACATATGGCTCTAACAAATTACAAACACCCCCAAATTTTTGTTAGGAAAACATACTGCCAACCGTGAAACATGTGGCTCATTACTATTTGGGAAGACGCTTCTATAATAATAATAATCTTTTAGCTTCTGACTGTCTTATAAGTACTATTTACCATATTTTGTTGGCTAAGTTCACATGAGAGGCTTCAAATTTACTTTAATGACAGCAATAATAATAATGGCATCTAACATTCATTAAGTCCTATCCATGTGCCCCAAATTGGGTCAGGGGCTTTGTGTGTATTATGTCATAAAATCTTCATCGTTTCAATTTTGCCTCTGAGGAAAGAGGCTCTGAGAAGTGAAGTGACTTGCCCAATCACGGCCACTATGCACAGGCTGCAGATTTCAGCTCCAGGTTCCTCTGTGTTGCATATCTTTGCTCTCAGCCACTGTGTTATATTGCTCCCCATAGAAATTCATCAGCAAGCTAAGAAAATGCAGCCTAGTTAAGCTATAAGTTGGAAAGTATTGACATATCCAGTTGGGTGATATTGAAATATTTCTCGAGCACTTTATACCACTTAATAGCATTTTTTTTTAATTGTGTGGGAGACAAAATAAAACAAGAGAATATATACATTTTGTTAGGGGAGAAAATCTTCACAACTTGCAGTCAAGCAAAGATTTCTTGAGATACAGAAAGCTCAAATAATAAAGGAAAAAGTTGATAAGTTGAACTTCATCAAAATTTTTTCAATGTTTTCTCTTCAAAAGACACCGTTAAGAAAATGAAAGCAATCTGTTCACTGGGAGAAAATGTATGTAGTGCAGATACCTGACAAAGGACGTGTGTCCAGAATATATAGAGAATTCTTAACAACTCAAGAAGAAAACAGTAGCCTAATTAAAAACATGGGCAAGTGATTTGAGCTGATACTTTATCAAAGAATATATATGGATGGCTGATAAGCAAATCAAAAGACACTTAACACTATTAGTCATAGAGAAATGCAAATTTAAACCACAAGGAGATACCACTACCCACCTACGAATGTAGCTAAAATTAAAAAGACTGAAAATATCAAGTGTTACCAAGGATGTGAGAGCAACTAGAATGCTCATACATTGCTGGTGAGAATGCAAAATGGTACAATAACTTTGGAAAACAGCTTGGCAGTTTCTTACAAAGTTAACTATATACTTAACATATGACCTGGCAATTGTAGGATTTACCCAAGAGAAATGAGAACATACCCATGCAAAGTTATATTCAAAACCATTTGAGAATGTTTATTCAGCTTTACTCATAAGAGTCTCAGCTTGGAAACAAATCAAATGGCCATAAACTGATGAATTAATAAACAAGTCGTGGTACATCCTTAAAATAGAATACTGAGAGATAAAAATGAACTACTGATACATGCAATAGTGTGGGTAAATATCAAAAAAAGTATGCTGAATGAGAGACACCAGACACAAAGAGTATATATTCTAACAATTCCATCTATATGAACTTCTAGAAAAGGCAAAGATAATCTATAGTGATTTACATCATCTATTTTCCTCCTCTCCTGAATCTTTCCCATTAGAGTAAACCATGTTGTTCTTGCTCCCACTCCCAACCCATCATTAAAGAGCACATCAGTTGTTTCCTGGAGCCAGGGTTGGAGAGAGAAATTTACAGTGAAGACAGAGGCAAAAGGAAACTTTTTTGACCTGATGGAAATGTTCTATATCTTCACTGTGGTAGTAGCTACATGTGTATAAATTTGTCAGACTCATCAAAAGGCAAACTTAAAATGAGTGTTTTGAGCTGTATATAAACTGTACCTCTGTATATGTGTGTATACAAAGTTAAATGTTAGTAAATGGCAAAACAAAGCAAGGAATAAAGGTGGGGAATGCATGGGAATATGGTATTGATGTCATTTTTAAGTAGGTAGAAGCAGGGGCACCAATTAGGAGATTATTGCAGTAGAGGCACCAGGTGGCTTAGTCAGTTGAGCATCTGTCTAGGCTCAGGTCATGATCTTGCCGTTCCTCAGTTTGAGCCGTACACCGGGCTCACTGCTGTCAGGGCAGAGCCTGCTTTGGATCCTCTGTCTCCCTCTTCTCTCTGCCCCTTCCCTGCTTGTGCTCTCTCAAAAATAAATAGACCGTTAAAAAAAATTTTTTTAAAGCTTATTGCGATAATCTAGGAGAGAGATGATGATGATTTAGTTAGACCATAAAGGCAGCAGTGGAGATAGTGAAAAGTGATCAGATTTGGATAGATCTTGAGAACAGAGCCAATAGGATTCACTCATGAATTGTATTTGGGGTATGAGTAAAAGAGAAGAGTTAGGCACAAGTCCCAGATACTAAGCCTGGGCCTTGTGAAGATATCATTGAGATGGGGAAAATCTTCATGGAGTTTTTCAGGGAAAGACCAAGAATTCACTTCGTGCATTTTAAGTTTGAGATGTATGTTAGACATCCAAGTAGAGATCTTGAGTAGGCAGATACAAATCTAGAGTTCAGAGGAGAATTCTAGACTGAATATAGGAGTTTAGAAGTCATTACCAGATAGATGGCTTTGAAAGCACTAGACTGGGTGAGTCCACCAAGGGAGTCGATTGAGAAAAGAGAGGAGTTCCAAAGACGGAGCCTGTGGCACTTCAATGTCAAGAAGCCAAGGAGAAGAAGAGAAATCAGCTTAGAGACAGAAGGACAGACCAATGAGAAAGGAGGAAAGCCAAGAGTGTGCATTTCCTAGAAGTCTTTTTGGGGGAAAAGTGTTTTTAAAGATGGAGTGAATACCTGTGCTGAATGCTGCCGACAGATCAGGTAATTGAGGACTAAGCTCACCATTGGATTTGGCAACGTGGTAGCCAACGGTAACTTTGACAAAAGCAGTTTGGTGGAGTAAGGGGGCAAAGCCCCATTGGAGAGGGTTAAAATGAGTATGTGAGGAAAGTAATTGGAAACAACAGAATGGAAAAACTTTTAAAGGACTCTTGTTATAATGACAGAAGTGACTGTTGTTATAATGACAGGAACCAAAGGGAAAAGAAGGGATCAAAAGAGGATTTGGGAGACAATAAAAGAAGTAACACGTTTGATGCTGAGGACAATGACCCAGAGAGAGGAAGAATTGGTGATGCAAGGAAGGGGAGGGAAAAGTACCAGAACAATGTCTTTGAGTTGGCAAGAGGGGATGGGAGTGAGTAGCAGACAGGCCATAATTTGAGAAACATGAAACAGGAAAGGACCCTCAATCAGACCTCCAATGACACATATGTTGTGATTCTTTGGGTGCTTCCACTGCAGCTCTGGCTCGATATCTTCCAGATGTGGACCATAAAGAAAAACCTCCCCTTGCTCAACTGAATGGCCTCTCACCTCATTATGACCCTGGCTGTCTATGCCACAAATCCTATTGCCAAGTTTCTGAATGTTGCAAACACTCTTCTCCAATTTATGGGATGTGACTTTTCCTTAAAAGTAGCAAATACATTTCTTTTTCTCCTAATTTCTGACATTTTCACATTTGATGGATGTTGAATTATTCTCCCAAATAGTTTCTGGCAGGATGAAACCAAGTGAGCTTATTTTAGCTCTCTGTTGTTTTTCCTGTGGCATTTTCTCTTATGCCAACCCAGCTAAGGAATGAGGCACGGTGGTGAGTGGCTGCCGTGGAGCTAGCAGGCTGTGTTCCTAATCCAGGAGGTAGGTCAGGGAGCAGTCCTGTGGAATCCACAAAACCCACAAAGTTAAAAAAAATGCTTTGTAAACAAAGCCACTAAAAAAACAACAAGGGTTACATAAAGGCTCTGACTGGCCAGTTATATCATCTGAGATGGAGTACAAGAATTGTTAGCAAAAAAGCCCAAGGTATATATTGTAGGATGAAGCCTTAATACCCTTGTCTAATCAGTTCAGCCGCTGTAGTTATGCCTTGACATTCAGGAGTATAAATATTTTGAAAGTTGTCGCCATTTTTTTATTCTAAGAGTGAGTTTCTAGTTTCCATGTGCTAGAATTGAAGTACGTGCTGCTGTAATTACCTTCAATATCTCTGGTTACTCTACAGGAAAAAAAAATATGGTTATGTGAATTCATACAAAAGCTTTAACAACAGCCTTTTCTATGTGTCAGGCATTGTGCTAGCCAATGGGGATTTTAAAACGATGAAGGCATGCTTTCTGCTTTTAGGGATGTCACTGTCTAGTTGGGGAGACAAACAAGAAGAGAATTGCAATATGTGGTAAATGCAATGAAAGTGATTGATAGGTTCTGAGACCTATCCTTAGCCCACCTGGAGGTTCTGTGCAGGCTGAGAGGCTACTAGAAGTTTCTTAGATAATGGGAACACCAGAAACCAAGCAGAGGACAAGGAGATGAATGAGGAACCAAAGACGTTTGACATTTCTGAACCACAGAGTAGGAAATTGGGATGGGTTGAGACTTAACAGCTGGAGAGGTCAGCAAGGGTTGATTTGGGCCAGCCTTGAACGCCATATGAAGGCATCGAGTAGGGTAGGGAGCATCTGCCGGAAGCTTTAGCAGGGGAGGGATGTACTCAAATTTTTAGTTGAGATAGATTTCTGGTGAAGGAGTTTTAGGGGCGAATGTAAGTTTGGATTGTCCCAGAAGCAGACCCTGAACCAAGGGCTTGAGTTCAAGTAATTTTTTTAAGGAAACGATCCCGGAAGAAACTAGTAAGGAAGTGGAAGCAATGAGGATAAGGAGAGGCAAGAAGCCAAGGAGAAGAGCAGTTTCCAGTTAAGTCCCAGACAGCCTGATGCTGTGAGGAGCTCTGGAACATAAACTCCGTTTCAGAGTTTGCCCCACCTTAAGGCAGGAAGCTGGGTTTTTGTATGCCCACATCAGTCAGTCGTCATCTACTGTCCACCGTAGGGGAAATGAGGACTCTTGGGTAGTTCCTGTTTTCCCTATGGGCATGCAGCTCCATTGCCGAAGGACAGTCCTCTTTCACTTACAGGTACTGGCAAAGCCCGCAGAAGCTGGCGGTGCACACACCGAGCTGCTGAAAACAATGGAAGCAATTTGGAGAGGGCACCAACAGCGTCCACAGGGGGACGGAGTTGGAATAATTTTGTTTGTTTTACTGTGTTTTAAATAAGTAATATGTTCCATAGATAGCTCTAACCCCCACCCCGTTCCTAAAGCTCACCCCATCCCTGACTCCCATTTCACTTCTCAACGAGGGGTGGCATCATTAGCATCCTTGGGCTACCTAAAGGGATAAAAGACAAAGCGATAGTCAGGGATGCAGTCAGGATAACTAGAGCACACATTAACAGCTGGTAATGAAAACCGAGAATTCTTTTAAAACTAAGCCAAACATCTCGTAGAGAAAGGGCACTTACCTGGCTTGAGAGGGGAAACCAGTTAAGAGGGTGTTGCCAAATGCAGGTGAGAGGGGGATGAGGGACTGAAGTAGGAATGGAAAGGGGCAGGATCCCGCCCTTGGGTTCATCAGACCTGTCCCCTGGAAAGGGCAGTGGGGTGGGCTCTGCCCTTTGAACATTACGCCTTTTATTTCATACATTATGTCTTTACCTCCGGACTAGGGTGCTTGGGACTGGCTGAGTCGCCACAGTTAATAATTACACATTTTCAGAGCTGCTCAGTAAATCTTGAACAGTCTGCACAGTATCTAAAGAAACAAGACTCCTTGAACACTGTCAACCCACAGCTGTGACTGATTTAGCTGTTAACTTCATATTGGTCCCAAATCATAAGCTGAGATAAATATTAAACATGAATGCGGGTGGATGCCTCTCAACAGGGGTGAGGGAGTAAATTTTGCCCCTCAGGGGACGTTTGGCAATATTTGGAGATACTTTGGGTTGTCACAGCAGGGGGTTGTTCACAGAGTGCTGCTGAGTATCTAGTGGGTAGAGGCAAGAGATGCTGTTAAGCATTGCACAGTGCACAAGACAGTCTCCCTCATCAAATAATTATCTGGCCCCAAATGTAAAACAAAATGAGGTTATAAAATCCTGATTTAGAAGGGTTTGTTGCAGTTGGAAGATCATGCAGGCATCTCTAAGTACTCAAGTGACTATATCTTTGCTCCCATAACCTCTCTGCTTGGCAGCTTATCCTGTATAATCTATACCTCCTCATCCATCAGGGTCCATCTCAAAAGCCATCTCCTCAAACATATCCCTTCCCTCCTTTATATCTGTTGCTCTGTGGTATATCTGTTATGACATCACCTTACTTTGCCTGTATTAGTTTCTTTTTAGAACTTGTCTCATCTCCCCCAGGTGACAGGAAGTCACACAAGGACCTCCAGCTTTATATTCACCAATATTCTCTCCTTTTTCGTGTTTTATTTTTGTTGTTGTCATTTTCCTGAATCAAATTGAAATGGATTACATTTAATGACTTGCTCAGTTTATATCTAGCAATGGGATGAGTCATAGTAGACAATGATGTTTACTTTTAGTCTTTTGGTCTGTCGTTTCCAGTCTTCTCCCTGGGGAGTTTCAGTGAACTCAAAGGAATTGGATGATCCCTGTCCATTTTCCTTTTTTTCTACCTCCAATTCCCTTGTAAGAAGTGGCCCCCACTGTGGAATTCTTTGGAAAACAAATCCAGAACTCTAATGAGTAGACGGTCAGGAATAAATACTGAAAGAGAGAATACTCCAAGCCATATGATTTTTTTTTTTAACGTTTATTTATTTATTTATTTATTTATTTATTTATTATTTTTTTTTCAACGTTTTTTATTTATTTTTGGGACAGAGAGAGACAGAGCATGAACGGGGGAGGGGCAGAGAGAGAGGGAGACACAGAATAGGAAACAGGCTCCAGGCTCCGAGCCATCAGCCCAGAGCCTGACGCGGGGCTCGAACTCACGGACCGCGAGATCGTGACCTGGCTGAAGTCGGACGCTTAACCGACTGCGCCACCCAGGCGCCCCAAACGTTTATTTATTTTTGAGACAGAGAGACAGAGCATGAACGGGGGAGGGTCAGAGAGAGAGGGAGACACAGAATCTGAAACAGGCTCCAGGCTCTGAGCTGTCAGCACAGAGCCCGACACGGGGCTCGAACTCACAGACCGTGAGATCGTGACCTGAGCCGAAGTCGCATGCTTAACCGACTGAGCCACCCAGGCGCCCCCAAGCCACGTGATATTTAAATTTTTTTTTTTTCAACGTTTATTTATTTTGGGGACAGAGAGAGACAGAGCATGAATGGGGGAGGGGCAGAGAGAGAGGGAGACACAGAATCGGAAACAGGCTCCAGGCTCTGAGCCATCAGCCCAGAGCCCGACGCGGGGCTCGAACTCACGGAGCGCGAGATCGTGACCTGGCTGAAGTCGGACGCTCAACCGACTGCGCCACCCAGGCGCCCCAGCCACGTGATATTTAAATGAGTGCTTTAAGATGGGATGGTAGGCAGAATAATGGCCTCCCAGTGATGCCCATGTCTAATTCTTGGAAACTGTGAATATGTTATGGCAAAGGGGAATGAGATAGCGGTTGGAATTAAGGTTGCTAATCAGCTGATCTTGCAGTGGTTGATAAGCTTGGATTATCCAGGGGGGCCCAGTATGATCACAGGGGCGCTTCAGTGTGGAAGTGGGAAACAGAAGAGTCAGTGTCTGAGTGATGTGAGACCTGCCATTGCTGACTTTGAAGATGGAGGAAGGGACAATGCGTCAAGAGCAAAGTGGGCAAGCTGCTAAAAGCTGCAAAAGGAAATATGTGCTTCTCTATCTAGGGCATCCAAACAGAAGCCAACTCCGCCAAATTTTGCATTTTAGTCTATTGAGATCCATTTCAGAATTCCCACCCCCCAAAATCATATGATAATAAATGTATGTTGTTTTAAGCCACTAAATTTGTGGTAATTTGTTACAGCAGCAATAGGAAACTAATACAGATGGAAACTTAAGTTTGTCTGGACAAATCAGGTGACAACTTTATGCAGCAAGTTATAAAAAATGGCTTCTTACTGTACAATTTCTAAACTTTCTTCCTGATTGGAGTCTTTTCACAAAAAGTTCCTGACACAAGGCAGAAGAACATTGGAAAAGCTTAAACTGAGACAATTAAAGACAAGCATGAATTTTATCAAGACTTTAATGACTGAAGTAAAAAAATGGGAGCAAGATGGCCCATACACCTCATATTTAGAAAAAGAGTGGGAATAAAAAAGTTCTAGAGCTAAAAAACCAAAACAAAACTTTAAAATACTGTGCTTCCCCACCAGGCAAATGACTTCATTTGCATAAGACCACAAGAATGGAGTGTGGGGGTGGGGGGACTGGTATGGACAGGAGCAACAGTAAGTGGTGGGTCGGCCGACAGCCATTTAGTTGTCAAACTTTAAGGGGTGCAAAAAATGTTACTGAGCATTAAGACATCACTAAAAGTATAAACGAACATAGTAAATAGTATTCGTCAGAATTTCTTTCACAGAAAATATAGAGAACTACTCCACTAAGCACCGTGGGGTAGGGACCCTCTGCCTTTTAAGGAGAATGCGTCTCATTGATTTCAGGGTAATTGTGTTCTACTGGGGTGTGCAAGCTTGGAGCCATAGCTGGACTGCTTAACACAGTAAATGTGAGGCTCAGAATGCCTGCCAGTGGTCCACTTTCTGCATCATTCCTTACCCGGTCTTTCCTCAAAATAAACAGTGAATAGATATTTACAGGATATCCTTTGGAAAGGGTGCTAACCTGTTATTCTGTCTCCATTTGGCACTGGTGTTTGTGATGTGTGTGATGGGAGACACCTACACGGATGTTCAAGGTCATTTTTCTAAACTATTAGGGTTCTGAATTAATGCCTGACTTGTAGGAGCCTAAGAATATCAACTTATCTCCTTAGTTTTATTGTAACCAGGGTCTTAGAAGTGACAGGTTGTTTGGTTGACATGTCAGAATAGAGTTGTATTTCATTTTGTTTTTTTATTTTTTGAATTTAATACAAAATAATACAAATAATAAATTTGTTTTATTTATTTTGTGACTTTTATTTGTTTGTTTATATTTAAACCCAAATTAGTTAACATATATTGTAATGTGATTACAGGAGTAGAATTTAGTGACTCATCACTTACATACAACACCCAGTGCTCTTCCCAACAAGCGCAGTCTTTAATGCCCCTCACCCATTTATCTTCCAGCAACCCTCAGTTTGTTCTCTGTATTTAAAAGCCTCTTATGGCTTTTCTCCCTCTCTGTTTTTAATCTTATTTTTGCTTCCCTTCCCCTATGTTCATCTGTTTTGTTTCTTAAATTCCACATATGAGTGAAATCATATGATATTTGTCTTTCTCTGACTTACTTCACTTAGCATAATACCCTCCAGTTCCATCCATGTTGTTGCAAATGGCAAGATTTCATTCTTTTTGGCCACCTAGTAATATGCCATTGTATATGTACCACATCTTTATCCATTCATCAGTTGATGGACATTTGGGCTTTTTCTGTAATTTGGCTACTGTTGATAGTGCTGATATAAACACTGGGGTGCCTTTGCCCCTTTGAATCAGCATTTTTGTATCCTCTGGATAGGTACCTAGGAGTGCAATGGCTGGGTCACAGGGTAGTCAGAATACAGTTGCATTTTAAATAGCCAGAACTTTTAAATGATTCTGAATCACTCAGCAGTACAGTGTTTACTGTACAACATCTTCCAGAAAATGTAAACAGAATAGCTTTCAAAAAAAAAAAAAAAGAGAGAGAGAGAGAAAGAGAAAACCCACACTAATTCTGGTAGTGCCCTGTTATAAGATGTACATATTTTATGATGAGTCTGGTGTAAATTTGGAATTAGAATGTGGTATTTAATGTGTAAGATCCTAGACCTCGTTCTTACTGTGTAGTCAAAATAAAATGGTACGACTGAGTGAGTAAAAAGTGTGCTCTTCAGTTTTTGTGGTGCTTGGATAGAATTGGCAAAGGTTATATATATTATAAAGTTTTAATCCCCAAAGAACCATTTGAACCCCTTTAAAGTATTAAAAATAATACAAAAGTAAAACTAAACTTTAAGTTTTTAATAGAAAGATATGCATTTCAGTTATATAAAACAAATCCACAGGGTTTGAATGCAGGCAATTAAATGTAGGTAAGATTAACTGATATAAATTCATGTCCTCCTCTGGTTGCTCTACGAAAAGTCAATACATCAGGTAAATGAAGAAAACCAGAAGGAAACACAAATGTTCGAAGAATCCTCTTCCTTCCCTGCAGTGGCAGTTCCAGGGAGTGGCTTGGGGGGAAGGAAGGAGATGGACTTTAACCCTATAGCCTCCCCTTCCCCAAAGTCATTTTCCAAAACCAAGCAAACCTACAAGTCAAAACTGTGGTTGTTTGGCCAAACAGCTTCAAAACGAGTTCTCCAGTCTATTTTGCTAACTCCATCAGTGTCCCTAAACCCTTCTTTATATACATTCTGGAGTCCTCATGGCTTCTCACTCAGGGACACAGGAAGGGGGAATTTAGTAGTCAGGACCCCATGTTCTTGTGACACCTCATTAACACCTTGCAGCAAAGACTCATCTCTTTGACCTTGATATTTTTTTTCCAGAAAAGTGAAATATTTATATCTTCTTATAGCCACATATGCTGCCCAGAAGCCACCCATTTACCTGACAAGTTTTATTAAGGATACCAGATGTTCCTACAGTAAGTTTTAGGTATCACACCCTCAGACAACAGTCTAAAGGAAAAACAGACCTTCAAGTAAGTGTATACAGAGACTTCTTAAGCCTCTGTGAATGAAATTTATTTTCTGAGACATTAGCATACAGAGGCTGAGAATTGCCCATTTCTCCCTCCTCAAATGTAAATAACAATTTATTCACATACCTCTCATTCCCAGCTCCTCTCCCCTGCCCCCCAGCTCTCCGCTCCAGATGATATTCCCCAGCCCAGGAGTTCTTGGAAGCTATTAAAACTTGGAGTTTTACCATCTATGTATCTGTTAAGTCAGGCTTTGGGACAATAGTTTACTTTGATTCTCCTGATGTCTACACAGGCCAAGGTAATTAGTCATTAGCAATTATGTGCTGCTAATTACCACTAGTGTGAAGTGCCTGGGAGAAGCCAACACAGGGTGTTAATAGCAATTTGTTTTGTGGGTTGGAGTGGTGGTTTGATTCCATTTCCTATTACATCCTCAGTATGGTGTAGTCTAAGTGGTGTCGTAGATTTGAAGTGGCATTAAACTTTCAGCAGAGGATATTCTTCTTCCCACTTGGACATTTTCATGCTAAAACAGCCCACTTGTCAAAACCCTTAGCTATCCTGGTGACAGATGTTACATAATACACAGCCAGGTAGAAAGCTGGCATTTGACATCTTTTAGCCCCCCTGGAACACACGTCAATATGCCATAAAATGCAGACACTTCCCCACAGAATCTGGATAAACACTTCTTACTGAGCCTTTGCTGTATCAATTTGGAACAGATGGGTTGCTGTTCTTCTGATGTATTATGACAAGCAGCAGCAACTACTAATCATAGCACCAAGAACTTGTGGTGTCTAATGCTGTTCCTTTTCAATGTCACCCATGAAGTTATTCTCTGCTCCTGAACAGAGAGTGAACATTTTAATTTTTAAAAAAGAGGAAAAAGATTAACTGGTAGTTCTTAAGGAGAACGAGAGAGCCTTCAGGAGTAGGGTTTTTCTCTTCTCATGCTCTCAGATCTTGGCCTGCACACCGCCATCTGTACTGAGTTCTACGTTTTCCTTGGCTCCAAACTTTGAAACCGGGTATCTGGGCAGCGTGGGAAGGAGGCAGGCAGGCAGGAGGACGAGGTGTAGCCGGCACCCGTTAGGACCTGAAGCTGCCAGCGGCACAATCAGCCTATAATAGCCTTCATCCTTAGCATTGGAGCTGTGTGGTTGGCGCTTTTTCCCACCCACAATGTGCCACCCAGAGGCTCTGCGGCTTTGTTTTAATGTGGTTTTATTGATATACAGTAACACCAGGCGGTACACAGACTGAGATCTCCTGTGTGTATCCACGCGGCCCAACCCCACGTGGACGTCCTGCGTCACACATGCCATCTAGGCAGTCCTGGCTCCTCGAACTAAGCATATCAAATCACCAGAGTTTCGCGTCTGATTGGGCAGCAGAGGGTGGTTTGGGGAAACAGGTTGCCAGAAAAAGGAACCAAAGTTAGCTTTGAATGTCCCTGTGAACTCCCCAAGGCAGCATTGCCTTTCCCTCTTACAGGCTCCACTTTCACGGTTTAGGAGCTGGCCTCCCTCCCCATCCCTCTGAAGTGCTTCCTGGTGCTGTCCAGGTTTGTTTGCTTTTGAAAGAGAGTGTAAAATGACTTTGTTTCTTTAGTGACAGCCACACTGCTTACAAGCTGGCTGATGTATAAGGAATTCACGGAGTGTGAATCAGGCCTCTGTGGGTCAATAGGGGAGAAGGAAAACCACAGAGTGATTTATTGCCTGGAAGGCTCTATTCACAGATAATGGAGAGGAAGGAGCATGTTCCAGATCCAGGAGGGGTGGACTCTTGTCTCATGCTCAAGGTAGTGGGAAGCAAAGATAGTTTAACCAGTAATTCCATGACATTTGCATTCCTTATTAATGTCTACACTGCAAAAATTCCACCTGGAATCTATAAATCGTGTTCTTTTGAAAGATGCAGAATGTAAGTACAGTGGTTAATGGGGTGGAATTTGGAGCACATTGATACTCCAGCTCGCCGTGTCACCTGCTTGCTGTATGACCTTGGAAAAATTACTTAAATTTGATTTCCTCATCTATAAACTGAGGATAACAGTATCCATTTTACAGGAGCATTGCAAGGATCAAATGAAACATTGTATGTAAAATGCTCAGAGCCCTGTGGAAACAGAACAAACGCTGCACAAACAAAAAATATTATTATTGTTTAGATTAATAGAGCAGGGTAAGGGGAAGAAATGGTGAAGGCAGAAAAAAGTATGATTTATATGTGACCATGATTACCTGTAAAGATTTTTCCCTAAAGTGAATATATTATATTGAAGATTCAGTAAATTCAACCTATCCCAAAAGGGGATTTAAAATTCCTTAGCATTCCTTGGGGCACCTGGGTGGCTCCCTGGGTATAGCGTCTGACTTCAGCCCGGGTCATGATCTCACGGTTTGTGGGTTCAAGCCCCACTTTGGGCTCTGTGTTGACAACTCAGAGCCTGGAGCCTGCTTCAGATCCTGTGTTCCTCTCTCTCTCTCTCTGCCCCTCCCCTGCTTGCACTCTCTCTTGCACACTCTTTCTCTCAAAAATAAATAAACATTAAAAAATTAAAAAAAAAAAAAAGAATATCTGGTAGCAGTTTTGTTTTTCCCAGAGTCTCCCCTGCTGTTCCAGTTTTCCATTCCACATTCCATTTAAGAAGAGGAGAGATTTGGAGGCACCTGGGTGGCTCAGTTGGTTAAGCATCCGACTTCTGCTGAGGTCATGATCTCATGGTTTGTGAGTTTGTGCCCCACGTCGGGCTCTGTGCTGACAGCGTGGAGCCTGCTTGGGATTTTCTCTCTCTCCCACTCTCTCTGCCCCTCCTGTGCTCTCTCTCTCTCCAAAATAAATAAATGATCTTTAAAAAAAAAAAAAAGAGGAGAGATTTGGTTCACTTAGTTAAGCATTTGACTCTTCATTTCGGCTCAGGTAGTGATCTCATGGTTAATGAGATTGAGCTCTGAGTCAGGGTCTGCACTGACAGCATGGAGGCTGCTTGGGATTCTCTCTCTCTCTCTCTCTCTCTCTCTCTCAGAATAAATAAATATTGAAAAAAAAGGAGGAGAGGTTTTAGAAAACAAAAGCAAAAATGAAAAAACCCAAGTAGCATCTCTTAATATGATGGGAACAGGTCATCTTTTATTTCTAATGAAACATCTTTTTACCTCACTGCCTGCAGCCCTCTATTTTTATAACTGTTTCTATTCATTTCTGTAAATGTGTTTGAAGATCAGATGTGTGAAAATAGAAAATCATATTCACATATTGTAATAGGCTGATTACTGGTTCCCAAAGACATCCACATCCTAATCCCCAGAACCTGCAAATGCATTACTTTACACAGAACACAGCAATTTGAAGCTGTGGTTAAATTAAGGAATTTGAGGGGCGCCTGGGTGGCTCAGTCGGTTAAGCGTCCGACTTCGTCTCAGGTCATGATCTTACAGTTCGTGAGTTCGAACCCCGTGTCGGGCTCTGTGCTGACAGCTCAGAGCCTGGAGCCTGCTTCGGATTCTGTGTCTCCTTCTCTCTCTGCTCCTGTCCCACTTGCGCTCTGTCTGTCTCTGCCTCTCAAAAATAAATTTAAAAACATTAAAAAAATTTTTTTTAAAAATTAAGGAATTTGAGCTAGAGAGATTATACTGGATTATTCAGGTGGGTCCAATGTAATCACAAGTGTCCTAATAAGAAAGCGGGATATCAGAGAGGAGAGGAGAGGCTAGGCTGCTAGCCTTGAAGATGGAGGAAGGGGCCTCCAGAAGCTGAGAGAGGCAAGGAAACAGGTCTCCCCTAGAGTCTCTAGAAGGAATGTAGTCCAGCAGACCCATTTCAGGCTTCTGACCTACTAGACCTATAGACAACTACCTAGACTACTGACCTATAGTTCTGACGAACTATAAGTTAATATATTTGTCATATTTAAGCCATTGTATATGTGGTAATATGTTACAGTAGCAATAGAAAATTAATACATATGTTACATGAGGGCTTTGAATCCCTGAGGTATAGAATTTATTCTAAAATTTCCCAGAGTTCCCACTGTTGCTTCTGCTTTCAGGAGCTGAAAGATTCTGAGCAGGTGAGAATCTTCCCACTTCCCAGGATGGGAGGTGGCAGGACGTGTGCAGTAAAACAGACCGGTCAGGTGTTCCGCTGACATCCCAGGGCTTTAGGAAGTTAAGCTAGGTATTGCCAAATCCGCCTCCAGTTCCCTCTCCTTTCTCTGCCCGCTCGTGCCCACTGCCTCTCACCCCGCCACCTTTAGACCACGTGCGGTTCTGGGCACGAACCAGCCTCGTGAAGATGCCAGGGGTCTGGGCATGAGAAGAGTCTGTCTTCCTCCGACACCCAGCCAAGTGGTCCACCCTCCACCCCCCTGCAGTGCATACAGCTGCCAGCTGAGCTGCCTTTGCTCATCCAAACCTGCCCTTGCTCTATGCCTACCTTTGAGAACTGTGAGGCAGGACAAGGGGATGATACCTACCCTAGATGTTTTCCTTATGTAAGCCAGCAAGCTTGAGGGCCCCAGCACACTAGAGTCTTGGAGGTGGGGCTGGCAAACAATGGTGGTGCAGGTGGGGGGCACAGACAGGACCTTTGCTTGTGAAGGTTTTTTTTGTAAACAAATTTTTTTAATGTTTATTTATTTTTGAGAGAGAGACAGAGTGCGAGTGGGGGAGGGGCAGAGAGAGGGAGACACAGAACTGAAGCAGGCTCTAGGTTCTGAGCTGTCAGCACAGAGCCCGACATGGGGCTCAAACCCACAAACCACAGGATCATGACCTAAGCTGAAGTCAGACACTTAACCGACTGAGCCACCCATTTGCCCCTACCTGTCACAGGTTTTTAAACAAAGATAAATACTTGTTTCCATGCTCACCCCAAATTTTGGCTCAAGGAGTAGTAGAAAATGATCTAAGAACCAGTTCAGAAAGTCTAGGGAATAAAGGCATAATTTATTTGATGCATTTTGGAGGTGCCCCAGTCTGCTTCATAGCCGACAAACTTAATAACAAATATGGCCTTCATCACTTTAAATAGAGATTAAATTTGATAATATTATATAAAGATGGGGTGTTGGGGTAGATAGGTCATGTTCAAACTGGAATCGAGCTCTTCCACCTTCCCCCCTAAATTTAATGATCTAGAAAGTCATTCTTCTAATCAAACTAATATTCTATTGGCCTAAAATCTAAAGTAAAAAATGACTTTAGTACTAAATAGTAATCCCTTTGTACTATGCAGAGTGGTTTTATTACCTATTTTAGACTCCTTAGATTTCATTTTTAAGAGCTCAGATTTTTTTCTTTCTTTTTTAATTTTTTTAAACATTTATTTATTATTGAGAGACAGAGAGTGACAGAGCATGAGCATGGGAGGGGCAGAGAGAGGAGGAGACACAGAATCCGAAGCAGGCTCCAGGCTCTGAGCTGTCAGCACAGAGCCCGATATGGGGCTTGAGCTCACAAACCGCAAGATCATGACCTGAGCTGAAGTCGGATGCTTAACCGACTGAGCCACCCAGGTGCCCCTCAGATTTTTTTCTAATTGAGCAAGGAGAGGATTCTAAATATTGAGATCAAATTTGGTTTTATGAAAGGCAGAAGAAGATAATAGAGCCCTGATTTTTTCATCAGAAGACCTCAGTTCTGGGGTGCCTAGGCGGCTTGGTTGACCAAGCATCCAACTTTGGCTCAGGTCATGATCTCACAGTTCATGGGTTCGAGCCCCACATTGGGCTCCCTGCTATCAGCGTGGAGCCTGCTTGGGATCCTCTGTCCCCCTCTCTCTTTGCCCCTCCCCACTCTCAAAAATAAATAAACATTAAAAAAAAAAAAAGAAAACCTCAGACCTCAGTTCTTCTCTCGCCTCTGTAACTTCTTAGACACTGATCAAACCATTGTACCTTTTCTTCGCTTTTCTTTTCTTTCTTTCTTTCTTTCTTTCTTTCTTTCTTTCTTTCTTTCTTTC
>NW_024412406.1:5671477-5787705 GCF_014898765.1 Herpailurus yagouaroundi
TTCTTTCTTTCTTTCTTTCTTTCTTTCTTTCTTTCTTTCTTTCTTTCAGAGGGAGAGCAGGGGAGGGGCAGAGAATGAGGGAGAGAGAGGGAATCCTAAGAAGTCTCCATGCCCAGCCCAGATCCTGATGCAGGGCTTTATCTCACAACGGTGAGATCATGACCTGAGGCGAAATCTAGAGTTGGACACTCAACTGACTAAGCCACCTAGGTGCCCACCATTGAACCTTTCTAAGGCTCTGTCCCCATTCACCAACTAAAATAGTTGTAGTGCCTATCTCTTGGGGTTATTCTGAGGAATAAACAAGATAGTCTATGTGAAATGTTTAGCATAATGTCTGGCACATGGGATGCACTCAATAAACAGTAATTCTTGATATTTTATTTTGATCATTATTATCTTTTTTTTCCTCTCTCTTATTGAGTTGTTTGGAAGCCAAATGAGGTCACTGCCTCCAAACATATGTTGAGTTCTTGCTATGTGCCAAGCATTATAACAGATGCAGAATACAGATGTGAATGCCTTCAAGGAACTTACCCAGGAAAGGCACCATCTGATACCTATTAGGTACCATAGGAGAATCAGCAGAAATAGAAGACATGATAAGGTTCTAGACAAGCCAACAACCTAGTTAATAAGATAATAGTTAAGCACATAAAACAACTAGACAGCTCAAAGTATATAATAGGCATCATCTGTATGGGAAGTCAGAAGGAGGGATCATGGGTGAAGATATGTTGCTCTCCCTTAGTGCTTGGTGATGATGGCAAAACAGAGTGAGAACCATGATCACTAATTATGGCTGAAGATGAGAAACTGAAAGAATCATTTGCTATGACCCTTCTGGAAACCACCAAGCAAGTGAACCTCAAAAGCTTTACTTGACCCTGCTCTGCACCCAAGCATTTTTCTCAATTCTATTTTTCACTGACAAACTCTTCTTTTCTTTTTTTTTTTTTTAAGATTTTATTTTTAAATAATCTCTACGCCCAATATGGGGCTCAAACTTGCAATCCCAAGATCAAGAGTTACATGCTCTACTGAGCCAGCCAGTCTCCCCTAAACTTTTCTTATAAAAGTAACTTGCATTTATTATAAAAAATTCAGGAAACTCAGGAAAGCATAAAAACAAAATAAAAATTGTCTATAATTCAATACTACAGAGATAAGCACTAGGAATAATGTGTCTTTTTTTTCCCTAGGAATTTCTAGGAAAGTTAAGATTTCACATACATAACTGAGATGTCAACTGACATTATCCTCAACTCTGAGATTATAGAGTAGGTTGGCTCAAGACCTCTCCCACATCACACTGGAGTTGCAGTTCATTTTCTAAGATTGCTTCAAGTTCCCATGGGTTCCTAGTCTCATAGTCATTTCTGGCTCCCAGTTCTGATTCTACCAAATTTAATCATGAATTCACCTTCTCAAGCTGTTCTTTTCTCTTTATTCACCACCAGTCTAAAGGTGGAACTCTACCCCCTTTGGTTTGAATTTTTCTTCCCTGAAACTGCCACACAAGACATTCCTACTTTTGGCAGATTTTCCTGAATGAGAAAATGGAAGGGGTTTATATTAAATAGATGAGTCTTAAAATTGAATATTAATATCCCTTTCCTAAAATCCTTTAACTCACCAAGAAGAATTTTTTACCACGTCTTTCTGTAGGATCCAGCCTCTATCTTCAATGTTATTTAGAATTGGTTTGTCAAATGATCCCAAAGGTGCATTGGAATTTTGATTGGAGTTGTACTAAACATTTATATGAATTTATGGGTGATTGATTGATACATATACAATATTGGAGATCTTATATCTTTCTACTTATTCAATCCTTCTTTTTAGTCATTCTGAGTTTCGATTGTGAATTGGATTTTTTTTTTTAGTAACTGGTGGCCATGTATGTTTACTTTGTAATTAGTCAGCTTATGAGCTATTGTATTAGCCTTAATAGTTTTGTTTTTGTTTTGTTTTATTTTTAGTTTTAATAGTTTTTTTTAATTTATTTACATCTTTGAGGCACTGTGGGTAGAAGATAATATAATTTACAAGTGCATGTGTTTTGCTAGCTTATTTTCAGTTATTATTCCTCTTTCTCTTGCACTTGTGCATTGGGTTAAGAATTTCAAATTAACATGAAATAATGGCAATGATAGGGGGCATTGTGGTCTTGCATCCAAATTTTTAAAGGCTGTCGTATCCTAGTGGTCTCTATGTCCTCACCCCGCTTCTACTCCAGGCTTCCTCCAAAGCATGCCTACCCCCACCCTCTAACTAGAAATACAAAATTTAAGTTGCACTGTACGTGTCCAGTCACCTCTTTAGCAGCTTTGACCACCTTTGGTCTCTTTGCAGTATTTGGCTATTGACCATTCTTTCTTCAAATTCTCTCCTTCCTGGGTTTCCATGACACCACATCATCTTGATTTTATTCTTTTCTGTCTTTATTTACACATCTGTTTTCGTTTCCCTTCTTCCTCCTTTCTTTCTTGCAACAAGCATTTGTTTTCTCTTTTCTCCTCCTCTCTAAGGATTTTACATGAAGGAAGAATTCCTTCTCATGCATACAAATCTCCAACTCTTGACTTCTCACCTGAATGTATATCCTGCCTGATACTGACTTTTCTCTGAACACCTCTACTTACACTTTCCATAAGAAATGCTCATTTGTGTCCAAAATTAAACTTCTTATTGTTGCTCAAGTCCACTCCCTCTTCTAGTTTCCCATTTATCACACACACACACACACACACACACACACACACACACACACACACTATATCCTAGAATTACTTTTGACTTATTTTACCTACATTTATACTCCTTCCTAACTCCAAACCTTGGAACATACTGCTTTCTCTACCTAGTATCCCTTACTCACTTCTATTTACCAAATTTTATTCATCCTAAAAGGTCTAGGTTCCTCTTCCCGGTCTCGTGTGGCTGGCCATATCCACTCCCGTCCAAAGTGACGTCCTCCTTTCTGCATTTCCCTAGCACTGGCCTGTTCCACTTGTGGTGGCCGTGGACACCCCTAGGAAGTGATGGGCCTGAATTCAAAGCCAGGGCTGTTTGGTTCCAGAGTCAGTGCTACTACCCACTAGGTCTTGTCAACTCATGTGTTTTAACACCTGACTAAAGCAATCTCCTGATAAATAGAAATAAATTTCAGATAAAACACTAGCCCTTGACAAAAAATTTAATACAGTGGAGGAAATATACATGACCTATTATTTGTGCTTAATAATATTGTAATTGCTCTGCAGGATGATGATACCAGCACTGAGAGGTGAAGTTACTAGTGCTATTCACGGGTGCCTGCTCTGGGCAGTCCTTGTTCTTTGCTCAGGTATTTCCCTCCATGGATCAGCTTTCCCTGGCTTCTTAGTTCCCTGGCTAATTCCCACTCATCCTTTAAGTATCAGCCAATACTTCACTTTTTAAAGAGAGCCTTTGATGCCCCTCTCGACCCTCCCCCACACCACAACTGATTGATCTGGAAGAGTTTCGCAATCTCAGCACTATTGACATGTTGTACTGGATGTCTCTTTGTTGTGGGGGGGAGGAGCTGTCCTATGTGTTGTAGGATGTTTGGCAGCATTCCTTGAGTCCAGCCACTAGATACCAATAGCACCCTCTCCACCCCCACCAGTCATAACAATAGAAAATGTCTCCAGACATTGCCAAATATCCCTCGAGGGGCAAAACTGCCTGAAGTTGAGAATCACCAGTCTAGAGATGGGCATGTGACCCAAAGTGGGTTGATTTGAGTTCTTCCCTGGGGATTTTTAGATTGTATTTGAAAAAGAGGATCCGATCCTCTCTGAGTCAGACCCTGGGTTGATGTGAGGCTTAGAATTGATGGAACCCTTTGCTTCTTGACCTGTGGTGAGATTTGGCCTGCAGTAAGGGAGAATAAAGCCGACATTTGGGGAGGAGCGCCTGGGTGGCTCGGTCAGTCAAGCGTCCGACTCTTGGTTTCAGCTCAGGTCATATTGTCACAGTTCAGGGGTTCGAGCCCCACATTAGGTTATGTGCTAGCAGTGCAGAGCCTGCTTGGGATTTTCACTCTCCTCTCTCTGCCCCTCCCCCACCTCTCTCTCTCTCTCTCTCTCTCTCTCTCTCTCTCTCTCTCCACACACACACACACACACACACACACACACACACACACACAAACTCCAAAACTCCTAGGAATATTCTAGTTCCGGGTGCCAGTTGGTACCAAGTTCTTGCTGTGGGTCTGTCCTTCTCAGAGCTTTGTTATTCCAGCCCTCTTTCCCTAAGTCAATAAATATTAATACTTTTGCCTAATCAGTTTTTGAATTGGGTTCATGTCTTATAACCTTAAGAGTTCTGGCCATTAGGATACTCCTCTTTTATGCTCCCTCAACAGTATCTTCTAGATTTACTTAGCCGTTTCTACAACTAGGCTATAAACGCCTTGAGGACAGGAACTTCTCATTCACTAATATGCTACTTGGCACATGGTAGATAAGCAGTAGATATTTGTACAATACATTTCATTAATAAGTGGATGGGTGAATGAATGAAACAAGATATGTTATTCTCCAGCTCCCTCCTATACCTTCACTACTTGCCATCCTTTATGCCTCCCGAGGAGCTACATGTGGTCCCCTTCCAGAGTTCTCTTTACTGAACATTGTTGAAGAACCACAGTGTCCAAAAAAAAAAAAATCATAGGCCTAGTTGCCACGGCCTCAAGGGCAATGCATGACTAGATAAATCCCTTTGGCAGTAATGAGATGGAGCCAAATCCATCCGAGAAAAATCTGTGATGCAAGAGGCGGCACATGGTGAGAGACAGTCCTCTGGCAGCGTGGCCTGGGGTCTAGCTGAGCCAGCCAGGAAAGAGTCCCAGTCATTATCAGAATCTAGTGTAACTGTAAAATATGACCTAATTAAGAGGCGTGAGACCGTTCCCTCATCCTTCTCTTAGAGCAATAAACAGAAACAACAACTACCCTCTAATGTAAGGCTAAAAATAGTAACTACCGTATAGTTATTTTAAATTAATTGATATACTCTCACTGTATCACCTTGGAAAATAGAAAGTGCCAAATAAATGGCAGCTATTGGTATTATCAATTTGCTTTTGACTCCCTAAGTAGGTTTTGGAAATCTTTTTTTCTTCTTCACAGGTGAAAGTCTTTCCACATAAAGTCTCAGGGGAAAATGAATTTTTTTTCTCTTAAACCTTCAATTAATTTAGACTTTATTTTTCAAAAGCTTAAAAAAAAATCCTCATAGTTCCAGTTATCTCAATCTAATGAGTGAAAGGGGTTATTCAAATGTCTTACTGTAAAGAAATCTTAAGTTAATAGCCAGAAAGATGCCTGAAAAATAAATTACTTCAACAAATATTTATTCTATATGTATCTGTCAGGAAAATTCACTGTCCTCATGGGGCATACAGATTAGTAGCTGGAAAGACACTGAAAATTTCTGCAGATGTAATTATGATAATACTGAGAAGGAGAACAAATTGTTCTTGTTTGCACCAAGACCTAAAGAAAAAGGTAACTATGTTAAAGTTGGGGCAGAGGGAGGTCTAGAGAGTTGTGGGAGATGACAGAGAAGGAACAGCAGTAGGGGCCTGGAAATTAAGCTAATGTACTCCAGGCAAAGTCCCAAGGTAAGAAGGAATGTGGCTTCTCAATTGCAAAGAACTGAAAGACCAGTTTCTGGAATGGAGAAAGTGAGGGAGAGAATGACACGTGATGAACCTCTACAACCAGACAGAAGGAAGATCACACACAACCTTGTAGGTATTAAGGATCGAGCCTTTATCCTAAAGGCAATGGTGTACCATTAAAGAGTGTAAGGAGAGAAGTGACATAGTCACAGGTACTTTAGTGGGAAGGTGAAAGATGATGGTGCCTTGGACTTGCTGTGGTGACTGTGACAATTTAGGGAAGTAAATGGATTGAAGAAGTGTGTAGGAGATAGACTGGAAAAGTCTTGGTAATTAATGAATTGGAAGAGGGCATGGTAAGGAAAAGGTAAATAAAGAATAAATCAATGATGATTTAACCTAGACTTCTTGCTCAAGCATCTGAGTGGATGGTGGTGGTCTTTACCAATACAAAGAATACTTGGGAAGATAAAACTTGGAAGTAGGAAGACATTGAGTTCTGTTCTAGAAAACACTGAACTTTGCATGCCTATCATGAAAAATCCTGTAGACATATCCAGTTGACCATTAGATAGACAGGAAGCTCTGGGAAAGGTCTTTGCTGGATATATGAATTTGAGAATCACCAGCATAAAGATGGAAATGGGAGACTCAACAGTTTAGTTTTTTTTAAGTTTATATATTTATTTTGAGAGAGAGAGAAAGTGCAAGTGGGGGAGGGGCAGAGAGAGAGAGAGGGAGAGGGGGGGAGAGAGAGAGAGAGAGAGAGAGAGAGAGAGAATCTCAAGCAAGTTCCACACTGTCAGCATGGAGCCCAATGTGGGGCTCAAACCCACAAACCATGAGATCATGACCTAAGCTGAAGTTGGACCCTCAACAACTGAGCCACCCAGGTGCCCTGGGAGCCTCAATAGTTTATGATCTCCCCTAAAGAGAGTTTGTAAAGTGGCAGCTAAGGATCTCAGGTTGGAGTCCTTAGGAACTCCCAAATGGCATGAACAGCAGAGGAGAAAGAGCCATTGGAGGAAATTGAGAAGGGGCCACCAAAGTAGGCAGTCACCAGGAGGGTGTGACATCACAAACCCAGCAAAAGAGGAGGTGTCACAAAGGGTGATCAGTTGTGTCAAACACTACTAAGAAGTTGAGCTTTAAGTCTGGATTTAAGAAGACATTAGATATAGCAGCATGAAAGTCTTTGTTGGATCTTAATAGGAATATACTCAGATAAGTGGAGGCAACAATCTCTCAGGTAGAAGGTGAAAGGCCTCTTGAAGCCAGACCAGCCAGTTTTTGTAGCAGGCTCTGCTTTATTCCTAGAGTGGATTGAGAAGTCAGTGTGAGTGCTATGACTACAAGAAACCTACTTACATGGAAAAAAAGTTTTATAAGGGGAAATGGGTGCATATGGACAATTTATGTAGTGGCACTACAGGCAAATTTTATATTTATACTATTTGTGCAATACTCTATAAAAATATCTCTGGATATACTTTGGGGGAAAAATATTCCTAGAGGACAGGGAATGTGGACACTGAGTTGGGATGTGAAGAATGCAGAAGACAAAATAGGTCATTAGAAATAGACTTCTTTGGACACGTCTGACCATAAGTGATAAAGCGTCAAAGCTGTGCTATATATATGGGAACCTGCGGTTAGGGAAGGTGTGAAAGTATTTAATACTGATTCATAAAAGCTGCAGAGGGCAAGATTCGAGTTCCAGGGAGAATAGAAGATGCAGAGAGCACAAAGCTCTGATAAAGACTTGGATGATTCAGACTAGGAAGGAGGTCCAGAGAGAAGACGAAGACGGTCATCATAGAGGTTTGGGGATAGGAAGTTGACAGTAATCTAGTCAAACCACTCTAGTTTCCATGTGAGGTTGAAGGTGATGGGACAGCAGGTAGTCAAGGAGGTGAAGAGAGTGGAGAAGGGTTGGCATATGTTTCGAAGAGCTTTTTATTAAAGTAAGCATGGTTTGAGTCTGAGAAGCTTGTAGTCTTGACTTTTCATACACTTCACAACTAGGGACTAGTTGCCTTGACATGATTTACATTATACTCTGGAGATCAATTAAGAAAATTATGTTAGTCTCAGAAAATTAATGATTGCAATAGAATATATAAAACACTAATTACTATTAACACATCTTTTGATTCATTATATGTATAATTACATTTTAATGCTTGAAGTTTTATTTTTAAAACTTCACATAAACTTGCCACAATTTTATGTTGTGCCTGTACTAAGAATGTTGTTTTCATCAAAGTGAATTTGAGTGGATTTTGCCTCTGTCTTTTTGCAGTATTTTATTAATTTTCTGCCATTTTCTAACCTATGTAATAGTGCATTGTTGTACATCCACTCTTTAAATGCTTTATACACTTTCCTACCCTTCTGAATAAACTGCTCACTACTAAAACAATACCACTTTCTTCTCCCAATAACCTAATCTCCCCTTTATTTAACAGCAATAACTAAGATATATTGGTGACACATTTTTCAAAGTGTTATCATATATATTACCCTAGTTACCACCATTACAACACTGTGAATTATATACTTCAATCATTATTCTATAGATAAAGAAACAGATAACTTGCTCAAAATTACATGACTAGTAAAGAGCAAAGCTAGGATTTGAATTCAAATCTTTTGATCTTTCAGCTCAGTGCACTTAACTGTACTAGTGTTTCCCTAAATGGTGTATGAATAGACTTAAATTAAAATTTGGTGGATTTGAATAAAAACACTAAGTAAATAATAACAGAGATGGTATGCAGATTTGGCAAAATTCATAAAGATATGTGTGCATGAATGAAATTTTCCTAATCCTTATAGTCACTGAAAGATGAGCGAAAACCAGGGTAATTCTCCCATTTTAAGATAAAGGATAGGGGCGCCTGGGTGGCTCAGTCGGTTAAGCGGCCGACTTTGGCTCAGGTCGTGATCTCGCGGTCCGTGAGTTCAAGCCCTGCGTCGGGCTCTGTTCTGACAGCTCGGAGCCTGGAGCCTGCTTCTGTTTCTGTCTCTCCCTCTCTCTCTGCCCCTCCCCCATTCACGTTCTGTCTCTCTCTGCCTTTCAAAAATGAATAAGTGTTCAAAAAATTAAAAAAAAATAAGATAAAGGATAAGTCAGTTAAGGGGATGTGACCTTAGCTAGGGTAATATAGAGGTGTGCCTGTCTTCAATGAAACCTGATATTTAAATCCAACTGCCTCTCCTCTAAAAAAAAAATCAACAGAAAGGGAAATTATATTACAAAATGACCTTTCATTATGAGGATCTTTTTAATAATTATAGATAACATCTGGTCTTGGCTCTTACAGGCATTATCTCATGTGATCCTTCTACAATCATGTAAGGTAAGTACATTTATTAATCTAATTTTTCAGATGAGGAAGTGCAATAAGAGTCAAACCTGTTGTTAAATCAATAAATTAAATGTACATAGTTTTGTAGAGTAGCAAATTCCACATAAAGCAGCAGCAATTAATGACGGCATCTAATGAACACTCTGTAAAGGTTCTGTTTCCTTTACTCTGTAAAGCGTTTGGGTCAGGAGACCCAGATTCTAACCCTGCTTCAACCTAACACCAGCTCAGTCACAATCCTTAGACAAATCACTTAAATTCTAGGCCTTATTTTTCCATATCTATAAAATAAAAAGGTTGAAATTTGCCTTTCCTAATGTTCTCTTTATTTCTAAAACTCTATACTTTTACTTTTCAAATTATTAATAGTATTTCTATGTGTCATGTCAGTAATGCGTAGATTGCATAAGTTAGATGTATTGCTGAGGACCTAAAGCTAAAATCAAGAATTGTTCCCAGTTGTTCTGATAGAGTGCCAACATTGTAATTTCTATCACTTGTCCTAAAAGAAAGAAACTGGGTTAACTGACCTATTTCAAGCAGTAGGTTGGGAGCAATTATTAAAGCATAGCACTTGAAGTGACAACCCAGAAAACAAACATTTTTGGAGCAACCATTCTAACAGGACATTCTGGGAGAAACAAATAAATGGTCTTGTCCTTAATAAGCTCATGTACAATTGAGGAAACAAGATCAAACCCGTGAAAATTTAAATTGCTGATCAAAGTGTAGAGTTGGAAAGGCCCTTTGACCTCGTCTAGTCACAGATTCACAGAATGTGAGAGCTGAAACGGATCTTAGTAATGGACGCACCTCTTTCCTTCCCTGTACCAACCCTCATTCATGGATGAGAAGACCAAGGGCCAGAAGGGTGAGATCACCTGTCTATAGCCAGCCAGTAAGTTAACAAAAGAGCAGGGATTAGAACACCATTCAAGAGCCACAGTAGGTGAGTTTGATTCAAGTGGAGAACTAAAGCTAAAGAATGGTTGCCAATTGGGATGTGTTGTAGAGGCCTTTCTGTATCATACCTGAACACTGAGAAGCCACAAGAGGTCTTTATGGTAGAGAAGGGTTCACTGGACAGTCAAGAAATGATTGCATGGAACACAGCTGTTAACAATTAAAATTTTTTTAATGTTTATTTATTTTTGAGAGAGACAGAATGTGAGTAGGGGAGAGGTAGAGAGAGAGAGGGAGACACAGAATCCTTAGCAGGCTCCAGGCTTTGAGCTGTCAGCACAGAGCCCAATGCGGGGCTTGAACTCATGAACCATGAGATCATGACCTGAGCCGAAGTTGGACGCTTAACCGACTGAGCCATTGAGGTGCCCCATAGCTGTTAACAATTAAATTAAGCATGTCTCTGTATGCCAATGTGGAGCTATCAGCACATACTATTAAAAAAAAAAAAAAGGAAAAAAGCAAGGTGTACAATAGCATGTATGTGCCCACATGTGTGCAAATGCATAAAAATTCTCTGGACAGTTAAGTAAAAACATGCTTATTCTGTTTGCCTGCAGCGAAGGGAATTGGATGGCTGAAGTACAGGTGTAGGAGCTGGATAGATTTTTCTTTGTATGTTCTTTTGAACGCTTTTATTTGGGACCTTTTGCATATATTACTTACATACAATCATCATTTTTAACAAAGACATTTTTGTCTGGCCTGGAAAGCTCTTTGGTTTTTTTAAATTTTAGATACAATATTTTTGTGGTAGACAATACCTTTTGGTAAAGTACTTGTCTGACTATAGAGTGATAGTATCAAGGTTAATTGTATAGTTACTGCTTCATTCATATTCAAAAAAATGTTAGAAAGGGTGTGATATCCTGACATTAAAAGTTGATTTATTTCCCCCTGTGCTTACTTTCCAAGTAATGACTGCAGTTTTTGAAAGCATGCCAGATACTGTCACACACAACTCAGATGGGAATCTAAACGCAGCCATATCCTCCCACAGCTGGCTGAGGACTCAGTGTGTGCTATATATAGCAAGGACAAATAAAATCAATCCTACTTTAAAAATGCAATTCATGAGATATCTGCAAAATAGTGAACTTGATACACATTCTGTAATGGAATTGGAAGAGAGGAGCAATACCCAGGTTGACCAGCCTTTGCCTTTCCTAGTTGTCTAGTTTCTAGAACATGATTGGACCCATAGCTCATCCAAATTCACTTAGCAAGCCCTGTTGTAGCAGGAGTAAACAGAATCTACAAACTTGCGGTTCTGTTCCTCCAAAGAAAGACCTTCCCAGCTGAGCTTTGCTTATGTAGAAACATCTGCTCCATCGAAGATCATGTTTCAGTGCTTTTGTGAATGCATGCTCAGCCTCATAATTTCATATTTTAGCTAGGTTTAGATTTTCTAGAAAGTAAAAGAGCATCTATCTAGCGAATTTTTTTTAAGTTTATTTATTTATTTTGACAGAGAGTACTTGTGTGTGGAGGGTGGGGGGGTGAGGGGAGAGAGAGAGAGAGACAGAGAGAGAGAGAGAGACAGAGAGAATTCCAAGCAGGCTCTAGTCTATTAATGCCGAGCCCAATTCGGGGCTCGAACCCATGAACCGTGAAATCATGTCCTGACCCAAGATCAAGAGTCAGATGCTTAACTGACTGAGCCACCCAGACACCCCCTACCCAGTGGGTTTAAACCCTTTTGGGGTAGCAGCAGCAGTAACCTGCTCTTCCAGAAATTCTGCCCAGTGACTTGCCGCTTTGGGAATTTTCCTGGCTTTTGTAAACCAGAGTCAGACCCTGATGCTCACAAGTTTAAACTGATCTTAAGGAGTAAGTTTCAGATTGGCTCTGCCTTCATTCTAGCTGCTTTCAACCATAGTGGTGGTTCACAACTACCTAACGAGTTTTAGGGAGAATTCAGGTACCTGAGTCTTCCCTGTCTCTAAATCTCCTGAGCTGTAGGGAGCCCTGAGGAGAGCAGGAGGACAGTGGAGAGGATGGGGGAATAGTGGTGTGAATAATAGGAACGCCCTGGAGAGTTGAACAGGGGGCAGCTCATTCATGGCCTCTGGATCATGGTGTGGATTTTCATCTTCAGTCTAAGAGCAGAAAGGAAATCATTGAAGTCTGAAGGGGAATTGCTCAATATATACTTGCTTTTTTAATCCACCTGGCCATAGTACAGGAACTTGGTGGAGGGGACAAAAGTGGATGGATATAGCCCATTGGGAAAACCAGCCATTGCCACCAACAGTGTACCAGTGTTCCTTTTTCTCCACATCCTGACTAATACCTGTTGTTTCTTGTGTTGTTGATTTTAGCCATTCTGATGGGTGTGAGGTGACACCTCCTTATAGTTTAGATTTGCATCTTCCTGATGGTAAGTGATGATGAACATCTTTTCATGTACCTGTTGTCCATCTGGATGTCTTCTTTGGAGAAATGTCTGTTTATGACTTCTGCCCATTTTTAATTGGACTGTTTGGTTTTGGGGTGTTGAGTTTTATAACTTCTTTATAGATTTTGGATACTAGTCCTTTATCGGACATGTCATTTGCAAGTATGTTCTATCATTCCATAGGTTGCCTTTTAGTTTTGTTGATTGTTTCCTTTGCTGTGCATGTTTTTATTTTGATGTAGTCCCAATAGTTTATTTTTGCTTTTGTTTCCCTTGCCTCAGGAGACATCCAGAAAAAAGTTTCTATAGTCAACATCAGAGAAATTACTGCCTGTGTTCTCTTCTAGGATTTTTATGGTTTTAGGACTTGCATTTAGGTCTTTAATCCATTGTGAATTTATTTTTGTGTATGGTGTAAGAAAGTGGTCCAGTTTCTTTTTTTTGCATGTTGCTGTCCAGTTCTCCCAGCATCATCTGTTGAAGAGACATTCCTTTTCCCATTGGATATTCTTTCCTATTTTATTGAAGATTAATTGGCCATATAGTTGTGCGTTTATTCTGGGTTTTCTATTCTGTTCCATTCATTTATGTTTCTGTTTTTCTGCCGGTACCATACTGTTTTGATTACTAAAAAAGGAGGGTGGTGGGGTTTAGGTTAAATAGGTGATGGATATTAAGGAGTGTGCTTGTTGTGATGAGCACCAGGTGATGTATGGAGTTGCAGAATCGCTATATTGTGCACCTGAAATTAATATTACATTGTTAACTAACTGGAATTAAAATAAAAATTAAAAAAAAAATCCAACTAGTATCACCTAGGAAAGAAGCAATAGAGTTAAAGAGGAGTGGATAGTTGGAGAGGTGTTTAGGAGGTACAACCAGTTGAGAGACATTGATAATTGACTGGAGGATATAAAGGAAAAGGAAGGAGCTGAGAATAATTTCCAGATTCTTAGGTTTCTAACAAAGACAGGAAGTTATACGTTTGACTATTCCTTCCTGGCCTGGGCTATGCCCTGGTGCTGGCTGAACTTGCCCCAGGGTCTGGCCTAAGGCCACTCCTGGCAGTGTTTCATGAATCAATGGTTCACCAGCCTGTTGTGTCCTAAAGGGCTGGTTGCCCACATAACCACAATCCTGGCTCCAAAGAATAATGCAGTCACAGAATCTTTTGTGCCTTGTCTTAGCTAGAGAATGCAGTTTATAAGTATCAGGAAGACATTTTATTTAATCTTTAGAGACTCAATCACCAAGTGATACTTGGGGAAGTTTGTACTCTGTAGAAATTGAAAAGGCAAATATTCATAGAGTTTTTTCCTAATTGTTAAAAAGATAAAAGCTATTTAGAATTATGTCTTCATTCAGTTATTTTACCTGTATATGTGTGTGGGTATGTCTGTGCATGTGGGTGTGTATGTCAGGCAGTTTTGAAAATATGCTTAATCGTTCATATTTTTTCTGAATTTCTGAAAAGCAAGCAACACAGTATCACCATGATGTGCATAGTTAAGAAAATGATTGTATCTTGACAGAGTAAGTGTGGTTTTTAATGTGCAAATCAACACTCAACAATTAGTTGAGTGTAGACAGATTGGTCCTAGACCTCTACTCTCTTGATTCCATGGCTGATAAAAAGATTCTAAGAGGTTCAGCAGTTCAGGGGTGATCTTTCATAGCAGGAGTGAGGAGACCAAATTCTAGAGACTCCCCCTCTGAACTGCTACTTACTGTCACACAGTGTTGGATGAAGGCACATGTGACCTCTCAACTAAACCAAGACTGCCGGAAAGAACATTGCCTTTGCAGAGGAGACTATTTTATTTTATTATTTTTTAATTTTTTTAAATGTTTTATTTATTCTTGAGAGAAAGAGAGACAGAGCATGAGTGAGGGAGGGGCACAGCGAGAGAGGGACACAGAATCCAAAGCAGACTCCAGGCTCTGAGCTGTCAAGTACAGAGCCTGATGTGGGGCTCAAACTCACAAGCCATGAGATCATGACCTGAGCCGAAGTCGGCAGCTCAACCGACTGAGCCACCCAGGCACCCCAGAGGAGACTATTTTAAAGAACTTGACAGCAGGTACCTTGGGTCCTCTGTCTTACCTCTCTTTGTTAAAATGGGTTATACTAGTAAGCTGCCACTAATGAGGTGGTTTATCTGGTTTCATTGTCCCTAATTTTGTTACCTGCCCCATGTAATGTTGGCCCAAGCTTCCCCTGCTTAGAGGCATGGTAAAACCTTTATGTCTAGGAAAGCCCCACCCAAGAAGAGATTCTGCTTTCTTGAGTGTGGGCTCTGAGCCAGGCCTGTTGCCTGAGGTGCTGCTTTCTGTAACAGACTAATTTAGAAGCTTTAAGCCATTCTGTAATCTTATTTTCTGGCCTAGGCGGGCCAGAAACCATACAGAGAACTGAGATGAAACGAATAAGCCAAGAGAAAGAGGCAAAGACCTATTTCTCCATCCCCTAAGATGATCAGAATCTCTGTTTTAGATTTTACTTGCTTTTAGCATCCAACCACTAAGAAGGGTTTCTGGTCAGAAATAGACATCAGTTATCTAGCGTCGTGGCTGGGAGCTGAGCTCTAGCAAAGCTCTTCACAGAAGTCAAAGCAACTGGGCTAAGATCAGTGAGGTGGGAGAAGACACAAACAGGTGGAAAATAGAGGAAGCGTGAAGCCTAATTTTCAGGGAGGAAGGGCAGAGTGTTCCCTCTCCTTCATATGGCAGTAGGCCCAACCTTGATGTTCTGCTCTTTCCCTTCTCTTAAGGGATCTCTCTCCTCACCCCCCACCCACCCCCTGGCACTTCAGGGGGGCACGTTTATCCACAGGGACCCCAAGTCTCTTCTCACTGCCCACATCCACAGGTTATGCACTCAGATGCATGGTAGCTGTAGCTACTGCTTTAAAGAGACTGGTGCTGGGGTGCCTGGGTGGCTCAGTCGGTTGAGCGACCGACCGACTTCGGCTCAGGTCATGATGTTGCAGCTTGTGAGTTCGAGCCCCGCGTCGGGCTCTGTGCTGACCGCTCGGAGCCTGGAGCCTGCTTCCAATTCTGTGTCTCCCTCTCTCTCTGCCCCTCCCCTGCTCATGCTCTGTCTCTCTCTGACAAATAAATAAACATTAAAAAAAAAAGAGAGACTGGTGTTCCTGTATCCATTGCCTTTTAAACTCCTATGGAGCATTCTTCCTGATACCTTTTATTTAAATATACATGTAATAAAACACTTTTAGGTGCTAGTGTCTTATGTCAATTTGATTTTACTCTTGTTGCTTTTTCCCAGCGACTCATAGAAAACTTGTTTTCTCTTCCTTCTTTGCCACCCCCAGCCACACCCCTACTCTCTGCTGCTGGTTTGACCTCAGCTGGCCACAGGCCAAAAAATGTGGGTGGGCAGGTACCAGTCCCCGACTGCTAGAAGCTGTTGGGGCTGAGACTGGGGACTTCTGGGGATGGAGAGGGAAGGAGGGTGTAGCCCACAAACTTTCTCAAAGCTTAAGAGAGTTTTTTTTTTTTTAATTCTGTTGAGAATATTACGAAATACTCATTCTGAATAAGTACAATATACGCTGTTCTTAGAAAACTCTCCAAAATATATACTATTAAGTGAAAATGCTGTTGATAACCAATTAGTAGTATCTAATTCCATTGCTGTTGGTTTTCTTGGGATGTACATATATATACTTTTATAAGCACAAGATTTTTGAGGGGAGGGAAAAATTGCTTACAGTGATTACTTGTGAGGAAAGGATTGGAGTACAACTTTTTATTGTACGTGCCTCTGTACTCTTTGAATTTGTTTTTGACCCTAGTGCATATATTGCCATTATAATAAAAAAGTTTAAATGTTTTTTTAAAAGAAATGTTAATTTTCTGTCCCTTAGTGATTTACTGAAAGCTATCCATAAAGATACTAAACGGAAGTTGAGGCTGAATAGGCTGTGTGTATAATAAATGTATAATACCATTTTGAACACTTACTATATGGCATAGCTGTTATCATTACTTTATGTAATTATTTAATACTTACCAAAATCAAAGGAGGTAGTACAGTATAATCCTCAGTTTATGAATGAGGAAAACAGGTTTAGAGAGATTATATAATATTCACAAGGTCACACAGCTAGTTAGTAAGTTCTTGGAGCTGACCTCTTCATAAGGGCAAGCTAAACATCTGCCTTGTCTACCAGACTCCCCACATCCTAGCAAATTGCCTGATACATGGCAAGAGACATGAATACATTTAGCAAATAAATGAATATCTGATAGGGGCGCCTGGGTGGCTCAGTCGGTTGAGCGGCCGACTTCGGCTCAGGTCATAATCTTGCGGTCCGTGAGTTTGAGCCCCGCATCAGGCTCTGTGCTGACAGCTCAGGGCCTGGAGCCTGTTTCGGATTCTGTGTGTCCCTCTCTCTGACCCTCCCCCATTCATGCTGTGTCTCTCTCTGTCTCAAAAACAAATAAACGTTAAAAAAAAATTTTTTTTTAAATGAATATCTGATATAAAGCCCATGCCATTTACTACGCTAAATCCCACCCCCCCAGAGCTATACTTGGGGTAGGCAGAAGGCACCGTATCAGCATTATTTCCAGCGGCAGGTCCAGGTGTTGAGTCAGAGAGGCATGAATAAAGACCCAAACCTAAGGTGAGCCCTTACCCCTAGCACTGTGCTCAAGTATGTTCCGTAGGACTGTTGTTCTAGACCCCTTCTCCCATTCGGGCAGTAAAAGACATTTTTGTTTATCCAGACTGATTTACTACCCTAGTATTTCATTCATTCATTCATTCATTCATTCCCTCATCAAATATTTACTGAGTATTGAGGATATAGCAGTGAAAAACACATGTAAGGCCACTTTGTACCTCTAGTATTTTGTCCTAAAGGAGGATATAACAAAGAATAAAAAACTAATAAATGAGAAAAGATCAGGTAGTTTAAAGAACATGGTGTCATAAATCCCAAATATTGTTATCAAAAAATGTAGTATTTTTCTAAATTTTTTTTAAATTTTTTTTTCAACGTTTATTTATTTTTGGGACAGAGAGAGACAGAGCATGAACGGGGGAGGAGCAGAGAGAGAGGGAGAAACAGAATCAGAAACAGGCTCCAGGCTCCGAGCCATCAGCCCAGAGCCCGGTGCGGGGCTCGAACTCACGGACCGCGAGATCGTGACCTGGCTGAAGTCGGACGCTCAACCAACTGCGCCACCCAGGCGCCCCTGTATTTTTCTAAATTTTTTAAAGTTATTAGATGCATGGGAATGCAAGCTGGTGCAGCTACTCTGGAAAAAAGTATGGAGGTTCCTCAAAAAACTAAAAATAGAACTACCTTACGACCCAGCAATTACACTACTAGGCATTTATCCACGGGATACAGGTGTTCTGTTTCGAAGGGACACATGCACCCCCGTGTTTATAGCAGCACTATCAACAATAGCCAAAGTATGGAAGGAGCCCAAATGTCCATCAATGGATGAATGGATAAAGAAGATGTGGTGTATATATATATACAATGGAGTATTACTCATCAATCAAAAAGAATGAAATCTTGCCATTTGCAAGTACGTGGATGGAACTGGAGGGCATTATGCTAAGTGAAAGTAGTCAGTCAGAGAAAGACAAAATCATATGACTTCACTCATATGAGGACTTTAAGAGACAAAACAGATGAACATAAGGGAAGGGAAACAAAAATAATATAAAAACAGGGAGGGGGACAAAACATAAGAGACTCTTAAATATGGAGAAGAAACAGGGTTACTGGAGGGCTTGTGGGAGGGGGAGGGGCTAAATGGGTAAGGGGCACTACAGAATCTACTCCTGAAACCATTGTTGCACTATATGCTAACTAATTTGGATGTAAATTTTAAAAAATAAAAAATAAAATAAAAGTTATTAGATGAAAAAGATTAATTTAGATCCTTATCTTACACCCTAACCAAAAAATGGACACAAAAGAGATCAGAGACCTAAATATAAGCATAAAAATTACAAAATTTTTAGAGGAAAACATAGGAAAAATATCTTTGTGAATATGGCTTAGGCAAAGACTTCTTAGATACAATACAAAAAACACAATACATTAAAGACAAAATTAATACATTGGATTTTATCAAAATTAAAGGCTTTTGTTCTTTAAAAGACACGTTTAAGAAAATGAAAAGACAAAAAAAGAAAATGAAAAGATGCAGAATGTAAGAAAATATTGCAAATATTGTAAATCATGTATCTCATAACTTGTATCCAGAAGATAGAAACAACGATTATTGTTCAGTAGTAAGAAGACAAACAATCCAATTTAAAAATGGGCAAAAGATTTGAATATATGTTTTACTAAAGAAGATATAAGAATAGCTAATAAGTTTATGAAAAGATGCTTAACATTATTAACCATTAGGGAAACTCAGATTAAGACCACACAAAATACCACTTCACATCCACGGGAAAGGCTATACTTTAAAAGACAGGGACACCTCGGTGGCTCAGACAGTTAAGCATCCAACTCTTGATTTTGGCTCAGGTCATGATCTCACAATTGTGGGATCGAGCCCTGAATTGGGCTCCACACAAGCATGGAACTTGCTTGGGGTTCTCTCTCTCCCTCCCTCAGCCCCTTTCCTCCACTCATGCTCTTTCTCTCTCAAAATAAACATTTAAAAAAATAAAATAAAAATAAAAGACAGATGCCCACACTGAGACAATTTATAATTAAATTGTCAAAAAGGAGAGAATCTTAAAAGCAACAAGAGAAAATTAACATGTTACATACAGGGAATCCCCATAAGACTATCAGCAGATTTTCAGCAGGCCAGAAGGAAGTGGCATGATGTAGTCAAAGTGCTGAAATGCTGCCAACCAAGAATACTCTACCCAACAAAGTTGTTTTACAGAACTGAAAGACAGAGAACATTTTCCAGACAAGCAAAAGCTGAAGGAGTTCAGCACCACTAGCTTGGCCTTACAAAAAATATACCTTCTCCAAGCTTGGACCTTCTCCAAGCTAAAATGAAAGGACGCTAAGTAGTAAAAGGAAACTGTATGAAAGTATAAATCTCACTGATAAAAGGAAAATATGGTTAAATCCAGAATGCTCTAATGTTGCAGTGGTGGATAAACCACTTATAAATCTAGTATGAAGACTAAATAACAAAGCATTAAAAATAACTATAATTATATATTTATAATTATAATAATTTGTTAATGGATACAAAAGGTAAAAAGAGACCAATTGTGACATCAAAAACATAAAGCTGGGGAGTAGAAATGTAATGCTTTAGTATGTGTTCAAAGTTAAGTTGTTATCAGCTTAAACAGACTATTATATATATAAGATGTTTTATATAAATTTCATGGTATCCACAAAGCAAAAATATTAAGCAGATACACAAAAGATAAAAAGAAAGGAATCTAAGCAGACCACAATAGAAATGATCAAATCACAAAGAGAGGAAGACAAGAACAAAGGAATTACAAAACAGCTGGGAAACAATGAAAAAAATGGCAATAATAAGTCCATACCTATCAATTATTACTTTAAGTGTAAATGGACAAAATTCTCCAATCAAAAGCCATAGAGTGGCTGAATGGATTAAAAATCAAACCAAACACACACACACACACACACACACACACACACACACGCACACACAAAACAAGATCCAACTATATGCTGCTTACAAGAGACTTACTTCAGCTTTAAGGACACACATAGACTGAAAATAAAAGGATGGAAAAAAATATTCCATGCAAATGGAAGCCAAAAGAAAGCAGAAGTAACCGACTTATATCAGACAAAATAGACTTTAAGCCAAAGACTATAATAAGACACAAAAAAAGGTCATTATATAATAATAAAGGGGTCAGTCTGACAAGAGGAACAGACCCAAAGGGAGAGTAGACAGCAAAATAATAGTAGAGGACTTCAGTGCCCCACTTTCCACAAAGGATAGATCATCCAGACAGAAAATTAACAAGAAAAAAATTGGACTTAAACTACATCTTAGACTATTTGGACTTAACAGATATTTACAGAACATTCTATCCAATAGCAGCAGAATACATATTCTTCTCAAGCACACATGGAACATTCTGCAGGATAGATCAAATGTTCTGCAACAAAACAAGTGTTAATACGTTTAGGAGGACTGAAATCATATCAAGCATCTTTTCTGACCACAATGGTATGAAACTAGAACTCAGTTCCAAGAAGAAAACTGGGAAATTTACAAATATGTGGAAATTAAACAATATGCTACTGAACAACCAATAGGTCAACAAAAAAATCAAAAGAGAAATCAAGGGGCACCTGGCTGGCTCAGTCAGAAGAGCATGTGACTCTTGATCTCAGGGTCATGACTTTGATATTGGGGGTAGAGATTACTTAAACAAATAAGTATTTTTTTAAAAGAGAAAAAAAAAACGACTTTAGAGAAAAAAAAATGGAAATACAACATACAAAAGTTATGGGATCTAACAAAAGCAGTTTTAAGAGGGGTGTTCATAGCAACAAATGCATAGATTAAAAAAAAAAAGATCTCAGGGTACCTACATGGGTCAGTCAGTACAGTACACAACTCTTGATCTTAGGGTTGTAAGTTTGAGCCCCGTGTTGGGTGTAGAGATTACTTTAAAAACCAAAATCTCAAATCAACAACCTAACTTCATACTTTGAGGAACTAGAAAAAGAAAACTGAGCCCCAAATTAGTAGAGAGAAAGAAATGAAAATACTCTGGTTTCTCTTCAGGTCATATAAATCTTGAAAGATTTTACTAAAGAAAAAAAGAAATAAATGAAAGAGTAGAAAAGACAATAGAGGGGCACCGGGTGGTTCAGTTGTTTGAGCATCTGACTCTTGATTTGGGCTCAGGTCATGATCCCAGAGTCCTGGGATCCAGCCCCATGTCAGTCTCCATGCTGAGTGTCAAGCCTGTTTAGGATTCTCTCTCTCTCTTTCTCTCTCTCTCTCTCTGTCTCTCTCAAATAAAAAAAATTCCTTAGAGACAATAGAAAAGATCAATAAAACTAAGAGCTGTGTTTTTTTTTTTAAAAGATAAACAAAATAGACAAACCTTTGGCTAGACTTACTAAGAAAAACAGAGGACTCAAAATCTGAAATGGAAAAGGCATTCCAACTCGTAGTACACAAATGCAATGCATCATAAAGAGACTACTATGGACAATTGACACCAACAAATTAGACAACCTAGAAGAAATGGATAAATCCCTAGAAACACGCAGCCTACCAAGGCAATAATGAAGAAATAGAAAATCTGAACAGACCAATTACTACTAAGGACATTGAATCAGTAATCAAAAATCTCCCAACAAACAAAAGTCCAGGAACATGGACTTCATTGAAGTCCATGACTTCAATGGCCAATTCCACTAAACACAGAAAAATTAATACCAATTCTTCTCTACAAAAAATTAAGGAGGGAGGGTGCCTGGCTGGCTCAGTTGGTGGAGCATGCATCTCTTGATCTTGGGGTTGTGAGGTCGAGCCCCACATTGGGTATAGAGATTACTTAAGAAAAATAAAATCTTTTTTTTTTTGAGAGAGAGAGTGTGTGTGTATGTGTGTGTGTGTGCGCGTGCGTGCGTGCGTGCAAGTGAGCCAGTATGTGGAATTAAACAATATACTACTCTCTCTAACAGGGAGAGAGAGGAGAGAGAGAGAAGCAGGGCTCACCCTAAGCGGGGCTCGAGCTCACCCGATGCAGGATTTGAACCCACAAACTGTGAAATCATCACCTGAGCCAAAGTCAGATGCTTAATCAGGTGCCCAAGAAAAATAAAATCTTAAAAAAAAAAAAAATTAAAGAGGAAGGAATGCTTCCAAACTCATTTTAAAAGGCCAGCATTATCCAGATACGAAAAACAAATAAGGACATTCCAAGAAAAGATAATTATGGCCAATATCCTTGATGAATATAGATGCAAAAATCTTCAACAAATTATTAGCAAACCGAATTAAACAATACATTAAAAGGATAATACACCATAATCAGGAGGGATTTATTCCAGGGATGCAAGCATGGTTCAACATCCACAAATTAATCAATGTGATTCATCACATTAACAAAATGAAGGATAAAAATCTATAATCATCTCAATAGATCCAGAAAAAGCATGTGATAAAATTCAATATCCATTAATGAATTTTAAAAACCTCTCAAACTGGGTAAGGGGGAATATACCTCAACATAATAAAGTCTATATTTGACAAGCCCACAGCCAACATCATACTCAATGAGGAAAAGCTAAAAGCCTTTCCTCTAAGATCAGTAACAAGATTCTTGCCACTTTTATTCAACATAATACTGGAAATTCTAGCCAAAGCAATCAGGCAAGAAAAAGAAAATACATCCAAATTGAAAAGGATGATAAAAAAACTCTCTATCTTCAGATGATGTATTATGTAGAGAAAATTCTAAAGACTCCACCTGTTAGAGTACTAATCAGCTAATTCAATAAAATTATAGATAAAAATCAGTTGTGTTTCTATTCACTAGTAATGAACTATCAGAGAAATTAAGAAAACAATCCTGTTTATAACTGCATCAAAAATAATAAAATACCTAGGAATATATTTAACCAAGGATGTGAAGGGCCTATACACTGAAATCCATAAGACATTAATGAAAGAAATTGAAGAAGACACAAATAAATAGAAAGATTCCATGCTCATGGATTGGAAGAGATATGTGCACTCCCATGTTCATTGCACCATTATTTACAACAGCCAAGATATAGAAATGACTTAAGTATCTGTCAACAGACGGATGAAGAAAATGACACAGGATTATTATTCATCCAAGAGAAAGAAGGAAATCGTGCCATTTGCAACAAATGGATGGACCTTGAGGGCATTATGCTAAATGAAATAAATCAGAGAAAGATACTACATTTCATCCTTTATGTGTAGAATCTTAAAAAAAAACAAAAAACAACTTTTTTTTAAAGTGTCAAACTCATAGAAACAAAGTAACAAAGTAGTTGCCAGGATCTGAAGGGTGGCAGAAATAGGAAGTAGGTAAAAGGATATAAATTTTCAGCTATAAGATGAATAAAGTATGAGGATCTATAGTTGATATCACCATATTGTGTAACTGAAATTTGCTAAGACAATAGAACTTAAATATTCTCATTAAAAAAAAAAAAAAAGTGAGGTGGTGTACCTGGCTGGCTCAGTCAGAAGAACATGCAACTCTTGATTTCAGGATCATGAGTTCAAGCCCCATGCTGGATGTAGAGATTACTTAAATAAGTAAAAACTTTAAAAAAAAGTGAGGTGATATGTTAATTAACTAGATGGAAGAATCTTTTCAAAATGTATCTATATGTATCGAATCACCATAATGTACACCTCAAATATCTTACAATTTTATGTCAATTATGTTTCAATAAAGCTGAAAATTTAAAAATAAAAGTATAAAAATGAAAGATAATAACATAAGTTGACAAAAATATGAAGATAAGCACACATACATTGTTCTTCCTTCTTATCTTGCTGAGAATATAAAATGGTGCGGCCACTTCAAAAAACCGCGGCAGGTTTTTTTAAATGGTACATATAACTTTACCATATAATCCAGCAATTCTATCCCTGGGCATCTAACCAAGAGAAATGAAAGCATTGATCACACAAAGACTTGCACAGGAATGTTCTCAGCAGCATTATTCATCATAACCAAAAAGTGGAAACAATCCAAATGTCCACCAGCCTGTGAAGAGGTGAAGGAAATGTGGAATAGCTACACAATGAAATACGGTTCAGCAATAAAAAAAATGCAAAACTGATACTTGCTGCAACATAGATGAACTTCAAAAACATTGCAGAGTGAGAGAAGCCAGTCGCAAAAGACCATGTATTATATAATTCCATTTAGATGAAATGTCCAGAATGGTCAAATTTACAGAAATAGAAAAGTAGATCAGTGGTTGCCTGGGGCTTACAGTAGGAATGGAAATTAACTGCCAAATGGGCAAGTGAGGTCTTACCAGGGTGATGACCCAAGTTCTAAAATCAGATCATGGTGATAGTTGTACAACCAGGTACATTAACAAAAGATAATTGACTGTATGTTTACAACTGGTGAATATTACGGTATGTTATAATACCTGAATAAAATTATTAAGAAAAAAGATCTCTGAGGACTTTGGGCCAAGATGTCACAGTGAGTTCCCTCTCTTGAAACCAGCCCCATCACTCAAGAGCAAATTAAAACAAAAAGTTCAAAGCAAAAATTTATTTAAAAAAAATTTTTTTTAATTCATGATAGAACCCTGTCTTAAAGAGTTACTAAGTAGATCCCAGTAAGAATTTAAAGATTTGGTTTTTAAGTTTCCATTCAGTCATTCACTAGCCAGATAAATGAAGAAGTCTTCCAGTTGGATTTCCAACTACGTTTTCTTGACAGAGAGGAAGGGGGAAGGGATGGATCCCTGGGAATGAACACTGTTTACCTTCTGAAATGTGTTCCTTCTTTCTGCATGTGATGCTTTTGTCCTTACTGACTGATCTCTGATCTGCTTTTCTATCATCCTCCCTGACTTACTTTAATTGGCCTCACCCTTGGTTTGATTTTCTCTTTCCTGTTTGCCCCATCCTTCTACACACAGACCAGTTCTCCTCCCTAGTTAATTTGCCCTTGTTTTCCAGCCCCGTTTCCATTTTCACTGTGCCTCCCTGCCTCTTCTAGCCCTTCTTCCTAGTCCTCCTTGCTAAGTGGAGAACTAGAGATAAAGATTCCTGTCCATTCCCTTTGGAGTCCTGTGTGGTTCTGGCTGGTGGTAGGTGCTGGAATGTGACTTCAGCACATTCCAGTCAACCCGAACCTGGTTAGGGAAGAATGAGCCCTTGCACAATTAGGGGGGAGTGTTTTATGGCCTGTTATTGTTACTCTTACATTGTCAGACTTTTCAAAGAAACAGAGGATTAATTATTGACAAAGTTGAGGTGAAACTTTCACTAAAATGCTTTCACACTTAAGGGGAAAGGAGACCTATAATCTAAGCATTTCGAGGAATTAAAAAATAAAAAGTGTCTCCCTTTTTATTTTCCTTTTTCTTGAATACTCTAAAATTAAAGGAAAGAAAGGTCTGTTGGAGAGGGAACTATTAGAACTTTTAAAAGTATACTTAGTTTTTATCATCTTTTTTTCTAGCTACAAATAGAAATATAAATGCATAATAAATTTGTTTTAAAGTCTGATAAATTTTTTACAGCCTATAGAGGGACTTTCATGAATAATTATAAATTTCCCTCAGTTCCAGTGTGCCTGTGTGAAAAGAACATTCCATAAGAGAGAGATTATAATCGTTGGTGGTAATTACACAAAACTCTGAGTCATTAGATGCTATTAATTGTCTGAAATATAACTAGAAGAAAAATAAACATCGGGAGGAAATCTAGCATGACTACAATTAAGTTTAATTATGATCCCTCCAGTCTATAGGAAAAATCTCCAAGTCAGTGTTTCAAAATTGATTCAATTAACTTTTAAGTAACTTTTTAGTAATGTTTAAATAGCTTTTTAGTTGTTTAACCAGCTAGCAATCTTTGTTCTTTATTTAGCCGGATATGACTCCAAAACTCCTTTTACTCTATGTTTTCTGATACCATTTTTTTTTTTTAAATCAGTGGTGTTCATGCAGTTAACATTTGATAGGAATCCAGTCAAGTAGAACCCTTCTACCGGAGCCAGCTGCTCCAAACATCACGCCCAGGCAAATGGCTGCTATATCTGAACCGAAGGCTAGGACCTCGATCCTTTCTCAGCAACTTGTCATCTGCCTCATGAGCCATCTCCTCCCATCACCTTGAGCTCCACACACCCAGTCCCCACATCCTCACTTCTTTCTGCCCTAAGTAAATATACCCATCCCCCAATTTGGGGTCCTTCCCAAGTTTGAAACAATCTGCGTGATCCCACCCTTCCTGCCGGCCAGGCCACCTACAACATCAATTCAAGTCCTGTGTGCCTCACCTCTGAAATGTCTTTCATCCTTCCCCCTGCCCATCCTTCCTTTTCATTTCCTCTCTCTGCACCGCCTGATATGTGTGCCTCAGTTGTTTCCCTGTCAGTCATCTGACCTTCAGTCTCTGTCCACCTCAGTCTACCACCAGCCACTCTGAGACCTCAACACTCTCTCACAAGCTCATGCACCGTCACGCTCCTGGCCTTCAAATCTCTGTGAGGCTCTTTTTGCCTGGTGAACAACTTAACCTCCTGTGCACGGCATCCAAGAACTTCTGGGCCATGGATACATTGTTGTTCCAAGGTTACATCACATGAATCTACTACAGAACTTTCTGCTTCAATCAGAGTAGGCCACACACACCATGCCCCAAAAAAGTCTGTGTCGTCCCCACACCCTGTTTTTGCCTTCTCTACTGGAATAAGCCTTTGTCAAGCATCTCTATCTGCCGACTTTGACCTGCTTTGAACACCCTTTCCCAGGAACCATCCCAGAAGAGCCTGTCTTCAGCAGGGAATGATTTCCAACCTTGCCTTCATTCTTTGAGCAATGAGCTTAAACTTCTCTTAGCATGATCTTTTATTTTTAGAGCCATACCTTTATTCCCTAAACAGAATGAAAACTCCAGGAGGACAGGCAAAATGTTTTCTTCCTCTTTTGACATAATAGACAACAAAATACAGTGGAAAGAATATGGGTTTTAGAGCCAGCAAGTATGACTTTGAATCCTGACTCTGCTACTTACCTGTTCTTACTTACCTTGACCTTACCGTACCTTAACCACTCTGAGCCCGTTTTCTCATCTGTAAAGTGGGGGTGATGCTAAGTAATATGAGCATTAGCCTTTAGTGAGAATAAAATGATATAATGTATATATTCAAGATATATCTTTCAAAAAGCATTTGTTTTACCACTTCTCTTTATATGTTAGTATTTATACGGTGCCTTATACATAGTAAATGCTCAACTATGATAAAGGCAAAAAGGAGGTTGAGATCTGTCTGACTTGGGTTGGTACCCTTGACAGTGCTATCCTGCCCAACAAATAAGGCTGTAGCCACCCCAACTACATGGCTGTAACTGTGTTCCAGTGGGCCCGCATTCCAGCCAGCCTTAGTGGTTTTCAAACTCTCTCAGAGTTTCTGATTTATGTGGTACAGGGTGCGGCCAATTAAAAGCTCCCCCAGCAATCTGACTGTGTAGCTAGAGTGGAGCATTACTGGCAATCCCTCAGCTTGGTGATTTGCTAGGGGAAAAAAAAACTGCCTGGTTTTGGTTTCAGTTTCATTTTAGCTCCTTTTTCTCTGTTGCCCTCACTATAGACCAGCCCACCTCAAGGTACTTCCCAGGCCCAACCTGAGCCTAGGCTAGAAACTGTGCTCTGGGAAATTAGATAATCAATGAGAAACATAGGTCAAAAACACAGAGGATGTCTATCAATGAAGAAGCAATGTGTTCATATTATTAATGAGTTTTAATACAGACTTTGTGGCTCTTGTCTTGTAGCCACTGACGTAATACTTGCCACTAAATTGACTGTAGTGGATGATATGTATTGATATGTGTGTCCTTCTCTGTACTCACTCAACGTTCCTGTTGTATCAGTTAGCATTTGGAAGGAAAGAAAGGGAGAAGAGGGGACTAAAAAAAGTTTCAAGCTATCTTTGAACTTCAGAGTACAGAAGGATCACCTGGAGCCTTTGCTGATCATGCAGAGGACCCAGCGGTGAATCCTGGAAATACTTGAGTTCAAGAGAGTAGTTGGACCAATAGTTACAGTGATAGTTGAAGTTATGGGGAAATCTCCAGAGTGATAAAGGAAAAAGCAGCCAATAAAAGAGAATAGAAAGGATCTATAACCAAGGTACTAGAAGAGAGAGAGAGAGTAGGAGAAAGAGAGAAAGAGAAAGAGTAGAGTCCTTGAAGCCATGGATAAGAATTTCCAGATAAGTGGTCACAGGGCTGAAATGCAGATTCCTGGGCCCCACTCCCGGAGATTCAGATTTATCAATTTGAGATGGGACCCAGAAAGCTGCACGTCTCACAGTATACCTGAATTTGATGTAGATCCGTTTTGAGAAGCACTGGTACATTTTGTTTTATAGGTAAGTGAAACCTCCCCCCAAACAAAATGCTTAATGTAAGTTCATTTGATGTCTAGTTTCTCTTGTGTATTTCTAACATGGACCATATCACATGGGAGACAACAGATTATCTTTTATTGCCCCAAAACATGGCTAACATTAGAAGAAACTTACATTCATTAAATCAATTCAAGTTAACATCAGGATAACTTTAACTTCCCCTTCCTCTCATTACACCTGCAAAATCCACAAATGCCCCCATCAGTCCAAGAGGAGTTCTACTCCAGTGGAGGTGGGAAAGAGTAATTTTCTTTGATGGTGTACAGGATTCAGAAGTTTAGCAAACAAAAGCACAGATGTGACACATGTAGTACTGACTACCTTTGCACTATTAAAAATAAAGTCTGAGGGGCTCCTGGGTGGCTCAGTCCGTTAAGCAACCGACTCTTGATTTCGGCTCAGGTCATGATCTCATGGTTGTGAAACTGAGCCCTACATCAGGCTCTGAGCTGGGTGTAGAGTCTGCTTAAGATTCTCTCCTCCTGTCCTCTATGCCACTTGCTCACGGTCACACTCATGCCCTCTCTCTCTCTCTCTCTGTCTAAAACATTAAAATAAAATAAAAGTAAAGTCTGAGATGGTAGATACCATAGCAAAGGAGGGATCTTTCATTCTTGCCTCTATTCAACAAATATTTATTCAACACCTATTCTGTGTCAGGTACTATTGACAAGAGATATGAATATGAATGAAATGAAGTTCCTGCTACTACAATGGCACTACAGTGGCAATCACGTAACAATATATAAATGTATCAGATAAATTTATATAATGTAATATGTCAAATATATTTTTTCAATTTAAAAAATAAGTGAGTAATGTTCCTGCTCTCAGGGGGTTTGTGTTCCAAATAAGTCAACAATTCCCACAAACATTTATGGGGTGCATTCTGTGTAGAAGGCACAGAGCTAGATATTAGATGAAGAGGGTTGGGTGAGATGCTGTCTTTGGAAGTGATGATAGCCAATTACTCTAAAGGCATTCATTTCTTAGGTACTCTGCTAGGTTCTTCAGATGCAGAGATTAACATGGGCTGGTCCTGACCCCTTGGAGTTGGGAGTACCAGAGATAGTTAAACAACTAACTCTAATACAACGTGGAGATATATACATGGTGTGTTTTGGGAGCATGGGCCAGCTAAAGATGAAGCTGGAAAAATATATGGGGTCCAGATTGTGAAGACATTGAATGCCCTGGTGAGGGACTTGGACTTCACTTTGTAGGCTGTGCAACTTTGGAAGGTCTTGGCATGAAAAAGTGGCATTATCAGACTTGTGTTCTGGAAAGTTACCTGGAGACAGGCCAGTTAAGAAGCTATGATAATAGTCTAGGCAATGGATAATGAAAGCCAGAGCTAGGGTTGTGACAGTGCAGATGAAATGAGAAGTCAAATTCAAGACTTCCAGAATCAGAAATGGCAAGATACATAAGAGGAAGGATGTGGGGGTGGAGAGGGCAGAGGAAGTGAAACTCCTAAGACCTAGCTTGGGTGATTGTGTGCACAGGGAGCCTATTAACCAAGCTAGGAAATAAGGGAGGAGAGCTCAGTCTGAGGCATGGGAATGAAGGTACAAATAATGACCTGTTCCAGTTGGCTAACTGTGAAAGGGTCCAGTTGGAGGATTTATGAGCAGTTGGAAATACAAGTCAGGAGTTCAGGAGCAAAGTTGAAACTGAACATGGAGATAACAAGAAGAGATAGTTGAAATTATGGGAAGAAACTAGATGTTCAAGGGGTGAGTAAGGTAAAAGAAACCAATGAAAGAGACCATACAGTGTCTATCGCCAAAATAGCAAAAGTAGAATAGGATTGTATTTTGGGAGCCATGGGGAACAGTTTCCAGAAAAAACGTAAGTGGTCAAATGTGAGAGCTCAAGAATAAATATGGCTCACCTTTGATTATCTCATCTCTCTCACGATTCAAGCATCATCAATGTGCTGATGATTCCTCTTTTTTGATTTTTAATGTTTTATTTTTAAGTAATCTCTACACCCAACATGGGGCTCAAATTCATGACCCTGAGATCAAGAGTCACACGCTCTTTTGACTGAGCTAGCCAGGAGCCCCGAGGATTCCTAGTCTATATCTCTCATCTGGAGCTCTCCTCCAACTTCTGACTCTTTTATTCATCCATCTAAACAAAATGTATAGACTACCCTTCAGTGGGCCAGACACTATGATTGGAAGACAGTGTTCCACAGGATAGTCATGATCTCGCTCTCTAGCAGCTCCCAACACAGAGATTTACAGACACACACCAATGTGATAAAGTCTTTGAGAATATATAGAAAGGGTCCCTCACCCAGCTCAGACTTCGTGGAGGGAGTGACATATGAGCTGAGACACGAAGGAGAACAAGTTAAATAGAAAAAAGGGGAGGTGGAGAGTTCTCAAGTCTGGAGACAGAGAAGGCCAGTGTTTTCTGTAAATTGGGGAACTGTAATGCAACAAGGTGGGTCTGGGTCATGAAGAGAAGACCAAAAAAAGAGCTTTGAAAGGGTATGAGTTATAGACTCGTAATAGTAAACACATAATACTATAATACCATGCGCACTTAATGTGTTTTGAGTATTTGATTTGCATTTACAAATCTTTTTTTTTTATTTTTTTAAAAAAAATTATTTTTTGAGAGACAGAGACAGAGTGTGAGCAGGGGAGAGGCAGAGAGAGAGGAAGTCACAGATTCCAAAGCAGGCTGCGAGCTCTGAGCTGTCAGCACAGAGCCCGACACGGGGCTCAAACTCACGAACTGTGAGATCATGACCTGAGCCAAAGTTGGATGCTTAACCAACTGAGCCACCCAGGCACCCCTGCATTAACAAATCTTTACGATAATCCCGGGAGGTAAACACTACTAGAATCCCCATTTATCTAATGGCAATAGCGGGTCATTGACAGGTTTTGAATTGGTGGAATTGGTGTAAGCAGGATGTTCCTACATGAAATATGGAAGTCATCATGAACGCTCTCCCAAGCCAGCCTCTCCTCCATTCTTTGTCTCAGCCCTGGCACCACTATTATCCCAGTCAGTAAGCTGGAAACTGGGGAATTCACCTTAGTGCCCACTTCTAACCACTTACTAAGCCTTGCCAATTTGATCTCCAGTTCTTTCCCTCCCTTTCACCTCTTGGATTCAGAACCTCCTGTCTGTCAAGGAGGCTCTGCCCCAGCCTCTTTGCTGGCTTCTGACCTCCTCACGGTCTGTCCCCCTTCTTTAAATCTGCCTCTGACTAAAATGCAAACGTGACCACACAAGGCCTCTACTTTGAACACACCATGCCTTCCCAGGGCCCATGAGTGGCTGGTAGCCAGGACACTCCCATTGGTAAAGTGGCTCACTTCCAAGACAGTGCCACACCATCTGGGTGACATGTTAACGTCTGGAGTGTAGTCAGCACTTACTCCCTGCCAGGCTGCGCCCTCTGCCCTTGCGTTAACTCAATTCTCGCAACAACTATACACGTGACAGTTGGGGGAAACCGAGGCACGGGAAGGTGAAATAACTTGTCAAAAGGACACAGAACTAATGGGACTGGGATATGCACCTGACTCCAGGGTGTGTGCTTCTCACCCCCACTGTACCCTGGGGAGAGTAGAGAAAGTCAGGCCTAATGAGGTGTGGGAGGAAAGAAAACGAAATGAAGCCTAAAAGAGCTTTGAGACGATTCTGCTGTGACAGCTGCCGCGTGTCCCCTCACACACCTGGAGAACCACACGTGTACAAAGTTTAGCTTTTCCACGTGGCCCTCGAGTACCTTTTTGAGTCCTCTCTGTACTCAACTGGCTGTGTGGCCCTTCAGTTTTGCTGCCCCGTGTCCAGTGCCCAGCCCTCGGCCTGAGTGTACCTGGTGGTGTGGCCCTCCCTTCCTCTACTTCTTCTCCATGCTGTCAGCCCACTGCGTAGCCCAGGGTCTAGGAAAAGACAGTACCCCCAAAATAATGTTGCATAGAGACCACTGGGTCCAGCCCTCTCTACCCAACCCACCTTGGATTTTTTTCCCCCCTCTATTCGGTTTTAAAGTGTTGTACCAATATTGTGACACGGGTTTGTTCTTTTATTGAAACGGACAGAGACAAGGTCTAAATGAGTTCCATTCATTCAGCGAGTCTTTTTTTCAAGTCCTTCTATATGGCGGGTACTGTGCTAGGTGCTGGAACGAATAGATAGTATAGACTACCTTAACAGAGGGCCCCCTTTCATTTGCCACACTACAGGCAGACCACAGGGAAACACAGCTGATGCTCCCCAGCACGTGCTGCACACTTTGTTCACTACACAACACATAGGATTATAATCACCTGTCCACACGTCTGTCTTCACCCTAGACCGGACTCCCTGAAGGCTGGCACGTGTTCTTTTCGCTTTACGTCCCAAACCCTGAAGTGATCATCTGTGGAATGGAAATGAATTTGAGTGCTTTCCGGTAATACAGCACCCAAGTACTGTTGGATACATAAGTTCTAATGTGTGCTAACAGTGGGCCAAACACTCCCTCAAATGCTTTCCACACATTAGCTCATTTAATGGACATGAGAGCCTGAGGTAGGAACCAGTACTATCTCCATTTTCCAAATGAGGCAAACAGGGCGAACAGAGGTTAAGTGACCTGTCCTAAGACACTCTTCCATGTGGAACATCACATATTCCTTAGGTTCAACCATTGGCCTAGTTTTACTCTTGATTTAGCTATAACCCAAAACTCCCTAATCCTACCAGATTGTCCAGATCTCTGTGTATCTTGCTGGTACGTAGTGTGCTTGCTTGGTAAAATGTTTCCAAGCATGTTGTCATTAGAATTGCTATTCCCAGGAGAAGCAGGAGTAGAAGAGTCTAATTCTATTTTAGGCTCACACACAGGATTTAAAAGGAGCCCTGCACACATATGTGCTATGGACATGTGTGTGTGTGTGACATGTACATACTATGGACGTGTGTTGGGGCGAGGGGAAAGATACATTTTTCAAGCAAAGGCAAATTTTCCTTTTTTGGTAGCCAGTTCATTTTTGAAGCATTTCAATTCCAGCAAAGCTTTTGTTGTTTGAGCTGTTTCCTTAGTCCTCCCACTTTAAAGGAAGAAACCCTTCCCCACACAACCCCCCACTCCCCCACACTCCCAACTGGATTTAGATAAGCCTAGAGCCAAAACCACCCTGTAGATTGCAGAAGAATTGGCCTTCAGGTGGGGCTTAATGAAAGACTTGAATTCTTAGGGGTCACCTGAGTGCCTTTTTTACAGAACCTTCCTCTGTTCTCCCTGGGGGGGTTTCTCTCCCTGTCTCTCTCTCTCTCTCTTTCTCTCTCCCTCTCCCTCTCCCACCCTCATTTATCTATGTAAAGGTACTTCAGAGACTACTTGCTGACTCCCCGCAGATATCCAGCCCGCAGTCCCCACCCCTCCCATCCACACCCTCAGCACCCCGGATGAGTCCCTGCTGGGCCTGTTACCAGACACTGAAGACCCAGGTGGGACAGGCTGGGCAGGGCCACCAGGCCACCTCCATCCAGGAAATCCCAGGTTCCTCACCTGCCTCTCTCTATCCAGCCCTCCCACAATAAGCTGCAAGCAAACTTTCTCCAGCTCTGGACTTTGCTCCCAGGTGTCCCGCCCCTGGATCCTCCCTGCCCTCCAACTGCTTTCCACTCTGGGCCACCGTGTACCAAAGCACACCTTCCATTCCATTTCCATACCCTACTTTAAAGAGACTCCAAAACATAGAAAGGCGAAACAAACTTTTTCATTTACTGAAAACCCAATATTTTCCAAAGACAAGCATCGAGAACTTTATTAGCATTAATTTGAAATGTAATAGCATATATATGTTTGTATATATTCATTCACCTAATATTTTTAATGAGCCTCTATTATATGCCTGCCTGGTATGGTGTTATGCACTGATAAAAGTTGTATAAAAACAGGCTTTTTTTCTCTCAAGGAACAGGAAGCCCCTGGGGAGACAAGACAAGTGCCAACCTAAAACCCCCCAGTTCGATGTTAGGGGCAGATTGGCAGAGGGGTGAAGGCAGCCTAGGAAGGATGGCCAGGGAGTTTTCTCCCAGGTTTTTTCCACTTCTCTCTCTGACCCTCTGCCTTTACCTAAGACAAAGGCAGCAACCCCTGAATTTCCCTGGGGTTTCAGCTTCAAGTGTTTCTTCCAGTGACATTTCTTATTCCATTGGTTCACTCATGCATTCTTTCATTCCACGGATGTTCTTTGAGCCCCGCCTGAGTGGAAGCCCTGTTCTAGGCTCTGGGGAACGGGTGGTAACAAGATTGTGACCTCTTGAGTCTAACATTCTCGTGGTGGGAGAGTCAGGAAGTAAAAATGTAAATGAGCAAACCCAAAACGAATTCAGTAATGATAAGTGCTAAGAAAGTGTAAAGGGGCAATAGCCGTTAGTAATGCTTGACTATTTCTTCAAAAGGGAAGACCTCTCTAGGAGAGGATGTGGGTCTGAGACCAAGGTGACATGGGAGTCATGTGCAGAAGCAGATTGAAAAGACCGGCTGGGACAAGGCCAAAAGATGGGACTGAACCTGGCATGCTGGAGGCGCAGAAGGAAGACAGGTGCAGCTGGAGCCTCGGGTCCCAGGGAGGAGAGGGATGGGAGGGGCTGAGGTCACAGGTAGGACGGCTCAGGTCACATTGGGCCCAGGCAGGGACAAGAGGTGGGGATTTGATCCTGAGGGCGACAGTTTTGAGGGAGTGTGCAAAGCTAGGCATTTTCAGTTCATTGTTCTGTAAACAAAAGGAGTATAAACCTTACTCTGTGCTAGGCCCCAGTCTGACTACTTTGTACACGTCCATGCACGGACTCCTTACAACAACCCTGTGAGGTAGGTATTCTTATGCATCTCTCGGAGGAGAAACGGAGGCCTAAACTGATTAAGCACCTTGCCCAAGGTGACTCAGCTGACAGCAGCAGGACTTGAAATGCACACTTGACTAGGATTCCAGGTCTCACAGTAGGCTGAAGAACCATTATTAAATCCCGTCTTTAGAAATAGAAGAGGGACGTCTGGATGGCTCAGTCAGTTAAGCCACCGACTCTTGATCTCGGCCCACGTCATGATGTCACAGTAAGTTTGAGCCTGGTCTGGGGCTCTGCACTGACAGCAAGGAGCCTGCTTGGGATTCTCTCTTTCTGTGCCCCTCGCCGGCTCCGCACCCTCTCTCTCTCAAAATAAATAAACTTTAAAAAATAATAAAATATAAAAAATAAATAAAAATCCTTTAAAAAATAAAAATAGAAGAAAAAAAATTTCTCCCCCTTTTGTCTCCAACAAGAGTTTTTCAAATTCTCAGAAGGCACTTTTTTTGTCCAAGAGTCAGGGAAACTCTTAAAACCAGTCACACGTTCTTTCAGTAGGTTTATCCCGAGGGGCAAAGAAGCTTTGAGGCCCGCTTGCCCCAGGCCTGGCACATGCTCCTCCTGTAATGTTTTGTTTTGTTTTAAATGCAGTCAATTAAATGCTTCTAGGACTATAAACCCTTCTTTGTCCTACTTTGGGCTTTTTAGAAATGTAACTTGTGGCCTGATATCTCTCCCCTTTGAAATTCTGATGCACCCTGCAGCACTTCATCAGTATTCATGTTTCTCCCGTGGAACTGCTGTTCTCCCAGTCTGGGAAATGATTCTAGGAACCTATCTGCCGAGTGCTAGCCCAGGGCTTCCTCAGCTTGGTCAGGCACACAGATCACCTAGGGGACAGGTTGAAGGTCTGGGTGGGGTCTGGGTGGGGCCCGATTGTCTGCCTTTGTTACTGGCTCTTGGGGGATACCAAGGCTGCCTTCGGAGGACCAGAGGACCGCACTGGGGATAGCAAACCCAAAGCTTATCACCAGGCAGGGCGGCTTTTCTGGGTGAGGCAGAAATAAAGCAAAGGAGGAAGGTATGCCGAAGTTCAGAGAGCCTCACTTCAGTGCTTTACAGCTGGGAACCTGAACCAAACATTAAACAGTTTCACCATAAACTCTCTGAACACGCTGCGAAAGTGGATAAGATCACCATGCACAGGGGCTTGACGCAGTCCTAGCTTACACGTGGTTGGGAGACTGTCTCAGAATCTTTAAACCCTCGGGGCAAGAACAGGGCTGGGCAAACAGTGCTTAAATTCCTCCCAGGGCTACAGGAACTGGTGAGATAGCCACACATTCTGTGACTGAGGACTCTAAGGAGCCCCCTTGTGGGTGGAGAGGCCGCTGACCCCCTTCTGCAGCACAGTGGTGCAAGGTAGGGGAAATGGGGTGGGGATGGTCAAGCCTACTCTCCTCTTCCTCCCCCCACACTGTGAGGCCTAGATTTTTCCCCCCAGAGAACTGCCATCCAGCAATCTCTCAAAATCATCATGGCCACTGCTTTGGAAAGACAGCTATTTGGGGACATCACCAAGTGAGATAGCCCAAAGCTGAATGTAAAATAAAGACTGGGGGCTCCTGGCTGGCTCAGTCCGTGCGTGCATCGAGCAACTCTTGAGCTCTCCCAGTAGTGAGTTTGAGTCCCAGGTTGGGCATGGAGCCTACTTTAAAAAAAAAAAAGAAAAGAAAAAAGAAAATACTGAATTGAAAATAAAATAAAGACTGGCATTTATAAGATGTGGGGGTTATTCCTTTTTTGTTAATTTTTGAAAGAGAGAGAGAGAGAGAGAGAGAGAGAGGCAGAGCATGAGTGGGGGAGGGGGGCAGAGAGAGAGGGACACACAGAATCCGAAGCAGGCTCCGGGCTCTGAGCTGTCAGCACAGAGCCCCATGAGGGGCTCGAACTCACGAACTGGGAGATCATGCCCTGAGCCGAAGTTGGACACTCAGCTGATTGAGCCACCCAGGCGCCCCAGGGATTAGTTATTCCTTAAATAATCAATTGAATTAATTATGGCTTAAAACAAGTGAAAAATGTCGCCAGTCTTACCTGTCAGCTGGTCTATGCTTTTACCCACATTTGACTTGAATTCTGTCTTTGGTAGAATATTAAATATTTTTATTTTATAAGCTACAGAATTTAGCAGCATAAATTAAGGTGTTGGATGCATGTTCCTGTGTTACATTATGCTGCGCATTGGAGTTTTTAAAAATAAAATATGATTATTGTACCCAACCCCCTCCCCACCTGGTTGGTTGTTAAGGCTGCATCTAAGAAGCCTCCTTGGAGGCTTTCTCTCTCCCTCAGGGGCAGTGTTCCTCACCCCTATCTAAGCCAGCCCTGCAGCTGGCTCATTGACTCCACCAGCCTTTCCTTCCCCACCTCAAACCCTCCTAAGCGTACCTTCCTTCAAGCCTTGTTCCTGCTCAGAAGCCTCCAGCAACTCCTTCACTGCCAGCCAAATACAGCCCAGTTCCAAAGCTTGCCACTGAGGGTCTCTTTCCTGGCTTTTTCTACTTTTCTAGATGACTTACCCTCTCTGGGCCTCCCTTATTCATTTAAAAACTGTGGCCCATATTACAGACCTGTCAAATATGTTTTAAGGTTTGCATGTGGCAGAAGGAAAGACCCTCTTTCAGGGAGCCTGGCACATGGTGAGCTCTCACAAAGTGTGATTTCTATTTCCGCCTTACATACATTGCCCCCAGATTGGATGACTTATTCTTAAACTTACTGAGCACTTTCCTGACTTTGCCTTTCTTTGTTGTGTGATTGCCTAATGAATGTCTGTCTCCCACATTAGACTGAGAATTCTGAGGGGAGTGGGCACAGTTGTCCTTGTGGGCTGTGTTGTGACCCTGGCGTGCAGCGGAGGGCCTAAAGCCCAGAGTGGGCAATTGGAAACCACATTCCAGTAATAGAAGCCCAGTTGACATAACACTGTTTCCTAATGTTTTCCATTTTTCCCACCCTGCCTCAGCTGCTGGTCTGTTTTAACACAACTCACATGGTCTTGTTCAGTTGGTTATTTGTGAATATATCTTACCCGCTTAAAATGGCACCACATATTCTGAGTGTGAACTTCTGTGGCTCATAAGGACTAAAGGAGAAGAAGGAGAGAAAGAATGGAAGGAAAATAACGAGGTAATGAGCAGTGATGTTCCTAAGCAGTAAAGCAAGCCAGTCACCACACAGGCTGATGGCAGTGATAATGAGTGGCGTTAAGGATCCCAGAGCCAGGAAAGCTGGCAGTAGTTGTGTCTGCAAGAAACTAAAGAATTAAACTGGGGGCCCCAGAAAAGCAGTCTCGAGTTAGTAGCATCTTTACTCCATCATAAATGCAACCATATATTATTTTTAGAAGCTGATTTAAGTATTTGCAGGGGTTGTGGAGACTTGGGATAATTTCTACCTTCAAAACCTAACCACTACCACCCACCCCCATAAGATTAAACTCCACTAAATGATATAAGCACTTGGAGGCAAAATCAGGGTCTTTACATCTTGGTGTTGTCATAAGTCATAAAGACAGAATAATTTAGAAATCACTGTATCTTCTGGCGATAATGAGCCCAACACTCTCTTTTAGGGAATTCTCTTTGGCTATATATCAAAACTTACTGAATTAACATACATTTGTCAGAAATTGGTAATATTTAGTCCCATCAATGAATTTGAAATTTCAAACACGGACTTGTAAAGACTCCATTGTGTGTACGTGTGGTAGATTTTGCCAAGTGCTGATAACGTTTTTGGCATAGTTTCAGTTCTTAGTGGAATTATATATTTATTACCTAAATTATATAAGCTATCCATGCTTACTGCAAAAAAAAAAAAAGTACATACTTAAGCAAAAAGAAGAAAAAAATCAAATAAGATTTAACTACCCAAAGATACTGATTATTAATATTTTGGTTTGTAATTACCATATTTTAAAAATCTCTCTGTGTGTATGTGTGTGTGTGTGTGTGTTCTCTTAATGAATACTTTAAAATTACATTGATGGTTATAAAAGCGAATCTTAGAATGTTAGCAATGAGCGATTGTAGCCTAAGCCCTTCATCTGACAGTTGCAGAAACTGCAAGATTCTTTCCTAAGGGTAGAATATGGCTGGACTATAATTACAGCTGCTTTGAAAATATGAGGCCTTTGGGTCCCAGAATATTATTCATGTTTTTGCTTGTTCAAATCACAGTGGCAAAGGACTACACAAACACTTACTATGTTCTAGAACAAACAAACAAAATACACAACAGGACCGAAAGAGGAGGATTAGATCAATGAAGGTTAAGAACAGTCAGATAATGCCCTTATTAGATTGACAATAAAGTTATTTATTCATACTAAAAGAGTACATTGTAATTCCCACCAGACTATTGACAAGACTTGCGACTTTAGTAACTGCTCTGTGCCTATTTCCTCATCTGTAAAATGGGAAGTATCCCATTTTCCATTCCTATTTTCTATAAACCAAAAGAAACGCAGAATGTGAAAGTATTTTTTTTTAAGTATATTTATAAATTTTGAGAGAGTGCAAGTGGGGGAGGGGCAGAGAGGGGGGGAGAGTGAGAATCTTTTTTTTTTTTTAATGTTTATTTATTTATTTTGACAGAGAGAGAAGGGGCAGAGAGAGAGACAGTAGAGAGAGAATCCCAAGCAGGCTCCGCACTGCCAGTGCAGAGCCCAGCACAGGGCTGGAACTCACAAACCATGAGATGGTGACCTGAGCCAAGATCAAGAATCTGAGGCTTAACCAACTGAGTCACCCAGGTGCCCCTGAAAGTATTTTTTAATGTAAAGTGTCATGCAAAGTAAGGTATTGTTGAAAGCGAGCTGAGGAGCACTAAATGCATAGACTAATGGTCTAAGAAATCATAAATCTGTGTCTTCCCTGAGGCTGCAAAGCTCTTCCCTTGGTATCCCTGTCAATTTGAATTCATGCTCGGGAGGGGGGGATATTATATCACTATACTCATATTTCCTTCACACAACTATTACATTGCATTGTCATTCTTAATTTCTGTGTCTGTCTTCCCCACTAGTTAATAAACTCTTTAGCCCTGCTCCCCATCTCCATCATCTCTCCCCAAGACAAGTTTCCTCCACTCCTTCTCTCAGATTTTGCCAACCAGATTATCTCCCCTGAGCCCTTCCCCCTCCTTCTCCTCGCCCCCTTGAGAAGTTTTAGAAGCACCATTAACCCATCTTGGTTTTTATGTTTCCAGCATCTAAGATAATGCCCAGCAGCTAACACTGTAGACAGTCAGTGAAACTTGGTTGAGGGATGAATGAAAGAGAGGACTCAATTATTGTATCAGTCTTTGAGAATGCTCTCTTCCTGTCAATCAAGGCCTCCTTCTATTTAAATCTTTGAAATCTGATCATGGGCAGTTTGGTTTGATTGTTGAAGAAGGGCTATGACTTGTAATAACTTGTGATTTGCTGAAGAAAGAATGAAAATCAGGTACAGGGCCAGGTCAGGGTTAGTCCCTTACCTCCTGGGTTAGCCTTCCCAACCACCCACCTCCTCAACATGACTTTGTTACTAGATTCTGCCATGTGTTCAGTGAAGCTCAAAATCTACCTCTTTTGACTCTGAAGTCCAAGTTCTTTCTTCTATAGCCCTCAAAAATATTTGAATTTTCAAACCATTTTGTTATCTCATTTGACTGCCACAACAGCCCAGTGAAAGTGGGTACTATTATCATCCCCCTTACAGATTAGGAAAGAGGCTCAGAGGGGCTCAATGATGTGCAGAAGTTCACCCAGCTAATAAGTGACACAGAGGACCCTAGAAATCAAGATCACTGCCTCCAAATAAATGTTCATTTCTCTATACTATAATATAATAATGTTGGACCGAGAAACCACCAATACCTTTATTAACTATGTGAAGAGACAACAAACATTAGCAGAAGGATGGGGTGAAGAGGACACTCGGGACAGCTATGTTTATAAAATTTGTTCTGTACAGAAATGTTTTTGAGGGGCAGCTGGGTGGCTTAGTCAGTTTAGCATCCAACTTCAGGTCATGATCTTACAGCTCGTGGGTTCGAGCCCTGTATTGGGCTCTGGGCTGACAGTTTGGAGCCTGGAGCCTGCTTCAGATTCTGTGTCTCCCTCTCTCTCTGCCCCTACCCAGCTTGTGCTCTCTCTCTCTCTCTCTCTCTCTCTCTCTCTCAAAAATAAGTTAACATTAGCCGCTCTGGAAAACAGTGTGGAGGTTCCTCAAAAAATTAAAAATAGAATTGCCCTACAACTCAGCAATAGCACTATTAGGAATTTATCCAAAGGATACAGGAGTGCTGATTCACAGGGGAACACGTACCCCAATTTTTATAGCAGTGCTTTTTTTTTTTAAATTTTTTTAATGTTTATTTTTGAGAGAGAGAGAGAGAGAGAGAGAGAGAAACAGAGCTCAAGAGGGGAAGGGCCAGAGAGAGAGGGAGACACAGAATCCGAAGCAGGCTCCAGGCTCCGAGCTGTCAGCACAGAGCCCGATGCGGGGCTCAAACTCACAAACCGCAAGATCATGACCTGAGCCGAAGTCGGACGCTTAACCAACTGAGCCACCCAGGCGCCCCAGCAGTGCTTTCAACAATAGCCAAATTATGGAAAGAGCCCAAATGTCCATCAGCTGATGAAATGGATAAAGAAGATGTGCTTTATATATACAATGGAATATTACTTGGCAATGAAAAAGAATGAAATCTTGCCATTTGTAACAACGTGGATGAATACCCTGGAGGGTATTATGCTAAGTGAAATAAGTCAGTCTGAGAAAGACAGATATCATATGTTTTCACTCATGGACTTTGATAAACTTAAGACCATGGGGGAAAGGAAGGGGAAAAATAGTTTCAAATAGAGAGGGAAGCAAATCTTAAGAGACTCTTAAATATAGAGAACATACTGAGGGTTGATGGGGAGGTGGAGGAGAGGCGAAAATGGGTGATAGGCATTGAGGAGGCCACTTGTTGGGATGAGCACTGGGTATTGTATGTAAGTGATGAATCATGGGAATCTACTCCTGAAACAAAGAGCACACTGTACACACTGTATGTTAGCCAACTTGACAATAAATTATACTTAAAAATTAATACTGGAAAAAATAAAAATAAAAGGCAAAGCAGCACCAAAAATAAATAAATACATAAATAAATAAATACATAAATAAATAAACATTAAAAAATTTTTAAAGAAATGTTTTAGAGATATAATAAATATTACTTGCTGGTAGTATTTATAAGCCTTTGGAGGGCATGCTATTATTGTATCTTATATTTTAATAGAGTTTAATACAATGTTTTCCATAGTAGGGCTCAGTAAATGTCCATTTGTTATGCCTGGAGACCACAGGATAAAAGTGTTGGGTAACTTTCCTGCCATGGCAGGTAGTTGAGAGTATGCCTCATGAGGAGAGGACCATATGATCTGGTGAGTGGGGCAGGGGGGCTAAAGGATCAATTCTCTGAAGCACAGAGGGCTACATCCTGGGGACCCCACTGCTGGGAGACACCACAGGGCGGTGGAATCCAAACTGAGGCACTCCCGGAAGTCCAGGAAGTCAGTGTGAGCAAAGAAAAAGCCCTCAGGCCTCCAAGGCTAGGGCCTGGCTCTGCCTCCAGCTTAGTTCTCTTTGGATTTCAGTTTCCTCATCTGAAAAATGCCTTCTAAGACATCCTACAGCTCCACTTAATAGAAAAATATTAACTTAAGAATAATAATAGATGGTATGCAATCTACAACCAAAGTCATTTCGTAATTTAGCATTTTGGTAAAGTTTACAGGCTCTGGAGACAGACTGGGTGTAATACACAGCTCAGCTACTTACCATGTGTAAGATCTTGGACACATTACAATAGCCCCTGGGGGCCTCAGATTCCTCTTCTGCAAGAAGGATAATAATTCCCACTTCATTAGGTTGTTAGGACGATTAAATAATTTTTAATGTGTTCAGATCAGTGATGACACATAACACATGTTGAAGTGTTAGCTTAGTGTCACTAGCATCAGACCTACTGAAATTTCATTATCTGTTAAGGATTAGAAAAATACAAAAGTAAGAACCTTGGGTAAGTCAACTTTTTAATTAGTTTAAAGTCACAGATGCTGACATATGTGTCTGAAGTGTTGATTGAGGGTAGGAGAAAGACAGGAAGTGATAGGAGAAAAGACCAAATGCTTGACCATTGCCATAGATGGTAACCAGAGTAAGGAAATATTTATCAGAAACGCAAGAATAAATATGAACAAATAGCTCTTTAAATAGTGTAATTTCAAAATACTGGCAAGAAGAGGAAAAAGAAAATGACTTTTATTTGGAACAGAATTCACTTTCCAAAAATAGACCCACACTTATATGGTCAATTAATTTTCAACAAAGGTGCCAAATTAGATAATTCAATGGAGAAACGAGTCTTTTCAATAATAGGTACTGGAACTACTAGATATGGAAAAAAATTATGGAAAAAAATTAACCTTGACCCTCACTTCACACCATATAAATATTAACTCAAAATGGATCATAGACCTAAATGTAAAAGCTAAAACTAATTATACTCTTAGAAGAAAATGGTTGTGACATTAGATTAGGCAAAGACTACTTAAGCAGGACACAAAGGCACAATCTATAAATGAAAAAAAATGATAAATGGACTTCATCAAGATTAAAAATTTGCTCTTAAAGATAGACCAATAAAGAGCATTAAAAATGCTCTTAAAGATAGACCACAGGACTGGATATATTTCTGCAAAACATGTATCTGACCCAGTTTATGAAAGACACCACTCAATAATAAGATAAACAGCACATTTTCAAAGCTTGGCCAAACATTTTAACAAATAGTTCACAAGAGAAGATACATGAATACGAATGAATAAATGAAAAGAAGTTCAACAGCTAGTCATCACAGAAGAGCAATTTAAAACCATAATGACATACATATTTTATTTATTTTTGAGACCAAGAGAAAGCACGAGCTGGGGAGGGGCAGAGAGTGGGAGACAGGAACTGAAGCAGGCTCCACATTGACAGCAGAGAGCCCAATGTGGGGCTTGAACTCATGAGCAATGAGGTCATGACCTGAACTGAAATCAGAAGCCTAGCTGACTGAGCCACCCAGGCACCCCCATAATGAGATATCTTGAAGTGATGTTATTAGATACATAAAAGTTTAGAACTGTTATAAGGATATATAGTGGCATCATTCTTCAAATTTGGTTTGCTGCATACAATGTTGTGAATATATTCTTCAAACAATATTTATTAGATTTTCTTGAATACCTGTCCTTGAAAGATATACAGATATATTTCAAATATATATGTTATATATAATCTTGGTTGTGTTTTTAAAATTAGTTTTGTTTTTGTTTTTGTTTTTGTTTTGTTTTTAAGTAGGCTTCATGCCCAGTGCAGAGCCCAACGTGGGGCTTGAACTCATGACCCTGAGATCAAGACCTGAGCTGAGATCAAGAGTTGGATGCTTAACCAACTAAGCCACCCAGGCACCCCTAAAATTAGTTTTAGCTACTAAGTTTTTAGTGAAAAAAAAAAATCAGTGAGATACAAACCCACAAGAATAGCTAAAACTTAAAAGACTGACAATAACAAGTGTTGGCAAGAATGTGGATTTCCAAAAGGAAAGGAAAACATATGTCCACAAAAACAAAAACAAAACAAAACAACAACAACAAAAACCGTGTACATGAGTGTTCATAAAGCTTTATTCATAATAGCCAAAAACTAGGAGGGACCCAGGTGTCCATAAATAGGACAATGGATAAAGAAACTGGAATAGCCATAAAACAAAACATTATGCAGCAATAAGAAAAGAATGAACCATGACCATGTGACCACTTGGATGCATCTCCAAAATATGCTGAATGAGAGAAACACAACACAAAACCTACACCATATGACTCTAATTTCATTAAGTTTTAGAACAGGTAGATATAACCTATGGTAGAAATACTTGAAATATTGGTTGCTTCTACAGGGATTGGAAAGAGAAAAAAACCTCTGGGAACCTGAGGTCATAAAGTGTATAGAGCAGCTCAGTGCTCCCCTCTTTCTGCACCTTACGCTTAAATGGCTTAGTTGCCTTTCACCTACTTTCTTCAAGTAGCTCTTGTCCTTGTCTCAGCAAATTTCACCTCCTATACTGGCATTTTGGTCTTAGGAAGTTGACAGTTTGATGAATAAGGTAAAGAATTTATCAGAGAGACCACACAATGTGGAATAATATATCATGTTAACCTTCCAGATGGGTCCCAGGGGTCAGAAATCCAACTGGTCATTGTTTTAGAAAGAGTACTAGTAAAAATAGTTACAGAGAGGGAGAGAGGCAAACCATAAGAGACTCTTAAATACAAAGAACAAACTGAGGGTTAATTGCGGGGGTGGGGGGTGCAGGGGAGAGGGGAAATGGGCGATGGGCATTGAGGAGGGCACTTGTTGGAATGAGCACTGGGTGTTGTGTGTAGGTGATGAATCACGGGAATCTACCCCCAAAACCAAGAGCACACTGTATACACTGTATGTTAGCCAACTTGACAATAAATTATATTTAAAAAAAAGAAAGAGTACTAATAAACTATTACTATAATAACATCTATAATAACATTGACAAACCTCAAAGGAGATCCTGAAAGCTACGATAAAAATATATGACATAAAATACCATTTAAGTAAATTTTAAAAGCATACATACAATGCCGTATTTTTAGACTCATATATATGAATAAAAATATAAACATATAGACAGGAAGTATATGCACTAACTTCAGTATGATGGCTGCTTCTGGGAGAAGAGAAGAACAGGGCTGGGAATAGTATGAAGGGGACATCAGTTGCAACTAAATCTATTTACTATCTATCCATATTAAATAGGTACCTGCAACAAATAAGGAATGTTGTTGAAATACGTGAAATACGTTAAGTTTGGGTTGGGGTAGGTATTTTGGATATTTTGTAACAGTCATCTCTGTACTTTTCTGTGTGTTTGAAACTTTTCATAGTCAAGCACAATAGGCAGAGTGGGACAGACACCAGCTTTGTAGGGCTGGTCTACCAGCTCTTTCTGGTCACATCTCTCCCAGCTCTGCCTGCCTTGACGTATGTGGCAGAAAAAAAGAAAACTATATGTCACCAACAGCCTTCTTAGTAGCATCTTCGTAAAGGAAAGTCTCCTTTCTCTCCTAGTGAGTGTTCTCAAGAAGATCTATTGATGGGGCACCTGGTTGGCTCAGTCGGTTGAGCATCCGACTCCGGCTCAGGTCATGATCTCACAGGTCATGAGTTCAAGCCCTGCGTCGGGCTCTGTGCTGACAGCTCAGAGCCTGGAACCTGCTTCAGATTCTGTGTCTCCCTCGTTCTGCCCCTAACCCACTTGCATTCTGTCTCTGTCTCTCTCAAAAATAAACATTAAAAAAAAATTTTTTTAAAGATCTATTGATAACTACATCTTCCCTTTTCTGAGTATCAACTTCTATCAATCTATAATTCCCAGAAAATGGAGCTCCAGTCCAATACAGTTCAAGTCAAACCAGTCATGTCTGAACCACATTATTCTTTGGAACTGGAGCATAACCTTAAAGGTCCCTTCCAACCTGGAGTTCCTAAGACTGGTTGTTTTTTCAGAAGATTTTTCAAGTTATGAGATACTTTTCTCCTCAACCACCAGTAGAACAATACCATCACTTATACCTATAGCTTTGGATTTTTGTTTTTGATTTTTAATAACGCAGTTAGCAACTTAACCACTGGGTGCTACTCTTGTTGCAAACAAAACAACTATTAATAAGAAACCATTTCTCTGGAAGCAGCATCTAGAATTTTTAAGGTCTCCCTTAACTATCAGTGAGTGACGAGGTTACTCTATCTGCGACACTAGATGGTTGGAGAAAGCATGATGTGCTATTACCAAAAAAGGTCAGATTCCAGATCAGCATTAGCTTCCAACCAAATTCACTACCATTGTCAGCTTTCATTGATGATGGTTCAAGTTAGGTGAGTGTTCACATTAAATGTGTGACTTAAATAGTCACCTAAACCTCTGTTTATATTTTCTTTGGGAGACCTGTCACGTTTCAGCATATCATGTCATGTACTTAGTGATTTTGCTTGTTTGACTCCCTGTTCCAGAACACAGCTCCAGGAGAGCAGGAATCTCAGTCTGTGCTATTCACTGATGCACAGCAAAGACCCAGCCAGGTGCCTGTGACACAGCCTAGTGTTCGATGACTGGTTGTTGAATGAATGAATGAATTTCTGCACCTTGTAATCCCTACCTGCCAAATTATGATCTTAATGACAAAACAAATATAGCTACTCTTTATTGAAAGTTTACTACAGGCCAGGCCCTGGGCTTAGTACTTCATATTTCTTTTAATGTTTCAGGGGCCTCCTATGACTGATGTATTAGTCCTGCTTTGCAAATCAGAGGAAACCAAGGCTTAGGATAAGTGAACTGCCTGAGTTCACACAACTGGCAAGACGCAGAGCAGGGGTTGAATTCCAGTCTGCAGAACTGCAAAGCTGCCTCTCAAACACCAGCTTGAATACCAGATATGTAGGAAGGCTGTGTGTACAGCACCAGGTGAGAACAGATTTTTCTGGGGTGCCTGAGTGGCTCAGTTGGTTCAGTATCTGTGTCTTGATTTCAGTTCAGGCCACGATCCTAGGGTCATAGGATTGAGCCCCAGGTTGAACTCTGTGCTGAGCATGTTGAGCATGGAAGCTGCTTCAGATTCTCTGTCTCTTGGGGCGCCTGGGTGGCTCAGTTGGTTAAGTGGCCGACTTCGGCTCAGGTCATGATCTCGCGGTCCGTGAGTTCAAGCCCCGCGTCGGGCTCTGTGCTGACAGCTCAGAGTCTGGAGCCTGTTTCAGATTCTGTGTCTCCCTCTCTCTGACCCTCCCCCATTCATGCTCTGTCTCTCTCTGTCTCAAAAATAAATAAACGTTAAAAAAAAAAAAAAAAGATTCTCTGTCTCTGTCCCTCTGCCCCCTCCCACTCTCTCTCTGTCTCTGTCTCTGTCTCTCTCAATCTCTCTTTAAAAAAAAAAAAAAAAAGATTTTTCTGCACTCCAAATAGGATTGGTAACCTCCCAGTGTCCAGTAATCCCACTGACCTTTACCAGCTCCCCTTCCTTCGTCGCATGTCGCACTCCCCTCTTGAGTCCACCCTTGTCCCCACTTCCACCGCCTGGCACAGAGCCTTGTCACAGTGTCATGCTTGTTCACAGTGATGTTGATTCGTGGGACACACTCACTTCCTGAAGTCCAGATGAAATCACTGCATTCTTAGAAGTGTGGTTTAGGGAAAAAGGCCTGCGCTTTGGAATCACACAGTCCTGGGTTCAAATGCAATTTCTGTATTTTTACCTGTGGGACATTTGAGTGTTATTTGATCCTTCTGGGCTTGGTTTTTTCACTGATTAAGTGGAACTCCTGATACCTACCCTGCAAATCTGGGGGGTGGGGGAGAGTTAAGAAAGAGTCTTGCACTAAACGTGCCCCTCCTCTTTCACAAGGAGACATAAGGCACAACCAGCATTCTTTTTCCCTGTTAGAAAAAAAGGTAGAAGTATAAAGAAATAATGGCATTTAAGATTCCCACAGCAATTTATCTCGTCTTGTTGGTGTCCTGCTTTGTGGAGGATGGGCTCAGGGCAAGGAAAAGGGACTTGGGGTAGTTTCTCTTCAAGCTCCCTCTGCCCTCAGGTGTGAACTTCTGTTGGGAGTTGTGCAGAGGGAGTAAGTGATGAGGGGAGGACGAGGGAAGGAAGGTTTGGGGAGATTCACCCAGATTTGCAGTTGCTACAAAACAACACGAATGGATTATCTTATTATTATTATTATTATTATTATTATTGATTTGTAGGGCTATTTATATATTCTGGAATAATTATTCTTTTATCTGTTATAAGCATGCAAATACCTCTTTATGGTTTATGGCTTGTCTTTTCATTTATTTCTTGGTATTTTTTGTTGTTTAGTTGTGCACTTATTTATTGCTGTAAGAGTTCAAAAAGGCAAGGGGCACCTGGGTGGCTCAGTCGGTTAAGCGTCCGACCTCGGCGTAGGCTTAGGTCATGATCTCGCGGTTTGTGAGTTTGAGCCCTGCATCGGGCTCTCGGCTGACAGCTCAGAGCCTGGAGCTTGGGATTCTGTGTTTCTGTCTCTCTCTGCCCCTTCCCTGCTTGTGCTCTGTCTCTGTCTCTCAAAAATAAATAAACATTTAAAAGAAAAAAGAAAAGAGTTCAAAAAGGCAAATAAAGCCCAATGTTAGCTTTAAGGAAAAAAAAAAAACAAACTAGGTACATGGACATTTAACTGGTAAACGAGTATGTGTTAGCCTGTTACAGTTCTTCTTTTTTATATTTTATGTTATTTCATGAAGTGAAAATAAAAAATAAACACCACAAAAAACTTTGGCCCTTGTTCCCCTCACCTCAAGGACTAAAAGAGCTAGCTACACAAACCCCTTTCTTTCCCTGATCTTAAACTTACTTTACTGAAGGCTATCGAACATAGGATAAGAAAACTGTATCTGAAGATGACTTGGAACTCTGGGGACATTCTTGGCGGAGACACCCAATCACAGGAACAGCCCCAGGCCAAGTTGTGAAAGAGGCTACGTGTCTCTGGGCGCCTCCATTCCTGAACCCCCACCCTGTCCTTTCAACATCTCCTCCCCCCAGGCACCTGGCAGCCTCCTTGGATTCCCAAAGTCACCTCTCCCAGCACGAGACACACATACTTAGTCACAGAAAAGGAAGACTTACTAAAAGTGAACTCAACCCCAGAAGTGTTTACATTTTGAAAATCTTTACAGAGTGGTTAGGAAAAGACACAGGGAATGGCCAAAATTCCTTAGTGGGGGTCTCTCACAAGGCATCACAGAATGACCCAGGAGGCGTCTCAGAAGGTCCCCACACATCCACAGCAATAGTGCTCATAGAGCGTAGAGACCCAGTTTTGTTCAACATCAGAGCCCAGTGGCAAGCTGGCCTGTGGTGCTCTGTAGACAGGAAACAAATCCGTGTGGAATGAATTAAATGACATCCTGTCTCTGTTGTTCTGTGCCAGGCATGGTGGGAAACATGGGGCACACATATGTCTGTGAAGAGAACTCAAAGCTTCCTCTCCTCAGGGAACTTCCATTTTGCGCCTGTGGTAGCGAGGGAAAGGGGATGAGCGTGTTGAGAAGGTCTATACATAAAATAAGTAAACCTCTATTATCAGTGATAATACATAATTTGGAGATGGGGGGCCTGGGTAGCTCAGTCTGTTAAGGGTCTGACTCTTGATTTGGGCTTAGGGCATGATCTTGCAGTTGGTGAGATGGATCCCCACATGAGCCGGTGAGGAGCCTGTTTGGGGTTCTCTCTCTCCCCCTCTGCCCCTCCCCTGCTCACATGTGTGTGCTCTTTCTCTACTTCCTTCAAAGATACATACATACATACATACATACTTTGGAGATAAACAAAGCAGGAAAGGGGACCAAAGGGCAGGGGGAGGAGCCATTTGATGTAGGAAGGTCGGGGTACCATTTTGAGCAAAGAAAGTGAGGCCTTGTAGGGAAAGCAGAACAGCAAGTGGATGAAACCCCCTCAGCCCTCCAACATTCCCAGTCTTTGAAGACTGAACCCCTCAAGGTCTAAGAAGACATTATGCAATGTCTTGCTTCAGTGGTTTGCATACACTGTTCCCTTTCCCTGATCCCTACCCACCTGTCTTTTCTGCCTAGCCAATTCCTTCTTGTCCTTCAAGACCCATATCAGATGCCACCTCCCCTATGAAACTTTCCCCAAAGCCTCCAGGCACTTGTCATTGCTACTTCCTTTGCACTCCCATAATACCGTGCTCACTGCTTACTAGAAGCTCTTATTTAGTACTTTTCCTGGGGCATCACATGTGTTTCGCAGAATTCTCACAACAAGGGGTAAGCTATTACTGTCATCATCGCTCTTAGACGTGTAAGAAAACAGGTTCTAACAGGTTGAGTAACTTGTCCCCGGTCATCAGCTAGGTTTGGAAGACAGGACGTGAAAGTCAACAACCCACGCTCCAAAGCAAGGCTCTCCCCGCAATTCCAGGAGCCTCACCTTGGACCGGGTAAACTATATTTGTGTCAGAATTTTCTGCTATTTCTTGATTAACTTGAGGACAGACACCATTTCTGTTTGAATGGGGGAGGGGTTGTCTGGGGAGTAGTAGATAAATATTTGGTCAGTGAATAAAGGGATGAATTAGTCACCAGTTCAGGCATGCATGTGGAATTTATTTTTGAGCTGGGGCCTTCCTGTGCTGCCTAAATCATACCTTCGAGGTGACTCCTTACTCCACCTGACCCCACCAGAACCAAGTAGTGCTGGGGAAGGGATCCTTTCCACAGTTAGATACTGCTTCCTTTACTGTCTCCTTTGGGCATTCTTAAGGAAAATGGTTTGCGACAGCTAGGGGAGCGCAGGCCAGCAAGTGGAGCCAGCAGAGTGTATGGAGGGTGTGGCTGCAGCACTTGGACCCAAAGGCCCCTGAGCAGCCTGGACCCAGATACTAAGCCATTCTCCCCTCTGCATCCCAGTTGTCTCTGAGTTTCTCTCCCAAACACATAGGCAAACCTCGGACACCAGGTTGCTAGGCAGGACATAAGGAGATTCTGGGTTCCCCCAGTCTTTCTGAAAAGATGGAAAGTATAGTTTTCTGTTGGCTGGTCCCTAAGATAATTAATGAGGTCTATGTCCATACTCCAATAGGGGAGAAAAGGAAAAGAAGAAGGTCTAAGGGTGACCAAGAACAAGGGACAAGGTGGTCTTAGAGAAGGCAGTTTGCACATGGAGAATTTGTCCCTCTTCCTGATAGACAGCTCTGAAGTGTTTACTGAGTCAATTAGCTGGGTCTAGGGAAGGGAGGTACCTTTGCTTCCGGTAGTTGGAGATGGTGTTTTTCTTCCAAATCAGGGTAAGGAAATATTTATGTCATATATTTTCTGAAGGGCTTTCTACAGTCAGCATCTTAATATTAAAGTTGCTAATTGTTCCTACTCCACCTCCCTCATTCACTCATTCAACAGCATTAAGCATCCAGGATATGCCTGGTTTGTGTGATGAGCCTCAGATACCAAGAATCCATGGCCTGTCTTAAGGGAGGCTCCGGTCCCGAAGGGGACAGACAGACAGTAAGTGTGGAAGCAGGCACAGGTGCCGTGACTGTCAGGCCACCACTGCAGCTCAAAACAGGGGAGGAAGGCTCCAAAGATGACTCATGTGTGAGCAAAGACTTGGAAATATTTTAGTTGTTTTTCTTTGCTGGGGGGATTGGAGGGGAGAAGAATCATAGCCTGTTTTAAACAGAATTATTTTATTGTTTAAGCTTGAAAGCAGTTCATTATGTTTTTAAGAGGGATGCAAGGACTGAGACAGAAGCCCTGAAGTATTCCATTTCCATAGAGCCCTAACACCCCCTTCTGGGGTGGATAAGGTTTCAGGTTTGTGGGGATGTGGGCAGAAGTGGGGACACCCCACACCATACCCCATGACCCACACCCCAGTAGAGGTAGAGGTAATGCATGACCCTTGGGTGCCTCTCTGTAAAACAGAAGTGTCGCATTAGATATTGTCTCCAAGGCTGAATCGAGTGCCCTCGTTTTGCAACTCAGCCATATCAACCATTTTCATCACAGCGTGCTTTTTATGGTATGTTATCTTGAAAGTTGAGGGTTTGCGATCAGAGAGCAGGGAATCAGTAAGGGTAGGGTGGGGAAGAGTCTGAGGGAAGTTGAGAGTGAGGGAGCACTGTGGGGTGAGGTGGGGTGAGGTGGGGTGGGGCAGGAAAATCATTTGAAGGGGAGACTCCTCCTGATTCTTATCTTTCCCTCTTTGGAAGGCATTTTCTTTTCCCGACTAGTGACCAGTGTTTCTTCACTGGAGATAAGGATAGATAACCAGCATCACCAAGGTATTCGTTTAATGCTTTGGCCCCTCTAGGAGACACAGTCTTCATTTATTATACTTTAGTGTGGGCCCGGCACTATGTGCCTTCGAACAATGCTTGGAGAGCATTTTGAAGCAGATGCCTTCAAACTATCCCGTGAAAGAATAAGTACAGTAAAAACAAGAAGTCTTTGTTTAGGATTTTGCAGTTCACAAAGAAGTGTATTACTTCATTCACCCTGGGCACAGCCCTCTGAGTTGGGCAGTGCCACTCTTTACATCTTATTGGTCAGGAAAGTGAGGCCACATAGTTAGAAAACGTACCCAAGGTTGTACATCTGGTTATGACCAGATATAAACCACAGGGCACAAATATTAATGAAGAAGATGAAGGGAGAGTGAAGAATCCACTCCTTTTGGTGCAGGTGGGCCAGCAAAGCAAATGATACCTACTTACTCCAACCTGAAAAATGAGAAGGGGTCACCCCACATGTATGGTGCAGTGAGTACACATCATTTCCTGCTCCACAGCTGCCTTCTTCTCAAGATCTGAAGACTCTGAGGATCGTAGGTTTTCTGATCATGACCGCTCCCCTTTATTCTGCTTAGAACCAGCTCCGTAAGAAACAAACCTCCTCTGGGGTGTTTAGAACTGGCAGTGTTTGCCAGGGTAACAGTTATTTTTATTCATTCATTCATTCATTCATTCATTCATTTATTTAAAGTTTATTTATTTTGAGAGAGAAAGCACAAGTGGAGGAGGGTCAAAGAGAGAGAGAAGAGAGTGAGAAACCCAAGCAGACTCCGCACAGACAGTGTGGAGCCGGATTTTGGGCTCAAACCCACAAACCACGAGATCATGACCTGAGCCGAAGTTGGACAGCATCTCCCGCCCAGCTTCCATGAAGAGAGGGGGTGTGACTCAGCAGACACCCGTGTTGGGGGCCGGGGGAAAGGTGGGAGGAAGGTGAGGAAAGCACCACAGTGTGGCTCAGGGTTTGTTTGAGGTCCCCCCCCCCCCCCCCCCCACCCCCATCCCTGCAGGAGCAGTGAACCGAGGCTTCGTCTGTGGCCTTGTGCCCTTTTGCCCTTTCATAGCCCCAGAGGGGCTTCCACCCAGACCTGAGGCTTGGACAGAATCTTGACTATGAAAATATAACAATTAAAAATAGGAGAACAAATATAAATAACTACTGGCTTTCTTTTTTAAACAACATGAGTATATTATATAGGGCCTGTATTATAATTTCTTCCTCAAAGAATTTTTGGAGTTCACATCCTACCAACTGTACTGCAAGGTGCGTTTGGTGTAGGGCCTAATGTAGGGCTTGCTGCTCAGAAAGTTTTTGTTGACCAAAGAACCCTCCCAATCCCCAACCGCACACCTAAGGCTGAGAAGTTCAGGGAGGTGAAGCAGGGAAGGCTAGGATCTTCTCCAGTATGTGTAAGTGAGGATTTTAGAATTTAATGAAGGCTGCTACAGTTTGGGGTAGACCAGGACTCCTTCTCCCCCGCTCCCTGCCTTCCTCGCTCTTCTCTCTCTCTCTCTCTCCCTCCCTGCTTCCCTCCTCCTTCTCTCTCTTTCTCCCCCTCCCTCCCTCCCTGTCCCTTATCTCTCTCTTTCTTTTTTATTTTAATTGGGAAAATACAAGCACACATGGTAAACTGAGAGGGACCAGCAAAAGGGGAGAGATACCATTTATAATTGTCATATTTCATCAAACCCAATATGCCATCATTTGAAGATGAAGAAGAAGGAACAGATGTTGACAAACTATGACATCCCATCCTGATTTCAGAGATGTTAAAATAGGGAAAATGTGCAATATATTCAATATTTAAAAAGACTGCTATTACATCCATCTGAAAGTTTAAGCAAGTTGTAGACAACGTTATTAGACAGCTAGTATTTATTTAACCCTTATCTGATGTTACTGTGTGCCAAACACTGTTCTTAGCATTGTATAAATAATAATTAATGTTAATTATTGAAATCCTTGAAAACAACCTGTGACATAAGTACTATTATCACCCCCACTTTACAGATCAGGAGACTGAGGTGTTGACACATTAAGAAATTTTCCCCAAGTCAATAAGTAGCAGATCTGAGCTTCAAACTCTGGTCGTTACCCTCAGTCTGTTCTTCTCACACTAACGCACGCGATGGCCTACAGTAAATGTTGCGTGGATAAGTGAACGGATGAAAAGAAGAATCAGCACCGGATTTCAAGCACAGGGCTTAGCATGAATGTCTCCCTTCTGTCCCTCCTCCTCTTAGGAAAAGGGCCAGTACGTCTTCCTTAAGTTCAAGGTCTCAGTACATTGGTTAAATTCTAAAGGAGGTGAGGAAACAAGAGCAGGGAGTGGGGTATGGCGTATGAACAGTTGCAAAATAATCAGCATGGCTGTTTTGTACTTGTAACTCTGCTATTCATCCTACTGGAGTCTAATGATTTATCAAGAAGATCATCCGGACCGTGAAAAAGGACGGTGTTCTGGGAGAGAGTGCCACCTATTGAGGGAATGACCATCACCACAGCTGGAGAATTTCATCCGGGACACCCAAGACAATGGGACAGAACAGCTTCAGAAATGGACCTACGACAGGAAAGCCAGTTTCCCAACAAATGACCTTGAACCTAAAGCTGAGTTCTTCTCCAGGCCATTACCAGATGGTAATACTCAGAAAGCCTTCTTGTAAGAGGTTAAAGAATCTGGAAAAGATCTGTTTGGCCCAAACAATGAGGACTCTGCTGAATTCCATGCCCTGTGACTTGTACAGTGTTGAGTCCAGGTTATTTCTTTCCTTTTCTTTTTTTTTTCTTTTAATGTTTTTGTTTTGTTTTGTTTTAATTTACATCCGACTTAGTTAACATATAGTGCAACAATTTCAGGAATAGATTCCTTAATGCCCCTTACCCATTTAGCCCATCCCCCCTCCCACAACCCCTCCAGCAACCCTCTGTTTGTTCTCTATATTAAGAGTCTTTTAATGTTTTGTCCCCCTCCCTGTTTTTGTATTATTTTTGCTTCCCTTCCCTTATGTTCGTCTGTTTTGTATCTTAAATTCCTCATATGGGGACGCCTGGGTGGTTCAGTCAGTTGGGTGTCTGACTTCGGCTCAGGTCGTGATTTCACGGTTTGTGAGTTCGAGCCCCACGTCAGGCTCTGTGCTGACAGCTTGGGGCCTGGAGCCTGCTTCGGATTCTGTGTCTCCCCTCTCTCTGCCCCTCCCCGGCTCATGCTCTGTCTCTCTCTATCTCTCAATAATGAATAAATGTTAAAAAAAAATTTTTTTTAATTCCTCATATGAGTGAAGTCATATGATATTTGTCTTCCTTCAGCTGACTAATTTCACTTAGCATAATGCCCTTTAGTTCCATCCAGAGTCCAGGTTATTTCTGAGCTACGTACTGCTACAGTGAACACAGAGGTAAACCTAAACTCTTAGGAAGGAAGAAAACTACCAATTATTGTGTTGCTATTATGTGCTTTATAAAAGTTTTAATTTCACCTTTATTCATACAGTAAAAAACTACCAAGCAGTTACTATGTGCCAAGCACTGCCCCAGAAAATGGGAAAACAGTATTGAACAAAGGCAGTAGTCTGGATTCCTGCTCCTCAGCAGCTTATTGGCGGGGGGGGAGGGGCTGAAGGAGCAATCGAGAGAATATAAACAAGTACTATTGTATTTCGGACAGTGGTAAATGTTGTCAAGAAAATGAAACCAGAAAATGGGGTAAGAGCAGTCACATTATTTACAATTACCACTGATCTTGTGAGACAGTGTTACTACTCCCATTCCACAGGCTCTGAGAGGTAAAGTATTTAGTTCAAGTTCCTTTGAACTCATTGTGAGTGAGCAAGTTAGCAATGGAGCTAGCTAGGATTTAATTCTCTGCCTTTCTGAATCTAAAACTGTGTCACACCAGTCCGCAAGGCTGTCCAGGAAGAGTAAGATGGACAAGCAGTATAAGATGTACTAGTTGGCCTGCTATGTCAATTATCATTTCTATTTTGTTGTAAGAATTGTTTAAATATCCAAGCCTCTCAGGGGCACCTGGGTGGCTCAGTGGGTTGAGCGTCCAACTTCCACTCAGGTCATGGTCCCACGGTTCGTGGGTTTGAGCCCCGTGTCGGGCTCTGTGCTGACAGGTCAGGGCCTGGAGCCCGCTTCGGATTCTGTGTCTCGCTTGCTCTCTGCTCCTCCCCACCCATGTTCTATCTGTCTCCTTCTCTCATCAATAAATAAATGTTAGGGGCACCTGGGTGGCGCAGTCGGTTAAGCGTCCGACTTCAGCCAGGTCACGATCTCACGGTCCGTGAGTTCGAGCCCCGCGTCAGGCTCTGGGCTGATGGCTCAGAGCCTGGAGCCTGTTTCCGATTCTGTGTCTCCCTCTCTCTCTGCCCCTCCCCCGTTCATGCTCTGTCTCTCTCTGTCCCAAAAATAAATAAACGTCGGAAAAAATAATAATAAATAAATAAATAAATAAATAAATAAATGTTAAACAAAACAAAACAATATCCAAGCGTCTCTGGTAGGGCACATAGGTAAAAATACTATGTGGCTATTTACACAGATTCTCCGAATCCGATAGTCCTTGCTCATTAAGAGTGCCCTTAAGAGGGGAAAAACAAGCAAAGACCCTTCCATCCTTACCATTTGCAACAGACAATTAGCCAGTGAGGCTTGTACCGATCGTGTACTTTCAAGAAATGTGTATGACTTTTTTATGACACAAATCTCATCATACTAGAGGATATGTGGACTTCCTTGTGCTTTCACAGTCAACTGTCACTTCCAAGAAGCTGGGAAGAGGAGCGCTGGAGAGAGTTCCATGGTGTGGCTCCTGCCGAGCCATCTGCAGGACAGAGAATATTGGGTTGCCTCCCCAGAGGAAGAGGCTGCCCTTTGTGTTTGAGGTCGGAAGGATGTTGTCTCCTCTGCATGTCCAAGGCAGGGTCTTCACAGCGTCAGAACCCCTGTCAGGCAGCCTGTTGCTTCCTCACTCCCCTCGGAAGCCGGAAAGGACATGTGTTTCCTCACCTCCGACCACTTCTCTTGGTCCAAGGGCAGGCGCAGGTCACCAGGCTGAAACCACTGCAATTCACATCAAGTCTTCAAGAATATATGGTAGTTTCTAACCGCTAAAGATGACTCTGCGTCCTACAGTTGGGCTGAATCGGAAAGGAATTGCTCAGTTTGACAGGCCCCGCTGCCAGCTGGCTCAAAAAGCTGACTCTCAGGCTCACAGATGACAAGTAGGAAATGCCTTGTTAACACACAGGCCCTGGCTACACCGCTGTCATTGTGGACAACTGAGTGACCAGCACAGACCCGGCCCTGCCTCTGTCCTTCCAGCCTCCTCTTCGTTAACCCCTGTGGGCTGCTTTCCTTCCAGAAAGTAAGACACTATTTAATATGTTTTTATTGAATCTGAAAATGGCCACAAGCATTTTGAAGAACAAACTCATTAGAAAACAGAAAATAGCCAGAGCAGACTTTTAAAGTACTTTTTAAAACTTATGGCACAGGCTGATAATGCCAACACTTCACTCTGTTAGCCTTCCCTAGATCATTCAGGATTACCTGTTTTGTGTCCTGTGTGGTCCTTGAAGAAATAGGTCCATAAAACATTGCTAAGGGAAACCCGAGTTAAAGCCTGATGGAGCAGGGGGTTCCCTTGGTAAGATCTTCCCTGTGAAAACTTGGTGGATTGTGCTTTTGCACAATTTCCACCCTCTTTGACTCTGTGCATCCTCAACCCCAGGACTGAGAGTCCCCTCCTGTTTTTAAATAATCTCGTTATCACTGGGTTTTCCATTAGATGAAGTGAACAGTCTAGGATGCCCATGAACATAACCCTTAAGAAATGGCACGTTCCTCCTTCATGTATGGTCCTCCGACTGTCCTGACACTCAGAATGTTTCCAAAACTCTAGCTTTTATTTTTTCTAGAATTTTGTTATCTTGGATTTAAAAAAAAAATTTTTTTTTAACGTTTATTCATTTTTGAGAGACAGAGCACAAACAGGGGAGGAGCAGAGAGAAAGGGAATCCGAAGCAGGCTCCAGGCTCTGAGCTGTCAGCACAGAGCCTGACATGGGGCTTGAACTCACAGACCATGAGATCATGACCTGAGCCAAAGTCAGATGCTTAACTGACCGAGCCATCCAGACGCCCCTAGTTATCATGGATCTTTTAATGTAGATCTCTTAGTACCTTGGCACCTTGTTACCTCAATGTCTTGATCTATAGAAATTTATTGATTATGACGATGACAGTATGTTTTCCCTGAGACATTTCATTTATTCAGCCAGTGTTTTGTGGAGATCGGGCAGTACTAAGCCAATAGTGGTTCAAAAATCTGTGGTAAATAGGCCAGGTGAACAAAACTGGGAAAAAGAACAGTTTGAGGAAGTGTTAGAGGCATGCCAAATTTGGAGTAATGCAAGCACTCTTGCATTTTGAACAGAGAGAGCGATTTAAGGAAGGTCTTGGAGGCCTGTCAAATTTGGAGAAACTCAAGCACTGTAATTCAGTGAGGTAGGAATGGAAGGTACACCTGAGGAATGGTAAGAAGTGAGGTGAGGGGACCTGAGACATAGATTAATTTGCCTTAGTACATCAGTAAGACAACAGAATGCCCCATCCCTTTGATTGCTAATTAAAAGTCCTATTGGAGAGCCTCATTTACTTGGAGTTTTAGACACACGCACGCACACACACACGCACACACACCACCCCTACATGTCTTTATGATGGAGAGGGTATAAAGTTTTTAATTTTTAAAAACTTTACTTTTAATTTTTTGACATACCAAAAAGGTGTATGTAATTCATGTATACAACTTGATGAGCTTGGAGACAAGTATACACCTGTGAAACCATCACCACAAATCTATGCTATTAACCTCTCCACGTCCAAAAGTTTCCTTCTGCCCTCTTATTAGTTTCACTTTATACTCCCCATTTTTTAATTAAAAAATAATACGGCTTCCCATCACTAGGAACATGATTATGGCACATGGGAAGATTGATATTATACTTGGTACCTCTTCACATATTCATGTATTCATAAACTATGTACATTTTCGGTTCCACACTTTGGCTTATATGCTCCTTTTCAAAATTATCTTTCCATTCTAAATAGTGGAATATATATGTATACCTCTGAGTCGACGCTTAGGTTATGTGGTACAAGTAGCTTTATAGATTTGGGGAAATCCTGAGAAATTTGAAAAACTAGATGTGCAATAAAATAGACATTTAATTAGCTGTTAATTAGAGAAACCAACATACAATAGCCTGTAAAAATTGTTCATTGTTCAAATCCCCAACGTGCAAAGCTGTAGTTCCTGTGCCAACCCCTTGCACAGCAGTAGTTCTGAGTAATTCTCCTCTAACTGATGCCCGTGGCTCTCCATCTGTCGATACATTACTGCCTGAATTTCTATAGGGAAGGCATATTTTTAAAATCTTTTCTTCCCTGTTGCATTTCACTGTGATTTTCTACTGAAGTGATGTTAATTTCAGCCCCAGCAAATTGTTGTCCCAAGCCTGTTAGGAATGAAGGGCACTTCTGGAGGTCCTTTTCCTGATGGTCATGAATTATGATGGGATATGGACAGGGTAAAGTCAGATCAGTATGACCGAGAGAGCCAGGGAGAGAACCAGATGGTTTTTAAATCGAATAAAAGGTAAGCTAGGCATCTTGATTTCCAGGCTGTAAGAGTAAGAAAGTCTGCAAAAAAAAAAAAAAAAAAAAAAAAAAAAAAATAAGTAAAAAAAAAAAAGATCACACACATTCCTTTCTCATCAATGAGAGTGTCTCTTAGTGACCAACATTTGGGTGGAAAGTCCGAGATGACCAAAGCTAATAAGGAATTTGGGGTACTGATATGCAAATAAAGATGAGAGGTACCACATCGGAGTACCTATAGCATAACTAAGTGAAGGAGGAGCTGAAAGAAATCTAAATATAATCTGAAGACTTCTGGGTTCCAAGAGAAAGGAGTATTTTTATAAGGAAGTAGAAAATTGCAGCAGGTGTAGGAAAATAGAAAATGAAAAAAATCTGTAATTGAAAAAGGGAAGTTTTGGGGAAAAGGAAATCATAGAAGTAAGAATAGAAATTTTTATATGCCCATATTTAAAGTATACTTTTCAGAAATTGAATTGCCCAGTCAAGTGTCTTAAGGTTTATTGGACAGGCTGTACATACATAAAATGATCCTATATGCAAAGAACTGGCATTTAATCAACATGCAGTCTCCCTTTTTCATACCCTTTATCTGATTCCCATGACGTCCTTTACCCCTACTTACAACAGCCAGGATCCCCAGAAGGAATCCTGTAATTCTGTGACAAGTTGCTGTGTAATGTTGGTTTTTGATGCTGGGTTGGTTCGTTCTCTCTCTCTCTCTTCTCCAGTATTTTGCACTATTTCCTCGCTACCCAGAGTTTATTTTACAGAACGTAAATTAGGATCTGTCTGAGATCACACAGTGAATACATGACAGACCAGGATTCAACCCCAACACCTATTGCTACTGCTGCTGCTGCTGCTGCTTCTGCTTCTTCTGTTTCTCCTCCTCCTCCTCCTCCTCCTCTTTCTTCTTCTTCTTTCTCTTCTTCTTCTTTTCATCACAGAATCTGCGTAATATTGCCACAATATGCCCTACCTGTCACCATGGGGCTAATTTACATACTTAACCTACTTGGGGTCCAAATACGTGGTTGGGTGCAGATCCACCTTGTACAAGGCAGTTTGGGGGCTCCAGTCACACCATAGTTTTTCTGAGTGTCTCCTCTTGCTCAAGCTGTGCTGTGTCAGTTTACTTGGTCATGCGCAGTGGCCTGGATTAGGTCCACCTCCTCTGAGCACCCACAGGACCCACAGGGTCCTGTACAGAGTTGTCTTGCACTCATCATTTTATGCTGTGGTATATTAATTAATGTAATGTATTTGATATTTATATATATGGCATCCTTATGTCCTGCTTCCCTCACTTGGGGCAGAAATGATGTCATTCCACATGGGGTCCCATCTTCCCTGATTACTAGGCTGGGCTTCCTCACCCTGTCAGGCCCTTCCCCTGCCACGAACCCGAGTGCCACAGATGCACATGTGCGTTCGGAGGGGTAGCCCTGGTTACTCTCGCCTCACTGCTAAGGCCCAAACTGAGGCTGGATGGCCCCTCACACTGATGCTGATTGCTCGATGGCTCCAGGGATGCCTCTACATCACTGCTGCCGCCACCGTCCTAACTGAAGCCAGAGGCCTGATGTGACTGATGAAGTATGACAGGTGGGGAGAGAATGCTGGGGCTGAGCCTCCTGCTCGGTCCCACCTCTCGTGCTAAGCAAGGCAATGTGTCCTTGACGTGGGCGGGTGGGATGCTACTTCCCTTAGGGTCTCACTCAGCCAAGTTGGCTAGGGATCCTGGCATTCCAGCATTTTCAGTGCAGCTGTTAGGGGGAACATGGGGCGGGGGGACATAGGTTCCGTGGACAGCTGTGGAACCAAACCCCCAGCCCTTTTCTAATCCCAAATCTTGGGTGCTGACGCCACACACTACTCCTCGCAGGGGCTTCCTGCCAGATGCATTTTCCCCATCAAACAAAATTTAAGAAATCTGAAGTAAAAAGGAAAGGGGTCAAGCTCTTGGTCCCAGTTCTTTTCTTTTCTTTTCTTTTTTTTTAAACTTATTTATTTTCTAATTTACATCCAAGTTAGTATATGGTGCTATAATGATTTCAGGAGTAGATCCCAGTGATTCATCCCCTACATATAACACCCAATGCTCATCCCAACAAGTGTCCTCCCTTATGCCCCTTACCCATTTAGCCCATTCCCCCACCCACAACCCCTCCAGCAACCCTCAGTTTGTTCTCTGTATTTAAGAGCCATTGTTCCCCAGCTAAAATGTCTGGGAGACGACTCCACCCGTCTGCACCATGAGTTTGCTGAAGGCTCCCCCTCACATGGGTCTCCCCGGTCCTGCCACAGTACACGGATGACCCGGAATAAACCCAGGAGCATTTACCAAATCAGCAGCATTTCCCTTCTTGTTTCACTAGCTTTCCTAAATCTGTTTTTTAAAGTCCATTATTTCGTTTTTGAGTCAACATCTATTGGCCATATTGCGGGTGGGGGGAGAAAAAGCTATAGTATAAAGCTTCAGGTCACTGAAGATGCTGGGATTGAGATAAGTGGCCAGCCTGTGGCCCTGGGGTGCCTGGGATCCCAAAAGCATTCTGGGAAGGCGTTAGAATGAGTAACCAGAAAACAAATTGCTGTTTAAAATTGTAGTAAACTGTAATTAAATGGAATATTATATGTTCCCAATATGGCCTAAAATGACATGAAAATGGAGAAGCATATGAGGATATTAATCCACTAGGAACAGAGAAGTGTAATTTGTAATTGTATTATAGAATGGAGGGAGAGCACTTATCTCAGTTGCTTGATGATTCCTTTTAACTTCTGTTCCCTCCTGCTGCTCCTCCTCCTCCTGCCACTCCTCCTCCTCTTCTTCCTGCTGCTCCTCCTTCTCCTCCTGCTGCTCTTCCTCCTGCCGCTCCTCCTCCTCTTCCTCCTGCTGCTCCTCCTCCTCCTCCTGTTGCTCTTCCTCCTCCTCCTCCTGTGGCTTCTCCTCCTCCTCTTCCTCCTGCTGCTCCTCCTCCTCCTCCTGCTGCTCCTCCTCCTCCTCTTCCTCCTGCTGCTCCTCCTCTTCCTCTTCCTGTCGGGCTCTTGCAGAGCAGGTCAAAGAGCCTGTTAATTTGTACTCTGTTTCAGGCCTTCAGTGGGTTAATATTGTTGCCTTGTATCTCTGTACAGCCCAGAGTAGTGTCAAGTTATATTATTCCTTCCAGATCATGTTTTTGTTTTTGCTTAAAGATTCTGAGAAAGCACTGAAATACCTAAGCCCTGAAGTAACAGGTGTACGATGGAAAGCAGACTATAGAACAATGCGGTACCATTGCTATCAACACCCCCTGGGCAGGCCCTCCTTCATCTTCCCTCTTCTCCAGAGTTCCTGAGGGTGCCACGTACACCCACATGGGAGCACCTTATCTGCCCCGAAGGCCTGGAGGAGGAGGCTCCAGCTGGACAGAGCACAATTATGTGTCTGACATGGTTTAATAACTAGGAGGCAATGTACCGTTACAAGTCAAGATGTAGATTAAATACTGAGCGACATGGGCACGCAGAGAAAGAAGGAAGCCCTGTGGGCTGGAGGGGTCAGGGAATGTCTCAAAGGACAGGGAAATAAGTGGAGGCCTGAAGGGATGGGGAACGTTTGAATGGTTGGCATGAATTATGTGAGAGAAGATGTGGGGGTGAGAATCAATCAGCCCATCAATAATTATCTAATGTGGCCTCATTTTGGAGAAGACATACACTCTAGGGAATGCACTGAGTGCCCTGAAGACGGCAAGCTAGCCAGGTTGTTAGATATTAAAGGCTCATAGGAGAAATGGTTAGAAAGGTAGATTAAGGCCAGTTTGCTGAGGGCCTTGAATGCCAAGTAAAAAAAGGTTTGGAATTTATCCTGTAGGCCAGGGTGTTCCACCCACATGGGATGTCCCACCATGGGTTATAAGTGAATGGAGGTAGTGGCCTACTTTGGGGAGGTTGGGGGTACCTAGACATCCCAGTGTCCATACTCATTTATCCCTGTCTCCATGCAAATATCATAGTCTATGTTTGCCTTGACTTGGAAACGTTTGGCTCTCACTGCCCTATAGACAATGCATCACTGAAGATATTTGGGCACTTGGTGTGATATTTTGAGTTATAATTTTATTTTCCTCCCCAAATGGACTATAAACTTCTCCAAAACAAGAACTTTCTTATCTTTCTTCTGCTGTTCCCACTTTGCTGCGTGGGGAGCAAATGCTCAAGAAACACTTGTGATTATTTCACTAATTGATATTATGGCTTTAAAAAACTAAACATTGCAAATCACCTACTGGGGATGACTACTATGCTTGCTTCCAGGAAGGCCTAGAAAGCATACAATTCCAAACAAGAGTAGCTCTAAGTGGTGGGTCAGAAAAATAAGCTTCAAAAGAATGTAAAAACACTTATGCTGGCGGTCATGTTCAGAAGAACTGTGAAGAAAGAAAATACCGGACAGTCTCAAGAGGTGAATAATATAGAAGAATAATTCTCTGGGTTAAGACTGGGGCTTTTGCTCTTCGAGAATCAAGACTGACTAATTCGTATGTTAGAAACCTCCTGATCATAATTCTAGTATATTCTATGTAGCAGTCATCAGGCTAACAAAAATTTCCCCCTTTATTAATGTTTTTTTTTATTCTCAGGTGGGGGTGGATTGTGATGTCCCATTTAAAGGTGAAGGGATGTGACCAGTCTGTAGTCCTTCAAAATGTTACATAAAGCTACCATACTACCCAGTAATTCCATTGCTAGGTAGCTACCCAAACAAAATTAAAACATACGTCCACACAAAAATATATGAATATTCATAGCAGCATTATGTATAATAGCCAAAAAGTGGAAACAACCCAAATTTCCATAAATTGGCAAATGGATAAGTAAGACATGGTACATTCATACAATGGAATATTACTTAGCAGTAGAAAGGATCGAGGTGCTGATAGGCTACAACTGGAAACCATGCTAGCGAACCAACTCATTCATAAGAGACCACATTTTGTATGACTCCATTTCTGTGAAATGTGTGGGGTAGTCACATTAAAGACAGCAGGTTGCCTAGGGCTGAGGGGTGTGAGGGAAATGCGGAGTGAATGGTAATGGGTAAGGACTTTCTTTTTGAGATGATGAAAATGTTCCAAGATTAGATTATGGTAACAGGAGTGCCTGGGTGGCTTAGTGGGTTGAGTCTCTGACTCTTGATTTCAGCTCAGGTCCTGGTGCCAGGGTGGTGGGATCGAGCCCTCCCACCCCCTTCGGACTCTGAGTGTGAAGCCTGCTTATGATTCTCTCTCCCTCTCTCCCTCTGCCCATCTCCTCTGCTCGCATGTGCTCTCTCGCATAAAAGAAATGAAGTAAAATAATTAAATTTAATTTAATTTGGAAAAAGATTATGGTGACAGTTGCACAGCTGTGTGTACTCAAAGGCATGGGAAGAAAGCTGAGACGGTGCTACAAATGAAAGGCTCCAATCACAGTGAAGGAAGAGCTGTTCTGCTCGGCAGGCAGTGCCTTTCACCTGACGGCTGGTTTGTGTCCCCGTATATTTCTCCAAAAGAGCATCATGGTTTGGCGGGTGGAAGACAGTACAGCTAACCTTAAGGAGGAGGCGGAGGAGGATCAGGTTAGTGTGGGGAAAAAGGGAGGTTAATAGAGCAGATTGGTGCTCGTGAAGGCACAAAAGGGGTCTGGCAACAAATTGAAGCCTGCTCTTCTCTCCCCTCCGTGGGTCCCGGTGGTCTGCTCAGCAGCCGACCTACCGACCAGCTCTCCGCGGCGTGGACAGCTGCTGCACTGCCACCCTCTCTCCTTTAAAGGCGGACGCCAACCGCTTCCGTGTGGTAAGCGAGTCCCGTTTTCTTGGTCGGATTTAGGAGCAAAGATCTGCTCCTGAGCAGTAGAGGGCACTGTTAGCACGTAAAGTCTGGGCTGAAGGGCACAGGAAGCCTGAAGTAGTGGAGCTAGTCTGCAGGGCATTAGAATCTAACGCTCTAAGACTAAAACAACATACTTTAGATTTTAGAACACAATTGCCACATTCTTGAAATAATGATTAGGCAACCATGCCACGGTATTAAAATAAAACCAAACTGCAGCAGCACTGTTAATTCCTAGAAGGATGTTTATTGAGACAGTCTGGACATTTTTTTTTTTTTCATCCAGTAAATGAATGCCTACTGTGCAGAGTCCTTTGACACAGCCTAAAACTATAAATCCAAAGAGACACCCGAGGGCTGCTCTTGTCAGATTGAGAAAATGAAGCCGTTTCATCCATATCTACATTTGTCACTTGAGCTCGGAATCCTATTGGATTCTATTCAAGATGGAAGTATTGTCAGGAAACATCTGATAGAAAAGGAGAGAAAATTGTTGGTTTTCATCTTTTCCCTGCCACCTCAACGGTGTGCAAACATAATAGCCAAATTTATTTAGTGCCTACCGTATGCCAGGCATTGTTCTCAGTGCTTTACAACCTCAATATAAAAGATGTGGTCTGTGGGCCAGCATCTCCAGCACCACTGGGAGCTTGTTAGACAAGCAGAACCGCAGGGGGCACCCCAGAATCTGCACTTTAAAGAGATTTGTATGCACATTAAAGTTTCAGAGGCACATGTATTGTCTTACTCAATATCCACAACCATCCTGTGACAGAGGTATTATTATTATCTCCAGTTTAAAGTGGGAAACCAAGGCAAAGAGAAGTTAAAGAATTTGCCCTGTACAAAGTTGTGACTTTTAATGCAGGCAAAATAGCTTCCATGCTCGTGCTTTTATTCAAATTGCTTAACATTTTTTTCTTCTTTATCTTCTCCCCTCATATGCATAAAATGGACATAATAGACACGTCTACCTTATTATCATATTTGTTAAGTAGTCACTGTTTATAAATGTATTTGAGACCCTTAAGGCAAAGGTACTTTTTATGGGTTAGTTACACAAAGTAAACTCTAAGCACTCTTTTCTTAGGGGTGCTTTTTTACCACAAGTACATTTTATCATAAATCTGTTTTTATGTCTGCCTAACATACCTGTAACACACCAGGTACACTCATACCCCAGGGCCTTTGCACTTCCCCCACATATCTGCACACCTACCTCTCTCACCTCCTTCAAATCTTTGTTTAAATAGTACATTCTCCAGAAGACTTCCTTGATTACGCTATTCGAAATTACAACTGTCCCTTCTAAGAAAATAATTCAGAAAGGAAAGCAGCTTTCCTAAAACTGAAGCAGAAGAGAAGACCGTTATTTTAGAGAGAGGGTTGTAAGTCAGCGAGGGTGGAGTGAAAGAGGGAGAGAGAGAATCCCATGAGGGGCAGAGGGTGGGAGGGAGAGAGAGAGAAAGAGAGAGAGAGAGAGAGAGAGAGAGAGAGAGAGAGAGAGAGAAAGAAAGAAAGAAGCGGGGCTCACCCAAAGCTCAGGAACTGTGAGATCATGACCTGAGCCAAAGTCAGATGCTTAACCTGACTGAGCCACCCAGGCACCCCAAAAGAGAAGGTCCAGGAAGAATAAGCTTAACCATCATGCCACCATCAGGTTGCTTCTCATTTCTGAGTGGGTCATGAAGAAATGGAGAGCAGCAACCCATAGTGCTCACTGTGGTTGTCAAGGGCAGACCCGGCCAGCCATGAAGAAGCTCTCCTACTGTGATGTGGCCCAAGTCAATACCTCAATGAGAGAAGAAGACATACCTTAGACTAGACCTACCATGATGTTTTCAATGCTGCCAACAAAAGCTGTGTCAGTTAAATGGACTCCAGCTCATTGGGTTTAAATATATTATAGTTTTCTGTGACCCAAGAAAAAAATTACAACTGTGCTGTGCCCCTCAACACACACACACACACACACACACACACACACACACACCCCTACCTTATTCCTCTTCTCTGCTTTGTTCTTCTCAGTAGCATGTTTTACAATTCGATAAACAGGATATTTTTTAATTTGTTTCATGTTTCTTTTTCGAATATAAATTCCCCTGAGGGCAGGGACTTTTGCTCATTTTGTTCACTGTGCATGCCTCCATATCCCCTCTCTTAGAAAATTGCCTGGCATCATGTAAGTGTTTTGTATTTGTTGAATGAATGAATAAACAAGTGAAAGGTTCCTACCTGCAAATTTCTTAAGATGTTGGGCCACATTTTAATCAGTTTTATATCTCAAAATCCTAGCTGTGTAATTGGCAAAATAAATGTTTATTGAAAGGGGGTTGTTGTAGTGACAGCATATTTATAGAAGTTTAAACAGCATATTTTAAAAGTTTATGTCAACAGAATCCTTTTTTTTTTTTTCTGTTCAGAAAATATCAGGTAAAAAATCTGGCTATTATACCACAAATCATAAGAACAGCTCACTTAGCCATATAATAAAGGATAATTTTTTTAAAAAAGGATAATTATATGTTATGTATTTGACGTCTACAGTGTTGAGAATTTCATACTTGATAGGCAATTTTTATTTGATATGTGAAAATTTTAGTAGCTTTTGAGGATATCACTTTTTACTTAATGCTATTGAGTTACTTTAAAACTTTCTCTGTGTGTCAAAGTTGTAAAAACTGTTATTTGGTGTAGTAGTTGCTAAGGTAACCATCTTAATGAGCAATTAATCATGTGAAATCAATGGAACGTATCCATGTGTAAAATTTCAACTCCAGTGGTTCAGAAAAAGACACATCATTATTTTCATGTTTTAAAATGAAATTCAAATTTTAGTCATATGGAGGGGCCAAAGATGCCACGTCATATTTCTTAATAAAATGTGTGATTTGCATTTTAGGTGTTACTAGGATTTGCTAGTATAAAATACTCTTTACCTTATGAGTTTCAAACCAATAAAGAGAGAGGCATCAAAGTCTGTCAGATAAAGATAAAATGATCCATCCTGTGATTGATAAAACTGAATCGAGGATGATAGCTTGAATCTTTGGTCACAATCCAGTCTGTTCCAAGCCTAGATCATGGGATGACTTAACCTGGAAGAGATTCTGAAAACCCACTCAGAATCACTCCTTTGAGTGCATATGCTTGAGCTCCACTACTGGGGAGAGAAGAGTGGGCCTTTTAGAAGGCAAGCTATGCCTGAAGTTACTATATTTACCAGATGGAAATGGGAAAATGGACCCAAACACAACCATTCCTCAGCCCCCTGGAAGAATTAAAAATGGAGCGATGCTAAGTCAGGTCTTCATATTCACAAACAAAGAAGCCTCTCACATCATCTGGGGAGAATCAAGTGGAGGACAAAGAGACTGGCAGGTGCTCTCTCCCCATTACATTTAAAAAAAATAAACTTATTATTTTTAAAATATTTATTTATTTTTGAGAGAGAGAGATAGAGAGAGAGAGACAGAGTGCAAGCAGGGGAGGAGCCGAGAGAGACGGAGACACAGAATCTGAAGCAGGCTCCGAGCTATCAGCACAGAGCCCAATACGGAGCTCAAATCCACAAACTGCGAGATCATGACCTGAGCTGAACTCGGGTGCTCAACCGACTCAGCCCCCCAGGTGCCACCTAGGTAAACCTATTAAAGTAGAATGCATGTGGGGTGCCTGGGTGACTCAATCGGTTAAGTGGCTGACTTTGGCTCGGGTCGTGATATCATGGTTCCTGGGTTTGAGCCCCTCATCAGGCTTCACACTGATAGTGTGGAGCCTGCTTGAGATTCTCTCTCATTCTCTCTCTGTCTCTGTCTCTCTCTCTCTCTCTCTGCCCCTACCCCACTTTCTCTCAAAAATAAACTTTAAAACAAGAGTCTGTTTCTTGTTTTGCCTCTCATTAAATAAATAAAAAATAACCTAGAATGTATGTTGGCATACCATATATGCAGAAAAATGCAAAAATCATGAGTTCAATAAATTTTACAAAATAAACACACTTATGTAACTAGCACCCAGATTTTAAAAAGAGAAGGACACCATCCTTTATCCTAAAAGTCCTTCCTGTGCCAACTGATCCACAAGCAGCTTAATTGCATGATGAAACACAGTTTAAAACTCCTTAAGGGGCTATAACAAAATCTAGCATACCAATAACATAAACTCAGAACAACCAGGAACCAATCAAAAATTATTCATGAAAAGAAGCAGGAAGAGGGGGGTTAAGATGGTGAAGGAGTAGGGTGACCCTAAGCATGCCTCCTCCCTAAAACACAACTAGATAAATACCAAATCATTGTGAACACCGAAGTATCCCGCTCTGAGGACTGAGAGAACAAAGCTGCATGTCTATGAGCAGAAAAAAAGACCAGCTCATGGAAGGTAGGAGCTGCAGAGAACTGACTGGGGGAGGAAAGAGCCGTGGGTGCTGCAGAGGGGAGACAGCCCTGATCGCAGAGAGAGGAATGAGAGAGAGAGAGTTTTAAAAAAAAGAGTGAAAACACGTGTAGGGGATTGCACAAGAAAACTCTTCCCCCAAACTATTGAGTGGGAAAAGGAGAGGGTTTAAATACCGCAAGTTTTTTGTATAAACAGAACAGAGTTTGAAGTTTCAGAGGTCAGCACCATAGCCAGGGTGGTGCCTGGCATCATTAGCAGTACTCCAGTGGGGAAGGAGGCAGAGACCTGGGAGTAGGCAGTGTGGTCCGAGGATCCCCTAGGTCACAGGGGAAGAAACAGTTCCCGGGCTTGGAGTGCATTTGGTAGGGGTGGTGCCTCTTTGGGGGCAAAAGAACCGGTGGGCAATATTGCGCTGCTGTATTCACCAGCACAGGAACAAAGATGCCGGCTGAGAGCAGCAAACCATGGCACCAGCTTTGTGCTGCAATGTCCTATAAACGCCCAACTGCCACGCAGTTGGGCGACTGCTTTCTGGGACAAACTGGCATCAGCCAAAGCACAGCCAGACCCTCCCCAAGAGGACCAGCACGGGTCTGAGCCCTGAAGGACCTCTGAGGCTTGGAGTTTTAAAACTCAGCCACCCCTGAGAGAAAACACAGGAGTGCTGTGCCGCCCGCCAGGTGGACAGCTTGGACACAGATAGGGTGAAGGCAAGGATCTGACAGAAGCCAGGGACACAGGAGGGGTGATTGTTTGCTTGTCTGTGAGGGCTTCCTAAGGAGTGGTGGGTGCGAGCTCCCTGCTGCAGAAACGAGAGAGCGGGAGGAAGCCATTCTCCCCCTGCCCATCACCTCTGAGTTCAGTGAGCAAAACAGTGCCAACAAGTGGAACTCTGGCCTCCTGCACCCTACAGGTGCATCTCCATTAGGGCAAGTAGGTCTGAGAACCAGAGCAACAGGCTCCTCCCCCCGAAGACCAGCACAAACTCCTGGTGTGTACCAAGTCTATTGATCACATAGTGCTGCAAAGCTTCAGCTCCAGGGGAAACACGATCTAGCTTCCTTTGGGTTTGTTTGTTTGTTTTTGATATAGGTACAGACTACAGAAAAAGCAATTTTTTAAAATATTATTATTTTATTTATTGTTTCCGGATCAAGCTCCTCCGTTTTTTTCAAGCTCCTTTTAAAAAGCAGACCAAACACACTTAGGATCTAGCTTCCTTTTTTTTTTTTAACTTCCAAAGTGACAAGACAGAAGAATTTACCCCAAAAGAAAGAACAGGAAGAAGTGATGGCCAGGAATTTAATCAATACAGGTATAAGTAAGATGTCTGAATTAGAATTTAAATAAAAAATTACAAGGATACTAGCTGGGCTTGAAAAAAATCATAGAAAACACTATAAAATCCCTTACTGCAGAGATAAAAGAACTAAAAATAGCCCCAAATTAAAAATGCTATCACTGAAATGCAAACCTGAATGGATGCCATGACAGCAAGGGTGGCCAAAACAGAGGAACAAATCAGTGGAATAGAAGATAAAATTATGGAAAATAATGAAGCTGAAAAGAAGAGGGAAAGAAAGGTATTGGGTCACGAATGTAGACTTAGGGAATTTAGCCACTCCTTAAAGTGTAATATTCATATCATAGAAGTCTCAGAAGATGAAAAGAGAGAAAAAGGGGCAGAAGATTTGTTTGAGCAAATTATAGCTGAAAATTTTCCTAATCTGGGGAAGGACACAGACATCAAAATCTAGGAAGCACAGAGAACTCCCATTAAATTCAACAAAAACTGACCTTTACCAAGACAAATCATAATCAAATTCACAAAATACACAAAGAAAGAACCCTGCAAGCAGCAAGGGAAAAAAGTCCTTAACCTCCAAGGGAAGACAGAGCAGGTTTGCAGCAGATCTGTCTACAGAAACTTGGCAGGCCAGAAGGGAGTGGCATGATATATTCAATGTGCTGAATGGGAAAAATATGCAACTAAGAATACTTAACCCAGAAAGACTGTCATTCAGAATAGAAGGAGAGATAAAGAGTTTCCCAGGCAAGTAAAAACTAAAGGAGTTTGTGACTACTAAACCAGCCCTGCAAGAGATATTAAAGGGGACTCTTTGAGTGTGTGTATGGGTGAGGGTGGGGGGAGACCAAAAGCAGCAAAGACTAGAAAGGAACAGAGAACATCACTGGAAACACCAACTTCACAGGTAACACAAGGGCACTAAATTTATATCTTTCAGTAATCACTCTGAATGTAAATGGACTGAATGCTCCAATCAAGACACAGGGTATCAAAACAGATTAAAAACAACAACAACAACAGCAAGACCCATCTATATGCTGCATACAAGAGACTCATTTTAGACCTAAAGACACCTGCAGATTGAAAGTGAGGGGATGGAGAACCATCTCTCATGCTAATAGATGTCAAAAGAAAGCCAGAGTAGCCACACTTATATCAGACAAACTAGATTTTAAACCAAAGACTGTAACAAGAGATGAAGAAGGGCATTACATCATAATTAAGGGGTCTATCCAGCAAGATCTAACAGTCATCAATATTTATGACGCCAACTTGAAAGCACCCAAACATATAAATCAACTAATCACAAACAGAAATTCACTGATAATAATATAATAAAAGTAGGTGACTTATAGCACTTACATCCCATTTACAACAATGAACAGATCATCTAAGCAAAAAATCGACAAGGAAACAATGGCTTTGAATGACATACTGGACCAGATGTACTTAACATATATATTGTGAATATTTCATCCTAAAGTGGCAAAACACACATTCTTTTTGAGTGAATATGGAATGTTTTCCAGAATAGATCACCTACTGGGTCACAAATCTGTCTGTTGATAAACTAATTTCTCTCCCTCTCATTCAATATTTTCTTTCAACTACTTTCCTGCTCTCTTTTTTCCAGCTATGCCTCTTGGTGTTTTTTTCTCTTCCACTCTGACTTTTCATTTCCTGTGTTTTTTTTTTTTCTCTTTTCCCTTTCACCTCTGGTCCCTTTCCACATACTTTATATTATTTTCATTTCTCCACTTACAATTAATTTTTTGTACCAGTTTTATTGAGATATAATTCACACACCGTACATTTCACCCATTTAGCATGAACAATTCAATGGTTTTTACTATATTCATGAAATTGGACAACTTCAGTCAATTTTAGAATATTTCCATCATCCCCAAAAGAAATCCTTAACCCTTTAGCTATATCGTTTGCCAGACGTCCCATTTCTCCCACCCCTATGCAAATCCTAATCCACTAATTGTTTCTACAGATTTGCTTATAGCAGGCATTTCATATAAAGGGAATCATATAATATGTGGTCTTTTGTGACTGGCTTCTTTTACTTAGCAATTAGCATAATGTTCTCAAGGTTCATTCAAATAGTAGTATGTATCAGATCTTCATTTCTTTTTCTGGCCAAATAATACTCCATTATTTGGATATACCACATTTTGTGTATCCATTTATCAGTTAATGGATATTTGAATTGTTTCCTGTCTTGCTATTACAAATAATGCTGCTATGAATATTCATATACAAGCTTTTGTGTGGACACATATTTTCATTTCTCTAGGAATGGAATTACTGGCTCATATGATAACTCTATGTTAAACTTCTTTTAAGTTTAGGGTCAGATAGGATAAGATAGGAATTGCCAAACTGTTTTTCAAGTGCCTTTACCACTTTATATTCCCACCAGCAGTGTATAAAGATTGTGATTTCTCCATATCCTCACCGAGGATTATTATCTGTCTTTTTGATCATGGACATCCCAGTGGGTATTAAATGGTAATTTGTTGTGGTTTTGATATGTATTTTCCTGATGTCTAATGACATCAAGCACATTTTCATGTCCTTATCTGCCATTTTTTATATCTTCTTTGGAGAAAAATTCAGATATTTTGCCCATTTTTAAAATTGGGGTGTTTTTTTGTTATCAGGTTATAAAAAGTTTTAAAAGTATATATATTCTAGATACAAGTTCCTTTTCAGATATATAATTTGCAAAAACCTCCCATTTTGTGCATTGTCGTTTCACTTTCTTCATTACTGTCCTTTGAAGCACAAAAGTTTTTAATTTTGAAGAAGCCCTGTTTATTTTTTCTTTTGTCGCTTATACTTTTGGTGTCGTACCTAATAACCCATTGCCAAATTCAGGGTCATGAAGATTTATTCTTATGTTTTCTTCTAAGAAGGTTATAGTTTTGGGGGACCCGGGTGGCTCGGTCAGTTGAGCATCCGGCTTTGGCTCAGGTCATGATCTCATGATTCGTGAGTTCCAGCCCTGTGTCAGGCTCTGTGCTGACAGCTTGGAGCCTGGAGCCTGCTTTGGATTCTGTGCCTCCCTCTCTCTCTGCCCCAACCCACTCGCATTCTGTCTCTGTCTCTCTCAAAAATAAATAAACATTAAAAAAAATTAAGAAAAGAAAGGTTATAGTTTCAGCTCTTATATTGAGCTCTTTGATCCCTTTTAAGTTAAATTTATATATGGTATGAGGTAGATATTTAGCTTCATTCTTTCACATTTGGATATCTTCTTGTCTGAACCCCACTTGTTGAAAAGACTATCCTTTGCCCATTTAGTAGTCTTAGCACACTTGTCAAAAAAATCAATAGGGCGCCTGGGTGGCGCAGTCGGTTAAGCGTCCGACTTCAGCCAGGTCACAATCTCACGGTCCGTGAGTTCGAGCCCCGCGTCAGGCTCTGGGCTGATGGCTCGGAGCCTGGAGCCTGTTTCCGATTCTGTGTCTCCCTCTCTCTCTGCCCCTCCCCCGTTCATGCTCTGTCTCTCTCTGTCCCAAAAATAAATTAAAAACGTTGAAAAAAAAATTAAAAAAAAAATCAACTAACCATAGATTCACGGGCTTATTTCTGGACTCTCAATTGTATTCCTTTGAATTATATGTCTATTCCTATGTCAGTATCACACAGTCTTGATTACTACTACTTTATTAAGTTTTGCAGTTAGAAAGTGTGGGTCCTCCGACTTTGTTCTTCTTTTTCAGGATTGTTTTATAATTCTTTTTTTTTTTTTAAACACTCTTTTCTTTATACCAGGAAATATATGAGGGGGGCAAGACAGGATTGGTCAGCCTGGAGAAAGATACATTTACAGGAGAATTAACAATGTATGATGGAGGTTGTGATAGGACAGTTAAAGATACTTATAAAAACATAATAGGGAGACTTAGCCAAATCTGGGAATTATGAAAGGTGGACTGAAGAGACAAATTCAGATGAGAACTGGTCAGGAAGAGGAGATAACCAAAAAAGGAGATAATATGCTACATATTAAAAAAAAGTTGAGTCTAGAGAAGGAGGCAAGATGGGACCTTCTTTTATCTCAAGGTCAATGAGCCATTGTGAGCATTGAAAGAATGATGGGAGCCTTGTGGACATGATCGGTTTACATGTGAAAGGACCACTGTCTGTACGGAGGAAAATGGATAGAAGAGAGCAACACAAAGAAAGGAAAGCCTGTTAGGGTGCTTTTGAAGTGAAAGATGATGTGACACAGGCTGTGGGGGTGGCGGTGGAGGTAGGAGCTTGAGGAGTGGAAAAGAAAGTAGAAGGGTGTGACAGAGTCTGCAGGACCCTGTGGTTCCTCAGATGTGAAGGATAAAGGAGAGACAGGAATCAAAAGTGGTTCCTAATTTGTCAAATTATCGAGTTTGTGCATACCTTGAGTATGGTATAGATATTGAATAAAGGTGAACCCCAATTAAAAAAAATAAAATGGGGGCGCCTGGGTGGCGCAGTCGGTTAAGCGTCTGACTTCAGCCAGGTCACGATCTCGCAGTCCGTGAGTTCGAGCCCCGCGTCAGGCTCTGGGCTCATGGCTCGGAGCTTGGAGCCTGTTTCCGATTCTGTGTCTCCCTCTCTCTCTGCCCCTCCCCCGTTCATGCTCTGTCTCTCTCTGTCCCAAAAATAAATTAAAAAAAAAAACGTTGAAAAAAAAATAAAATAAAATGGGAAAGTGAAATGTTTCCTTTCCTCAAAAATCCCCAACAAAGTTAAGTTGCCTGTAATTTGTGTGGTCTCCAAGTATTGAGTTTTTGCGTTTTTTACAACTACTGTGAGTGATCCTTATTTTCAAAAAAAGCAGGTGCAACCAAGTGGGAGGTTGTGACTGCAGGAGCTCTGGGGCCCCCAGATGGTGTGCCCCACAATGGACAGAAAAACTTCTCTACAACTATTCTCACCTCCTCCCTGGATTACCAGGACAGCCCCCCAAGGGGTTTTCTAGCTCCAGCCTTGTCTTTCCCAATGATCCCTTCTATCATTGTAGTGCAACCAGAATGATTTTCCAAACAGGTACATCTCAGCTTGTCACCTCCTTTGCATAAAACTTTTCCGTGACTTTCCATTGTTGTTAGGACAAAGTTCAGACCTTTGTTTTGTTTTTGTTTGTTTGTTTGTTTGTTTTTTTGACATAATTTTTATATTTCTGCACAATCTGGCTCCTATCTGCCTATTTGTGCTCTTGCCACTTCCTCCCTTACACTCTATGTTGTAGCCACACTGGATTGTCCTCAGTTCCTTCAACATTCTGTGCTCTCTATCTCACCTCTCAACTCTCTTTTACATCGTCTTTCTTTGCCTGTTACTATGCCTACTTATCTTTCAGGTTTTGCCTTAAGCATCGCTTTCTCTGGAAAACCTCCCTCCACTCCCATTTCAGATCAGGGTTAGGGATCTTCTTTTGTGCTGAGGACTTCTATGCCTCATGTTAATCGACTTGATAGGACCCAGCTCTCTTTTGGTCTGGCTTGGTCCAGGAATAGATGGTAGACTTTCCTAAAGAGTGAATGGACTGTGTTCCCTTCAAGTAGCTCTATAAGAATATAGGTTTTCTCAACCGTTGAGTGAGAATGAGCTGGCACCTGCTGCATAGCTAGCTACTGGTAAGTATCTGCTCTACAGTGACTTGATTTTGCCAAGAGATGATGAGCCTGAATATAGGGTTTTGTGAAGGTTGAGGACATGAGTAGGTCTCACCAGAAGGCTCACCCATTTCCACTGGACAAAAGAACAGATAGTCAATCCTCAGAGCTCTACTTCATATTTATAGCCTGGGCAATTTTTAATGCAGTTGTATCCAAACCTTATTGTCAACAACAAGAAAATGTTTTTAGTAAACCATTCATACAATACCCTGCACTGAGTAGTGCTACTTCCTGGCATTTTTCTTCCCATAGACTCCCTGGAAAATGGACTCCAAGGTAGATAAACAAGGAAAGCTATTACATGAAGTTGTTACTTATAAACCAGTTAAAAGTGAAACAACTATTTATGGCAAGCAATAAAAATTGAGAAAGCTGAAAGCAAACTGAGCTCTAATGTTCCTTTCTGGTAATAATTACCCAGCAGGTCAGTTATCTACTTGGGTTATTCGTACTTCAAGATAGTATTTGTAACGGAAGAACACCCGTCTTTCTCTTCTCTTTAGAAGACAAGCATGCATCCAGTTTCTCCAAAACTTGTCATCAGTCAATACACAACTGGCTTAAAAAATAAGGAAGTAGAATGGGGCACCTAAGTGGCTCAGTCAGTTGAGCCTCTGACTCTTAATTTCAGCTCAGGTCTTGATCCCAGGGTTGTGGGGTCTAGCCCTGTGTCAGGCTCCATGGTGGGTATGGAGCCTGCTTGGGATTCTGTCTCTCTTGCTCTCTCTCTCTCTCTCTCTCTCTCTCTCCACCCCCCCCCCCCCCCCTTTCCCCCCCTCCCCCTTTCTCTTTACATAAAATTTTGGGGTGCTTTGGTGGCTCAGTTGGTTGAGTGTCTGACTCTTGGTTTTGGCTCAGGTCATGATCTCATGGTTTGTGAGTTCGAGCCCCATATTGGGCTCTGTGCTGACAGTGCACAAGCCTGCTTGGGATTCTCTCTTTCTCTCTCCCTTTCTTTCCCCCTCCCCCACCCCATGTCTCTCTCACTCTCAAAATAAATAAATAAACTTTAAAATGAAATTTAAAAAAAAAAGGAAGTAGGAGAAAGGGAAGGAGGGAGAAAACACATCTCTTCCATAACTCACTGGAAAGTCATAGGACCTCCTCAAGAAGCTCTCCCCTTTGATCCCCAAAATCGTGATACTGGTGCAGTTCCAATTCTGTATAATCACCAACTAATGGTGCTCTAACCGGAGCACATGCTGTTTAGCCTAAGCCAGATTCCCAAACCTAAAGTCAAAAGGTGAGGCAAAAACAATTCAAACCTCAAATAATCCAATAATATCTGTTTCCCAGGTGATGGTAAATGGTATAGAAATATTCATGATAGAACATCCATATTTAAAAGATCTCATTGCTCCCTTGTGGTTACACACACACACACACACACACTCTTTGAGGGTCAAAAATCTGGACTGGGCTAGACAGAGGCCTAGAAAGGACGAATAGATCCTAGAAGAATAACTCACCATTAGGGTAGGAAGAGAAAGGACTAGTGGGCTGGTTTCTGTACTATGGTCTATAGGGGAAAGGAACTATTATTGGTCTGGATTTGGAACAAACTGGTGAAAAACTTGAGCCCTAAGGAACAAAATTATTTAAGTGCATCTGAAGACTGATTTTAGTGTGGAGAATCTTTAACAAAGGTTGTGATGGAAGGGAGGGACTGTAATGTGCAAAACAATTAGCAGAAATAGCATCAGCAGTGACCTGAGCTGGACAGGAATCTGAGCCACAAGAGTCTGAGTTACATCCCTGAGGCTGGCCGGGTTTTAGTGGGCAGCTACTCCAACTCAGGCTTAAAAAGTAGCTACAAAGGCACAATGATTCAAGGGCAATGAGCTTTGGGGGCAGGCATTGTGATGTGGCCCCATTCAAGAGTACTTGTCTGAGTTCCAACTCCACAAGTAGGCAAACAGCTTCTAGGACGCTTGTGGAACAAGTTAGAGTGAATTAGCTGGGTATTTCTATATGTACCATGAAGAGATAAACTGGTAAAAGGCTGAACTCAAATTTTTCACATCTTGGCACACATTAAATAACACATTTAGATAAACTGAAGATGCTACTTATTGCCAGAGATGACCATCTTGGGAGCTCAGGCTGATTTAGATTCTGCTTGATTTCCCTGAGGGCAGAGGAATTCAATATTGAAGTAACCATTTGAGTCACACTACTTAGAAAATTCTTGCTTAATGCACCCAGTAAATTATCTGTGGGGTGACAACTATAAAACATCAGGGACATTCAGTGAGGCCTAGATCCTAAAACTTATTTAAACCTGTCTTCAGGGGCTCTTGGGTGGCTCAGTCGGTTGAGCATTTGACTCTTGAGTTTGGCTCAGATCATGATCCCACAGTCATGGGATTGAGCCCCACATCAGTCTGTGTGCTAAGTGTGAAGCTTGCTTAAGATTCTCTCTCTGCCCCTCTGACCCTCCCCCTCACTCACACACATATTCTCACTCTCTTTCTCTCAAAAAACAAAAACAAACACACACACAAAAACCTGTCTTCAGATACTCTACTTACCCTGGAGATTATCATGTTTTCTTAAATAATGGGCAAAACATTTTTTATTAAAAAAATTTTTAAATATTTATTGATTTTTCAAGAGAGAGAGAGAGACTGTGAGCAGGGGAGGGGCAGAGAGAGAGGGAGACACAGAATCTGAAGCAGGCTTCAGGCTCTGAGCTGTCAGCAGAGAGCCTGACGTGAAGCTCTAACTCACAGACTGCAAGATCATGACCTGAGCCAAAGTCAGACGCTCAACCAACTGAGCCTCCCAGGCCCCCAATGGGCAAAAAATTTTAACAGTGCAGCATCAGCCATGTCTCCATATCTCAAGAGCTTTCTAAAGTGGAACCATGGCTAATGATTAGAATGTGAGAGGGTCCCTCCTCCTTAAAACTTGTCCTTTAGGCCATTCTAAATATTTTTATTTATTTTTGAGAGAAAGTGAGCACAAGTGGTGGAGGGACAGAGAGAGAGGGGGGCAGAAAATCTGAAACAGACTCTGCAGTGACAGCAGTGGGTCCAACACGGGGCTCAAATTCACGAGCCTTGAGCTGTGGGATCATAACCTGAGCTGAAGTCAACTGTTCAGCCCACTGAGCCACCCAGGTGCCTGTCCTTAAGACCATTCTAAATAGTTAGACACAGAACCTAACAGATGAAAAGAAACACCCACCAGAAGAACAATGAGCCCATTAAATATCTGAGTGATAGCCTTCACTTTAACCAGCTTTTCTTTGGTCCCCAAGATAAGAAAAGAGGGTTTCAAACACCTATCCTTTAAGAGAATCCTCCTGTGATTTTGCAGCTAAAGGAGGGGAGTCATTGTGGTAATAAAAGGGTAAAAGCAGTTGGTTTAGAAGTGGTGCCAATAATTCAGCTGCATACTTTTCTACTTCCTTCCCCTGTGCCGCCTCCTTTCAGAGTCTCCGAAAAGGTTCACCACCATTTGCTTCCTGAGCAAGTGCTTCCTGAGCAGGGTCAAAATCCAGGCCATTAGCTGAGCATTCCCTCCCCCACGCTACCACCGCCTTGTGTCTTGTGTCTTAACACTGACAATTTGCCTAAAATCCAACTGGAGTCTATGGGTTTTAAGGCAAGCAATTTTTAAATATAAATATCAGATAGTGTAACATGTCAAAAACACTTTTTAAGCAAATCAAATATGTCATCTTCACTGTGGAATTTATGGTTCTGGAGAGACTTAACCCTTCAGCTTAGTCTCATCAGAGGAAATTCTTTGGAGAGAGTCTTATTAACTGTACCAGGGGACTTGTTTTCATAGGAGGCCAAGGGAGCAGGTGTCTGAGCAGCTGGGGGAAGGAGGTTTCTTGTTCACAGTGTGAACCCTCCATGGTTCATACTCCTCCAGGCCTGGGTTCTGGCCGAATGGTATAAAGATGAATCATCAAAAGGAATATAGGAAAAATAAAGAAGAAATGATAGGGAGGGGACAGAAATTAAATACCTAAAACCAATAATATCTAAAGTGGGACCTAAAAGAGACAAAAAAGACAATAGATTAGATGGTTAGGTTTAACATTTCCAAATTCAGATTTAAGAATTAAAAAAGGAAATATTTTGGAAGGAAATATTCTAATATCTAATAAAGTTTAAGCTAGTCATATCTTTTGACCAAGAAATATACTTATCCTTCAGTAATTCACATAAGTATGTAGAGATAAATATACAAGGATATCCAAAGTATTACTTTTTTTTTTAAAGACTTTATTTCTAAGTAATCTCTACACCAACATGGGCTCAAGCTTACAACCCTAAGATCAAGTCTCATGCTCTACCAACTGAGCAGCCAGACACCCTCAAAGTATTACATTTAAAAATTAAAAATTAGACACAACCTAAATTCCTATAAGATTTATTGGGCACCAATGAAGTCCCCTTATAACATCTTCATCTATGCCTGAGATCCCCCCCCTTCTCACATTTTTAAGCACTTTGCTCCTGCTATTGTCTTCTCATACATCATTCATATTTTCTTCTCAGTTGGACCATTCCCATTATTGTAAAACATGATGTCATTGTCATTTAAACAACAAACAAGAGGCACCTGGGTGGCTCAGTCAATTAAATGTCTGATTTTGGCTCAGGTCATGATCTCATGGTTCCTGGGCCCGAGCCCCATGTTGGGCTCTCTGCTGACAGCTCAGAGCCCTGGAGCCTGCTTCAGATTCTGCCTTCCTCTCTGTGCCCCTCCTCCACTCACACTCTATCTCTGTCTCTATCTCTCTCTCAAAAATAAACATTAAAAAAAAGTAAATAAACAACAAACAAAAAACCAGAACTCTTCCTCACCTTAGTCCTTTTCCATTTGCTCCATCTTTCTCCTTAAACCTGAAAGTGTTTTCTCTCCCACATGTTTCTATTTGCCCACCTTTCCTTTCCTGTGTAACATCCAACTCAAGTTTCTATCCCCATCACTCTCTGAAGGTCACGTTCTCCACTGACCTCCCATCTTTCCAAATCTTATAACAATTCTTAGTCCTCATCTTAACTTATCAAAGGAGTTTGACTGGCAGACCTTTATGAGACACATTCCTGTGATTTCTAACAGCCCCTCCTTCTTCACCACTTTCCTGTTCTTTTTCTCTTCTCAATGTTGGAAGCCCTTATGTTAGGGCTCTTATCTAAGCTCTCTCCTCTTCTGTATTTGTATTCTCTTCCAAAATAAACTCACCCTGTCCCATGGCTTTAAATAACATCCATATGTTGATGACTTCTAAATATGTATCTCCAAACCCAATAATCCTCTTATCTCCCCTGGGAAAACTCAACCACCTACTTAAAATTTGTAGTTGGATGTCTGATAGGTCATTCAATCTCAACATATCCAAATCAGAGTTCTTCATTTTCTCCCCTTTTCTCTCCCAAAACCTGAGCTCCCCTAGGCTCTCTCACTTCAGCCAATGTCATCCCCAGTCATCCAAATGTTAAAGATGACACCTGCCAAAAGCCTAGATTCATTATTGATTTCTTTCTCCCTTACTGTCTGTCACCCTTCCTCCATTCAATCCATCAGAAGAACCCATGAGGTCAACACTTACTATTAAGCCTGAATCTGACCACTCCTCATTATATTCCTGGAACCTCAGTGAGTTAGAGCTTTTCTCAGGAATAGATTCCCATCTGGTCACCCTGCTTTTGTTCTTGCTTCCCTATAGTCCAGTCCACTAGCTACTCAGCAGTCAGAGTGATCTTGTAACATGCTAGATAAGTTCATATTACATCGCTGCTTAAAACCTTTTAGGACTTTCTGTTGCACCTAGAATAAATTGTAAACCTCTTACCATGGTGCCTAGTGACCTCTCATACCAGCCACCATTCCCCCTCCTAGCTCCATTCCAACCCCACGTGTTGTCTGGGTTCCTCAAACGAGCCAAGTTTGCTCCCATCCCTGGTACTTAGCACCAGCTCTGGCCTCTACCTGGAATGTTCTTCCCCAGATCATCATACGATCTGATCTTCTTATTACTTGGTTATCTGCTCCAGTTCAAATTCTTGAGATTCTCTTGTGACCAAAGAAGAATAAAACTTCTCCCATTATCTCTGCACTCTCACTAGGTTTTATTTACCTTGTAGAACTTACCATTTATTTATTTATTTGTTTGCTTTCTTTATTCCCCTTCTACTAATGTATATTGAGGTTGAGACATCATCTTTTTTTTATTTTACCATAGCATTTTTATTTTTTTAATTTTTTTATATTTTTTATTTTTTTTCAACACAATACTTAATTTTATTTTTTTTATTTTGCATCCAAATTAGTTAGCATATAGTGAAACAATGATTTCAGGAGTAGATTTCTTAATGTCCCTTACCCATTTAGCCCATCCCCCCTCCCACACCCCCTCCAGTAACCCTCTGTTCTCCATAGAGTCTCTTATGCTTTGTCCCCCTCCCTGTTTTTATATTATTTTTGTTTCCCTTCCCTTATGTTCATCTGTTTTGTCTCTTAAAGTCCTCATGTGAGTGAAGTCATATGATTTTTGTCTTTCTCTGACTGGCTAATTTCATTAGCATAATAACCTCCAGTTCCATCCACGTAGTTGCAAATGGCAAGATTTCATTCTTTTTGATTGCCAAGTAATACTCCATTGTGTGTGTGTGTGTGTGTGTGTGTGTGTGTATACACCACATCTTCTTTATCCATTCATCCATCGATGGACATTTGGGCTCTTTCCATACTTTGGCTATTGTCGATAGTGCTGCTATAAACATGGGGGTGCATGTGTCCCTTCGAAACAGCACACCTGTATCCCTTGGATAAATACCTAGTAGTGCAATTGCTGGGTCGTATGGTAGTTCTATTTTTAGTTTTTTGAGGAACCTCCATACTTTTTTCCAGAGTGGCTGCACCAGCTTGCATTCCCCCAGAGACATCATCTTTTTCATTACGATCTCTCTAGCACCTAGAACAAAGCCTGCTACATAATAGGTGTTAGTTTGTTTGTTTGTTTTAAGTTTATTTACATATTTTCAGAGAGACAGAGTGAGCTGAGTGGGAGAGGGGCAGAGAGAGAGAATCCCAAGCAGCCTCTGCACTGTCAGTGCGAACTGTGAGATCGTGACCTGAAACGAAATCAAGAGTTGGTTGTTTAACTGACTGAGCCACCCAGGTGTCCTGGTGTTAGTATTTTTTTCTTAAGTTTTATTTATTTGTTTGTTTTTTTTGTTTATTTAGTGCAGCAAAGAGAAAGAGGGAGACAGACAAAACCAAACAGGCTCTGCACTAACAGCTCAGAAGCCAGTGTAGGGCTTGAACTCATGAACTTCAAGATCATGACCTGAGCTGAAACTGAAAGTTGGATGCTCAACCAACAGAGTCACCCAGGTGCCCTGGTGTTCATATTTTTTTGAATGAATGAATGAATGCTGGAAAATTTTTCACATTTAATTTTTTTTTTTTAATTTTTTTTTTTCAACTTTTATTTATTTTTGGGACAGAGAGAGACAGAGCATGAACGGGGGAGGGGCAGAGAGAGAGGGAGACACAGAATCAGAAACAGGCTCCAGGCTCTGAGCCATCAGCCCAGAGCCCGACGCGGGGCTCGAACTCACGGACCGCGAGATCGTGACCCGGCTGAAGTCGGACGCTTAACCGACTGCGCCACCCAGGCGCCCCATTTTTTTTCACATTTTATATTGAACTGAAAGAAAAAGCAAGCTTCAAATTGATATGTACAGTCAAGTCCTAGTAATATTAATACTAATAAATATCTTAGTATATGTTTATATTTGTATGATATATAAAATTTGAATGAATCCATGAGAAAAATTGCAAGATGTATACTTTTATTGGGGCACCTGGCTGGCTCAGTTGTTAAAGCATGTGATTCTTGATCTTGGGATTGTAAATTCGAGCCCCACGTTGGGTGTAGAGATTACATAAAAAATAAAATCTTAAAAAAATGTGAATTTTTATTGAGATATAATTGACATATAACATTGTGTAAGTTTAAGGTATATAATTTGTTGATTTGATACATTTATATATTGCAATATGATCACCACCACTGTAGTGTTAGCTGACACCTCTATCACATTGCATAAATATCAGTTCTTTTTTTGTGATGAGAACACTTAAGGTCTAGTCTCTTAGCAACTTTGAAGTATATAACACAGTGTATTGATTATCATCACTATGCTGTGCATGAGATCTCCAGAACTTACTCATCTTCTAATTGCAAGTCTGTACCTTTGGCCAACATCTCCCCATTCCTCTACCTACCCCACAAGCCCTGGTAACCACCACTCTGCTCTCTGTTTCTACAAGTTCACCTTTTTTTTTTAGATTCCACATATAAGTAATATCAGAATATTTGCCTTTCTCTGGTTGACTTATCTCACCTAACATAATGCCCTCAAGGTCATGTTGTCCCAAATAGCAGGATTTCCTTATTTCTCATGGCTGAATAACATGATGCATGTGTGTGTGTGTGTATACATATGTATATATATATACACATATATATATAGTGGTATATGATACATATATGTAATACAATTTTATGTATATGTGTATATATGTATAAACATTATATATATTATTATATATATGTATAAGCATTATATATATGTATAAACGTTATATATATCATTATATATATATAAGCATTATATATATATGTATAAACATTATATATATATAAACATATATATAAACACATATATATTCATTCTTTACCCATTCATTCATCCATTGATGGACATTTAGGTTGTTAGCTTTTTTTAATATCTTGGCTATTGTGAATACTGCTACAATAAACACAGAAGTTCAGGCATCTTTTCAATATCCTGTTTTCATTTCCCATGATATATTCTTAACTGAAAAAAGAGAAAGACTTTAAATGGTGTATAAAGTCAAGTACTATTTCTCTTACTATTAACATCAATAAAGTATCTTTACATATATATATAACCAGATCTAGAGAAATATACATCAGTTATTAACAATGATTATCCCTGCTGATGGGATCCGGGGAAGTTTGCTTTCTACATTATTTCAGCACAGTTTTAATTTTTTACACTAACCATGAACTTGAATCTCAAAAATATATATATATTAAAAATAAAATCAAATAAACTAGGGATATTTAGAGTGGTAAAGATGCTGAAATCAATTAGGTAAAAGATTAAAACAGGGGCGCCTGGGTGGCGCAGTCGGTTAAGCGTCCGACTTCAACCAGGTCACGATCTCACAGTCCGTGAGTTCGAGCCCCGCGTCAGGCTCTGGGCTGATGGCTCAGAGCCTGGAGCCTGTTTCCGATTCTGTGTCTCCCTCTCTCTCTGCCCCTCCCCCGTTCATGCTCTGTCTCTCTCTGTCCCAAAAATAAATAAACGTTGAAAAAAAAATTAAAAAAAAAAAAGATTAAAACAGACATTAAGAGATATAAAATTATGGTGAAATTAAAATGTGTGGGTAAAATGTTAAACTCACAGGTGGAGACAGTAAGAAGAAAGAAGAGGAGGACTATGCCAGGTAACAGCTCTTCTGAGGGCAGAGGGGGAGCCTCTGAAAAACCCAGGTTTGCTCAAGCCTTTTGCAGAAGGGGCAAGGCCCAGAGCGCTGTGCCTCTCTAACATAACCCACATCAGAAGGTACGGGCCCCTCTCGACTTTGAGGGTGAGAAAAAGGCTCCTGGCTCATAGTTCCACAATTCCAATTTCATGCACATTTGGATAGGTAGAGGGCCCGACAGCAGCCTGTTTCCAGTACACTTTTGCCCCTGCCATATGCCAAGGACCATGTGAGTCTCATTCCTTTCTGTGTCCAAAGTCCTTAATCCAGGGCCTGGCACATTATGAACCAATGGGAAGTGCTTGCTGCTTCTTTTGTAAGCTGTGGAGCCTGGATAGTGGCTGAGAGAGAAGGGGCTACACCAACCATGAGAGCTTAGCCTCTGCAGCCTGTGCAACTCACCTGGGGAGCCTTGGAAGCCCTACCCCCAGAAATTCTGACTAAACTGATCTTGGATGGTGTCTAGGCATCAGCATTTGCTTTTCTTTCCTTTTTAAAAATTTTTAATGTTTATTTCTGAGAAAGAGAGAGAGGGCAGAGGAGGGGCAGAGAGAGGGAAACAGAGGATCTGAAGCGGGCTCTGCACTGACAGCAGACTCTGATGTGGGACTGGAACTCACAAACGATGAGGTCACCACCCGAGCCCAAGTACAACCACTGAGCCATCCAGGAGCCCCTAGGTATCAGCATTTTCAAGTATGTTTTAACTCTTTATTTTGACATAATTTCAAATGTACAGAGAAGTTAGAAAAATTGTATTAAAAGCCCTATATACCCTTCTCCCAGATTTGCCCATTGTTAACATTTTACCACATGTGCCTTATCATTTCTTTTTCTCTACACCCCCCCCCCCCCACACACACATGCAGACACACATACACATATTCCTTTTCCCTCTGTATTTAAGTTTTAGGCATGATTCTCATTATCCCATAATACTTTAGTGTGTATTTCCTAAGAAAGCAAAGACTGTAGCCATAGTGTCATCATCAATCAGAAAATTAATAATGATTCAATAGTGCCTCCTAATCCACAGACCCTCATTCAAATTCTGAGTATTATCCCCATAATTTCCTTTATACATCCAGGATCCAGCCTAATGTCAGGTGTTGGGTTTAGTTATGATTCTTCTTTAGCTTTGTTCAATAAGTAACTTTCTTAGATCTTCCTTGTCTTTAATTACCCTGTCATTTTTTAGAGTGCCGGGCTGGCTCTGTCGGTAGATCCTGTGGCTCTTGATCTCTGGGTCATGAGTTTCAGCCCCACGTTGGGTGGAGAGATTACTTACAAATAAATAAACAAATTTAAAACCCATCATTTTTTAAAATGCACGGGCTAGTTAATCATTTAATTATCCATTGGTTTGGGTTAGTCTGATATTTTATCATGGTATCTCTTCTTACCCATGTTTGTAAGAATACCATAGAAGTGACGCTGTGTTTCCTTCATTACATCATATGAGGGGCATGTGATTTGTCTCCTTACTGATGATGACAACATTTGTCACTTGGTTAATGTGATGTTTGCCATATTTCTCCACTGTAAAATTAACTAATGAGTACTTTGTGTTCACTGATTAATAAGTAATTGATAGGGATATATTCTAAGACGTTTACTGTAAGGTAGAACTTTCTTTTCTCCCCATTTATTTACATTGTGATGTGTTCATGCTCTCCTAGTTTACTCTGAAGTTCATTCTTAACTATTAGTATTTGACATTCAGATTGGTTCAGAGTTTGCCAGTGGGAGCCCCTTTCAGCTGACTCCCGTTTCCTGTATCAGCTCTTCCTTACTCTGGCAAAACAAGGTCCTCCAAGCTCATCTTGTATTTACCTTGTGCTGGACCTACATGTCCCAGAAAGACATTTCTCTAAGGAGCACTAATCCCTTTTATCAGAGGAAGCGATTAAGAAACCAAGATCTGGATGCTAAGTATTCTCGTTGCCACCAGGATGTCATTCTATCTAGACACCCTCTAAGAAAAGCCTGAGTCTCAATCTGTTTTACTGCTACATTTCTTCATTCTGCTCACAGAAACCCTCAAGGTAGCTCTCTGTGCCAAATATTTTCTATTTGTCTCACTCGAACCAGTTTACATCCTTCTCCACCCTGCTCTCTGCCCAGGAGGTTGAATAGGATGGACTATGATGATCTGTTCTCAGGTCCAATGGCACTGAGGACCTCTGATTGCATTTAGCCAGGGAGAAGTCCCAGTAAGAAAAGAGAAGAGGAAAGCAAAGTCAGAGTATTTATTCCCTTGTCTCCCTCTGTGCAAAGTCTCCTGGAGCTGGCTGTGTCCCTGGACTAGAAGTCCTCATTTTTCTCAAGGCCACTAACTCTACACTGTTGTCTTTTCCCAGTTCCTAGCAACTGTTCCCTCACCCCTTCAGGTGGTGAACCCCAGCTCCTAAATTCATTCCTTTTAAAAAAATTTTTTTAACGTTTATTCATTTTTGAGACAGAGACAGAGCATGAAAGGGGGAAGGTCAGAGAGAGAGGGAGACACAGAATCTGAAACAGGCTCCAGGCTCTGAGCTGTCAACACAGAGCCCGACGCGGGGCTCGAACTCACGGACTGCGAGATCATGACCTGAGCCAAAGTCAAACGCCCAACCAACTGAGCCACCCAGGCCCCCTCATTCCTTTTTAAATAGACCCTCCTCAGGGCACTTGGGTGGCTTAATCAGCTAAGCGTCCAACTTCTGCACAGGTCATGATCTCCTGGTTCATGGTTTCGAGCCCCACATCAGTCTCTGCACTGGCGGTGCAGAGCCTGCTCGGGTTTCTCTTCCTCTGTCTCTCTGCCCCTTCCCCAATGTGCTTTCTCTCAAAATAAATAAGTTAACTTCAAAAAAAAAAAAAAAAGAGGAAAAACAAAAACTAAATAAATCAATAGACCCTCCTCAAATTACCTGTGTTCAAATAGCCATCTGTTCATTGTTGGGACTCTGACTCATATCTTTTGGTTAAAAATATGGATGTTCCAAATTGCTCTCCCTTTTTTCCACTGATCCAGGAAAACGAGGCTCTTTGTTTTGTTTTGTTTTTTTCAATATATGAAGTTTATTGTCAAATTGGTTTCCATACAACACCCAGTGCTCATCCCAAAAGGTGCCCTCCTCAATACCCATCACCCACCCTCCCCTCCCTCCCACTCCCCATCAACCCTCAGTTTGTTCTCAGTTTTTAAGAGTCTCTTATGCTTTGGCTCTCTTCCACTCTAACCTCTTTTTTTTTTTTTCCTTCCCTTCTCCCATGGGTTTCTGTTAAGTTTCTCAGGATCCACATATGAGTGAAACCATATGGTGTCTGTCTGTCTCTGTATGGCTTATTTCACTTAGCATAACAGTCTCCAGTTCCATCCACGTTGCTACAAAGGGCCATATTTTGTTCTTTCTCATTGCCACGTAGTACTCCATTGTGTATATAAACCACAATTTCTTTATCCATTCATCAGTTGATGGACATTTAGGCTCTTTCCATAATTTGGCTATTGTTGAGAGTGCTGCTATAAACATTGGGGTACAAGTGCCCCTATGCCTCAGTACTCCTGTATCCCTTGGGTAAATTCCTAGCAGTGCTATTGCTGGGTCATAGGGTAGGTCTATTTTTAATTTTTTGAGGAACCTCCACACTGTTTTCCAGAGTGGCTGCACCAATTTGCATTCCCACCAACAGTGCAAGAGGGTTCCCAAAACGAGGCTCTTTGTAAAGCTGCAACTCAGGTAATAAAACCTTCCTTCTCTGGGGTGGGGGTTGAAAACTTTTCCCATAGGGCCAGATAGTATTTTAAGCATTGAGTCTCTTTTACAGTCACTCTACTCTGCCATAGTATCACAAAAGCCGCCACAGACAACAGGCAAACAAAGAGCTTTCTGGAGACATTCAAACAATGCTCCCAACGTATTATCATTCAGTAAAGTGATTGCGATAGGATTTTGCCAGGTATTCTTCATAAGGTGTACGAGTACATTATTTGTAAGCTCCATTTTACAGATTAGGAAACTGAAAATCATTGATGTTAATAGCTTGCTCTAAATCCCATAATTATGCAGTGGGGTAGTAGCAGTAATCCTCTGATACCAAATTCTTTGCTCCCGCTATCATGCAGTTTCTTCGAACAAGGTATTCTAACGGCAGTGTTATTTTAGAGGGTGATAGGTTAGGGAGTGAGATTTTTGAGGCTAACAGGATTTGAGAGTTTACTGGAAATCATATATATAGGTAGGCTTGATTCTAGACAGGCTGTATTGGGATTGTATATATTATGACAGTAAGACTCTAAAGAAAGGAGAGAGTATGTAGAGGAAGAAGTGTGACGTTTGGGTTGTTTCCCTAAAGGGGTTCTTCTGATACCACAGAGCTGCTGAATCATTTTAAAGGCTATCTCACCTTTAAACCATTGTTTAAAGTTGTTACTGTTACAGTTATTGTTAACCAGTGCTAGTTATTGTTATGAGTTGGGCTTTCTGTCTTACAACTGAAAACATGCTAATAGACAGCCAGTCAGTGCTTCCTGCTCTCTATTGATTAAGAAGCCAAAAGAGAATATTTAACAACCCTAAAGCTATTGAACGGCCTCATACCACAGGTGTAAGCTTATTTTCTCCTGATTTTGTTTTCTGAAATGTTGTAAGCTTCTCAGGAATAGGTCAAAGTCTTTGCATATTCAGGAAAACCTGTTAAATATTTTAAATTATCCAGATAGTATTTAGCTTGTGATATACTCAAGTACGTATGTTGTCTGAAAACTATTCAAAACGTAGAGTAATAGGAGAGTGTCCAAAAGTAAGCATTTTATCATCATCGTCTTTTTTGTGGCTATTGTTTAAATGACAAGGTGCTAACTTTGTTATTTACAAAATTAATTTGGGAAGGAGATGATTGACAACGTTTTTAGTTTGTATGCAAGCAAAACAATGGCGATTCAGCTACAAGAATGCTGTTAACTGTTGCTTTCCAATAAGAAAAACGTGGGCACTCTGGGAAGAAAATATTCCAAATGTTTTTAATACTTTGTGTAGTCTCTGAAGTTCTCTTTGTTCCGTTGGAATGCCTAAGTCAATGAATTCAGTATTGATTTATTTCAAAGGCCCTAAGGCTTGAGGCTTTGAGAGACAATGAAAAGAACAAAAGAAAGATTTTTCATAGACTGCATTATGCCTCTAGGCATAGAAAATGTACAAGTGAAAAGCACATCAGAGACATCTTTGTTCTTTGTTAAAACATGTGGAAAATAACTCTATGGCCAGGGTGGAAAGGTATATTACTGATTAATGAAAGGATTTATAAGTTAACCAGGATTTCTTTCCTTCTCTTTCTTTCTTTCTTTCTTTCTTTCTTTCTTTCTTTCTTTCTTTCTTTTTTTGTAAAGATTTTATTTTTAAGTAATCTCTATACCCAGCATGGGGCTCAGACTCACAACCCTGAGATCAAGAGTTGCGTGTTTTACAGGCTGAACCAGCCAGGCGCCTCTAAACAGTACTTCTTAATTCCACCAAAGTTAACCTGAACTGCAATATCATGACCACATCGGTTTTCTATTGCATCCTGCATTCAGGTTGCATGCTTTGCCCTGCTCTAATTGCACAGGTCCCAGCTTGCACATACTGGGCTTTTGGTAAATAGTTCATGACTGACTGGCTGGCTGAATTAACGAGAGAGTGCAACCTAATTTATGTATCTTCCTGATAGAAGTTTTACTTTCATACTGCCCAGTTGGACATGTTGAATATTTTGATTCTCTGTCTTCAATTACAAAACAGAAGTACGGAAGTACAAAGTAATGCGTTCCAAGAGTGTTTGTTGCTGCTGTTATTTAACACTTTACTTGAAATAATACATCGTCACCTTACCACAAGAAAAATTTTAACATTTATTGAGTTCTTACTGTGTGCCAGGCAATGAGCTTTATTCTTTACATGAAATGTAAAAATTCATCCTCACAACAGCTTTCTAAGTAGCTAGTATTCTCTTTCTTATTTTACAGATGAGAAAACTAAACTACTGGGTTGCCTCTCGAGTTGTGTAAAATATACATCCTTGCACAAAACATAAGTGAGGACATTAACATTCCTTTTACACTGGTTATTTACCCAAGGAATACAAAAACACTCATTTGAAAAGGTACAAACACCCCTATGTTTATGGCAGCATTATTAACAATAGCCAAATTATGGAAGCAGCCCAAGTGTCCATCGATAGATGAAGGATAAAGAAGATGTGGTGTGTGTGTATATACAGTAAAATCTTGGTTCGCAAGCACAATTTGTTCCAGAAACATGCTGGTAATCCAAAGCACTTGTATATCAAAGCAAATTTCAAGAACCATTGGCTCAGTGGTGATCACGTAACATTTGACATCACGTACTACTTGCATTGCACGGCATCACTCGTTTACCAAGTTAAAATTTATTAGAAAATGTTTGCTCATCTTGCAGAACACTTGCAGAACAAGTCACTCACAATTTAAGGTTCTACACACATATATATTAGAATATTAATCATAAAAAAGAATGAGATCTTGCCATTTGCAACAACATGTATGGACCTAGAGGGTATAATGCTAAGTGAAATAAGTCAGTTAGAGAAAGATAAATACCATATGATTTCACTCAGATGTGGAATTCAAGAAACAAAAAAATGAACAAGGGAACAAAACAGACAAACCCAAAACAGACTCTTGTTTTCAAAGTTTATTCATCTATTTTGAGAGAGACAGAGACAGCATGAGTAGGGGAGGGCCAGAGAGAGAGGGAGAGAGAGAAAGAATCCCAAGCAGGCTCTGAGCTCTCAGCACGGAGCCTGATGCAGGGCTCGAACCCACGAAGCTGTAAGATCGTGACCTGAACCAAAACCGAGAGCGGGACACTTAACCTACTAAGCCGCACAGGTGCCTCAACAGACTTTTCCTTTTTTAACAGACTCTTAACTGTAGAGAACAAACTGGTGGTTACCACAGGGGAGGTGAGTGGGGGGATGGGTGAAATAGGTGAAGGGGATGAGTACGCTTGTGGTGATGAGCACTGAGTAATGGATAGAATTGTTGAATCATTATATTGTACACCTGAAACTAATATAACATTGTATGTTAACTACATAAAAATATAAAATAAAAAGATCTGGCTTTTAGATCATTTCCCCTAGTTGTCTCCATTTAACTTGCTTCCAATTCAATTCTCAAAGTCCAATTTCTGTTTCACCTTCATTAGCTCTTCCTAATCTGACCAATCATTCAAGGTCCATTTTTAATTATTAAATTACTAGAAGTCTCTAATGCACTTGGTTTGCTGGTATTTCCCTACACATCACTGTTTCTCATTCATCCTATAATCCTTGGTTCTAGTGTCATCTCCTTCAGGAAATTTTTGTGTCTTATCCTCCCGCTGCCTTCTTAAAAAAAAAAATAATACTTTTACAAAGAGATTTTTTTTAAGATTTTATTTTTAAGTAATCTCTACACCCAACATGGGGCCTGAACTCACAACCCCAAGATCAAGAGTCACACGCTCTACCAGCTGAGCCAGCCAGGCACCTCTACAAAGAGATTCTTTATTGAGTGACAGTATTCCCTCTGGTCTTTTAATGTAACAAATACTCCTAATTCATTCAAAAAACTTTCAATTACAATAGTTCAATCTGTGTCCTTTCAGTTACAACAACTCTTCAGGAATGCAATTTTTGTACATGAGAAAAGAAGTATAAGTTATTGCTTCATTTTTATATTTGAAAGAGATACAACTGCTTGAACTTAAAAACAAATTAATACTCCTCATTTGTTTAAATGATAACTATAGAAACTTAACTATAAATATATGTATTTAAGATTTTTAGCATGAAAATTAAATAAATCCCCATATACCTATCACCCAGCTTCAAAAATTATCAAAACTTTCTAATCTACAAACATTGTGAAATGTTGGTAACAAAAAAGATGCCCATATAATTTATTATTCAAACCAGGACACTTTTGAGAGTGAGAAGGAGTGTTATTAATAATTCTACCAGGACAGCAGGCATAAACCAAAACTGTACTGGAGAAGCCAGGGCTTGTAGTCACTGTAGAACAAATTCACTTTTGTAATATTTAAGGTATTTAAAAATATACCCAGATGTAAGAATATATAGGACAAGATAGTTGTGATGTAGAAGAAGACACACATCTCTTGTGAAATAGTTTTCTTTACTCATCGTTGTCCTGGACAGAATGTTTGCATTCTGTTTGCATCACCTCAAAATTCATATGTTGAAGCCCTAACTCCTAATGTGATGATATTTGGAAGTAGGGCCTTTGGGAGGTAATTAGGTCATGAGGATGAAGCCTCATGAGATTTGTGTCTTCTAAGAGACACAGATCTCTCTCTGTCTTACTGTCTCTTGCTTGCTCTTTCTCTTTCTTTGTCTCCATGTCATATGAGGATACAGTGAAAAGATGACCCTCTATGAACCAGGAAGTGAGCCCTCAACAAGGAACAGAACTGGCTGGCACATTCATCTTAGAGTTTCCAGCCTCCAGAACTGTGACAAATATGTCTGCTGTTTAAGCCACTTAATCTATGATATTTTGTTATGGCAGCCTGAGTGGGCGAAGCCAATCATGTTGAGTAGAATCTATATGGGCTTGTACTACTCTGAGGCAGAATTAAATAAAACGAGTATTTTAAGAGCATGTATTTGGCAATAAATCTATTACTATAATCTAGCAGCAATGTAGTAATACTGACTCTGGCACAGCAGTTGAAGAGCATGGGAGGAGACAAACCTAAGTGTGTGGCTGATGCCTGCTGGTTGCCAGCGTTCTGAACGTGTTCCTCAGCCCCTCGGAGGCCCCTTTCCTTCCTTCAGCCCATAAAATGGGGATAATAACGGGACTTCTTTTACAGGGCGTTTATGAGGACCAAAGGGTAGTGCGGCTAAAACACACAGCCTGTTGCCTGACACATGTAGGTACTTTCTCTCTCTTCTTTCCTCTTCTTCCTCTTCTCCTCCACAGGGACAGCCGCAGCACAGCCCTGGGCTGGAGACTTTGTAGGGAAGCTCGAGCAGAAGAACCAGGGCTGCTCCAGGGCCAAGACATGCACCCAAGACACTCACCACATACCAGGGACAATACAGTGTCAGGTCGTTTCTTGTCCCTAGTCAGAGGTATCATAACTCGAGCATTTAAAAAAAATTTTTTTAACGTTTATTTATTTTTGAGACAGAGAAAGACAGAGCATGAATGGGGGAGGGTCAGAGAGAGGGAGACACAGAATCTGAAACAGGCTCCAGGCTGTCAGCACAGAGCCTGACGCGGGGCTTGAACTCACGGACCGCGAGATTATGACCTGAGCCGACGTCGGCCGCTTAACCGACTGAGCCACCCAGGCGCCCCAGGTAGCTCGAGCGTTTAAAATTACAACCTTATAGGGGCGCCTGGGTGGCGCAGTCGGTTAAGCGTCCGACTTCAGCCAGGTCACGATCTCGCGGTCCGTGAGTTCGAGCCCCGTGTCGGGCTCTGGGCTGATGGCTCAGAGCCTGGAGCCTGTTTCCGATTCTGTGTCTCCCTCTCTCTCTGCCCCTCCCCCGTTCATGCTCTGTCTCTCTCTCTGTCCCAAAAATAAATAAACGTTGAAAAAAAAATTTTTTTTTAAATAAAATTACAACCTTATTTGCAATCAAAGGCTCATGAGATCTGAATGTATCAATTAGAAGTAAAATAGGGGTATGGTTTACCTCAGAGAATTCCTGTGAGGAGTCAAATAACTCCTGTACGGGGAGTCGCGCAGCTGGGTCTGGTTCACGGTAGGCCTCAAAATGGTGATTACATTACAAATTTGCCTCTCCTGGAAAACTTCTGAGAGGGCACAGAAAATGGAGAAGAAGCAAATCTTCAATTCCCCACATCAGCCCATAGAGGATTCTTTCTGAACAACCACCAAATTCTTAAATTAGCTCAGAGGAATAGGTCAATAGTTAGATGTAAAAGATCCACTCTTGGGGCACCTGGCTGGCCCAGTCGGTTAAGCTTCGGACTCTTGATTTCTTGATTTCTGCTCAGGTCATAATCCTGGGGTTGTGGGATGGAGCCCCATGCTCAGCATGGAGCCTGCTTGGGATTCTCTCTCTCTCTCTCTCTCTCTCAATCTCTCTCTGTCTCCCCCCCCTTTCCCCAACTTGCACTCTTTCTCTCCCTAAAAATATAATAAATAAATAATAAAGAAAGAAAGAAAATCTTAAAAAAATAAAAGATCCATTCTTGACCAAATGTCAACAAACAAAATAACAGAATAACAGAAATGTTATTAAAGAAAGTTTCTCTTACAAGGTATGCATCAATTATTAAATTTCCATAGTTTATCATTGTTGTCAGTAAAATTTTTTTCGTGTGAAATACCTAGTAAATGTTTAATTTTTGTCAGTGACGTATTGTGAGAAAAACAATAGCATTTTGTTCTTTATCATTGTGTTGATGGTACATTGGAGTGCTTCACAAACCTGTAAGTGCTGTTATCCAGTCACTGGTACAGACACAAATAAAGATAAATCTTCTCGAAGGAAATTAACTGAAGCCAGCGGGCCATTAGCTAACCCTTCTGGAACACTTCACTGTGGTCATACAGAGAGAGAACTGAAAGATGGACAATTAAGATCTGGCAACATGCAAAAGGTAATCCTCCAGAGTAAAGCTGTTTGTTATATCACTCCTTTATTCTTCAGTAGATAATATAGTACTATTGAGTTACATGAAGAGCTAAGCAAAAAACTTACCAGATATAAATACCTTAAGAATTATGAATATAGAATTACAGTGCAGAAGCGTCTTCTGTATATAAACAGAAGTGTCATGTTGGCATTGGAGTCGAGGCATGAATTGTTTTCAAAGCCATAAACATGGACAAACTGGAGAAGAAAAGCTGCAGAGAGAGCGTGAAGCTTCAAGTTCAATCGGATAAATAATGGCCTCATTATCCACGAATTGCACAGGATAGAATACTTTCTCTGTTTCATACGTGGCTTTGCCTGACCCCTTCCACCTCTGAGATACGGTGTTTTTCCAAATCCTCCCGAAGCTGTACTGCCAGCCACTGACGCGGACAGGAACTCATAGGGCTTCTGGAGGCTCAGTTCCTCTCACTGGTCTGGAGTTCAGTTTCCGGATTCCTTGAGTGACACGTGGTTTCAGAGCCCCAGGTCAAAGACACGTTTTCTTCCACATCTGTAAGGTACTTTGTGCACTTTTTTTTTCTTTTTTTTTTGTGCACTTCTGAATATGCACGTGCAATCTGAACATGACTGGGGAGCCGTGATTCAAATTGTTCTCAGAGGTCAAAGGGCACTCAGCCAACTCAGCACCTGACCAGCAGCCCCAGCAAGGCAGAGTTCTTTCTTCGTTCTCTTCCTCTTTCTCTCACTTCCTCCCATGTTTCCTTCCCTCTCTCCTCCCTAGAATATTCTCATCCTGACTGTACGTGCAGAGAACAGCCTGAGAGAAGTGTTAGCAGTGGCAAATGGCCCTAGGACCTGATCACCTAAAATGGTCTCCTTTTAGCTCTTTCTAAATTAAAAAAAAAAAAAAATCAACAGTGTTCAAGAGAGAAATTGTGGTCCCTTTATTCTCAGCAACGGAAGCTGGGAGTCATGCTGTTCCGTGGGATTTCCTTGTCCTCCCTCCCTGAGGCCTCTCTTCCCTGCAGCCTTCTTCATTTTGCCTCTCCTTTCCCTTTCTCTTCTCTGATTCTTTCCTTTTCCTGAGGTCCCACATTTGCAGACACCTCAAATGCTTGTGTGTTCTTCCTTCCCTTCCAGGTTTCCTCTGCACCAGATGTAAATGGCACCGGCATTTTTACCAGAAAGAAAGCTGCTTTAAAAACTGGCAAAAACAAGCAATGAAAAGAGATAACGTTTAAATGACTTAGCACACTTATTGGGGGACTTGTTTGTGTGTTTCTCTGAATTCCAACCTTTAGTGAAATGTTCTCATCCATTTTTAGTGAGGAAAACTTGAATGATTTGCTTCAGCAGAACTCATCTCTATAGCAGTCATTATTGCTTGAATTCAGTAAGTAGGCTGAACATCCACACTTTAAATATTTTTTTAATGTTTATTTATTTTGGAGAGGTGCAGAGACAGAGGGAGAGACAGAATCCAAAGCAGGCTCCAGGCTCTGAGCTGTCAGTACAGTTGGGCCCCTGAGTCTCCAAACTTGAAAATTTTTATATAGGGATTCCTGGGTGGCTCAGTTCGTTGAGCATCAGACTTGGGCTGAGGTTATGATCTCATGATTCCTGAGTTCCAGCCCTGCATTGGGTCTGGGCTGTCAGCAGGGAGCCTGCTTCAGATCCTCTCTACCCTCCCACCTCTCTCTGCCCTTCCCCTGCTTGTGTGCTCTCTCTCTCTCTCTCTCTCTCAAAAATGAATATTAAAAAAATTTAAAGCAAAGTTTCAACCTCAGTCAATAGTTTCATGAACTAATAGAGCAACTGAAGTGCAGTCAACAACTCCATTACAAAAGACTCAGGAAAGAATTCCAAACTACTAAATGTGCTAATTATCCTTCTCAGTAGGTGCAGCAATCCCCACTGGGCTTCAGTCTGCCATATACACTTTTGTGTTTTTATATTGTTTGTTTTGGAAATTCCCTCAGGGACAAAATGCATTGGGTCTTTAATTCTTTGTAACAACTGGTACCATGCCAGGTAGATACTAAGTTTTTCTTGAAGGTGATCAGTTGGGTAGTAGATAATAAATATGGTTTCTGAGCTCAAGACAATGCACAAAATAAACTCATGTCTGACCCTTACTTATCAAATGTCGTCGCCACAATCAATGTGATAACCACGCCTAAAAATGAGGCACGTCTGCTCATACCAAATGGCTACATTGCTTCTGGGTACAGAGCAAAGATGGGGAACGTGGATTCTGATTACGAAGTGCCCGAGCTGAGAAGCCTCTGTTCCCTCATTTGTTAAACAGGCATGTGTGGTAGACAGAATGACTCCTCCAAGAGTCCACTTCCTAATCCCCAGAACCTCTGAGTATGTTACCTCACACGGCAAACAGGACTTTGCAGCCGTGACTAAGGATCTTGAGATGGGGAGATTATCTAGGTGGGTGCCATGTAATCACTAAGGTCCTGATACAGGAAAGAGGGAGGCAGGAAACTGAAAGATGGTACAGCAGAAGCAGAGGTCAGAGCGAGGCAGGGGCCTCTAACTAAGGAAAGCGAATGTTCTCTAGAAGCTGGAAAGCGCATGGATGTTAAGCCACTAAAATTCTGGTTATGTGCTACAACACTAATAGTAAACTAATACAGTACGTTCGTGAATGCCTTTCTTATAGGGTTGTGTAAGGATTAAATGAAAACAGTTATGGGAAGACTCAGCACAGTGCCTGATATATAGAAAGAATGGAATAAATGCTGTTACCAGTCTACACAGCATCACCCATAACCCCACTGAGTTCTTCCAGAGCTCTCTGCAAAATGTAAGGAAAAAAGACAAAGTATTTAAGACCAGAGAGAGGAAGCTAGAATTCATTGAGCTAGGTCGGCACTTGACACACTGAAATGCCCATAAGCCTGGGAGGTGGGGCTCCCTAAACTCGGAGAGGTTAAGTAAACTGCCTACTATCATACAGCTAGTAAGGTGTCAAATCCTGATTCAAATCCCAGTCTGTCTGAATTAAAAGCCCATGATTTTTCTAGCATTCCTTTAGACTTTATAATAATAATAATAATAATAACAATAATAAAAGGGGGCGCCTGGGTGGCTTAGTTGGTTAAGGGTCCGACTTCAGCTCAGGTCATGATTTCATGGTTCGTGGGTTTGAGCCCCACGTCAGGCTCTGTGCTGACAGCTCAGAGCCTGGAGCCTGCCTCAGATTCTGTCTCTTACTTTCTCCCTCTGCCCCTCCCCCACTTCTGCCCCTCCTCTCTCTCTCAAAAGTAAACATTAAAAAAATTAAAAAACAAAGAAAAAAGTGATACTTCTATCTTGAAACAAGTGTGTTAAGAAGACATTTTGGGGCGCCTGGGTGGCTCAGGCGCCTGACTTCAACTCAGGTCATGATCTCGAAGTTTGTGAGTTCGAGCCCCACGTAGGGCTCTGTGCTGACAGCTCAGAGCCTGGAGCCTGCCTCAGAATCTGTCTCCTCCTCTCTCTGCCCCTCCCCTGCTCATGCTCTGTCTCTCTCTGTCTCTCAAGGAGTTGGAAAAAGAATAGCAAATAAAACCCAAAACCAGCAGAAGACAGGAAATAATAAAGATTAGAGCAGAAATTAATGCTATCGAAATTTAAAAAACCCAGTAGAACAGATCAATGAAACCAGAAGCTGGTTCTTTGAAAGAATTAACAAAATTGATAAACCACTAGCCAGTTTGATCCCAAAGGAAAAGGAAAGGACCCAAATAAATGAAATCAAGAATGAAAGAGGAGGGGCGCCTGGGTGGCGCAGTCGGTTAAGCGTCCATCTTCAGCCAGGTCACGATCTCGCGGTCCGTGAGTTCGAGCCCCGCGTCAGGCTCTGGGCTGATGGCTCAGAGCCTGGAGCCTGTTTCCGATTCTGTGTCTCCCTCTCTCTCTGCCCCTCCCCCGTTCATGCTCTGTCTTTGTCCCAAAAATAAATAAACGTTGAAAAAAAAAAAAAAGAATGAAAGAGGAGAGATCACAACCAACACAACAGAAATAAAAACAATAATAACAGAATATTATGAGCTGTTATATGCCAATAAAATGGGTAATCTGGAAGAAATGGACAAATTCCTAGAAACATATACACTGCCAAAACTGAAACAGGAAGAAATAGAAAATGTGAACAGACCCATAACCAGTAAGGAAATTGAATTAGTAATCAAAAATCTGCCAAAAAACAAGAGTCTAGGGCCAGATGGCTTTCCAGGGGAATTCTACCAAACATTTAAGGAAGAGTTAACACCTATTCTCTTGAAGCTGTTCCAAAAAATAGAAATGGAAGGAAAACTTCCAAACTTTTTCTAGGAGGCCAGCATTACCTTGATTCCAAAACCAGACAGAGACCCCACTAAAAAGGAGAACTATAGACCATTTTCCCTGATGAACATAGATGCAAAAATCCTCAACAAGATATTAGCCAACTGGATCCAACAATACATTAAAAAAATTATTCACCACAACCAAGCAGAATTTATACCTGGGATTAAGGGCTGATTCAATATCTGCAAAACAATTAATGTGATTCATTGCATCGATAAAAGAAAGGACAAGAACCATATGATCCTCTCAATAGATGCAGAGAAAGCATTTGACGAAATACAGCATCCTTTCTTGATAAAAACCCTCAAGAAAGTAGGGATAGAAGGATCATACCTCGAGATCATAAAAGCCATATATGAATGACTCAATGCTAATATCATCCTCAATGGGGAAAAACTGAGAGCTTTCCCCCTAAGATCAGGAACAAGACAGGGATGTCCACTCTCGCCACTGTTATTCAACATAGTATTGGAAGTCTTAGCCTCTGCAATCAGACAACACAAAGAAATAAAAGGCATCCAAATCAGCCAGGAGGAGGTCAAACGATCAGTCTTTACAGATGACATGATACTTTGTTAAAACCCCAAAGATTCCACCAAAAAACTGCTAGAATTGATTCATGAATTCAGCAAATTTGCAGGATATAAAATCAATGCACAGAAATCGGTTGCATTCCTATACACCAACAATGAAGTAACAGAAAGAGAAATCAAGGAATCGATCCCATTTACGATTGCACCAAAAACCATAAAATACCTCGGAATAAATCTAACCAAAGAGGTGAAAGATCTATACACTGAAAACTATGGAAAGCTTATGAAAGAAATTGAAGAAGACACAAAAAAATTGGAAAAAAGATTCCATGCTCCTGGATAGGAAAAACAAATATTGTTAAAATATTGATACCACCCAAAGCAATCTACATATCCAATGCAATCCCTATCAAAGTAACACCAGCATTCTTCACAGAGCTAGAACAAATAATCCTAAAATGTGTATGGAACCAGAAAAGACCCCAAATAGCCAAAGCAATCTTGGAAAAGAAAACCAAAGCAGGAGGCATCACAATCCCAGACTTCAAGCTATACTACAAAGCTGTAATCATCAAGACAGTATGGTACTGGCACAAGAACAGACGCTCAGATCAACGGAACAGAATAGAGAACCCAGAAATGGACCCACAAACGTATGACCAACTAATCTTTGACAAAGCAGGAAAGAATATCCAATGGAATAAAGACAGTCTCTTCAGCAAGTGGTGCTGAGAAAACTGGACAGTGACATGCAGAAGAATGAACCTGGACCACTTTCTTACACCATACACAAAAATAAACTCAAAATGGGTGAAAGGCCTCGATGTAAGACAGGAAGCCATCAAAATACTTGAGGAGAAAGCAGGAAAAAACCTCTTTGATCTTGCCTGCAGCAACTTCTTACTCAACATGTCTCCGGAGGCAAGGGGAACAAAAGCAAAAATGAACTACTGGGGCCTCATCAAGATAAAAAGCTGCACAGCAAAGGAAACAATCAGCAAAACTAAAAGGCAACCGACAGAATGGGAGAAGATATTTGCAAATGACATATCAGATAAAGGGTTCGTATCCAAAATCTATAAAGAACATCAAACTCAACACCCAAAAAACAAATAATCCAGTGAAGAAATGGGCAAAAGACATGAATAGACACTTCTTCAAGGAAGACATCCAGATGGCCAACTGACACATGAAAAAATGCCCATCACTCATCATCAGGGAAATACAAATCAAAACCACAATGAGATACCACCTTACACCTGTCAGAATGGCTTACATTAACAACTCAGGCAACAACAGATGTTGGCGAGGATGTGGAAAAAGAGGATCTCTTTTGCATTGTTGGTGGGAATGCAAGCTGGTGCAGCCACTCTGGAAAACAGTATGGAGGTTCCTCAAAAAACTAAAAGTAGAACTACCCTACAATCCAGCAGTTGCACTACTAGGCATTTATCCACGGAATACAGGTGTGCTGTTTCGAAGGGACATGTTTATAGCAGCACTATCAACAATAGCCAAAGTATGGAAAGAGCCCAAATGTCCATCGAGGGATGAATGGATAAAGAAGATGTGGTGTATATATATACAATGGAGTATTACTCGGCAATCAAAAAGAATGAAATCTTGCTATTTGAAACTACGTGGATGGAACTGGAGGGTATTATGCCAAGTGAAATTAGTCAGAGAAAGACAAAAATCATATGACTTCACTCACATGAGGACTTTAAGAGACAAAACAGATGAACATAAGGGAAGGGAAACAAAAATAACATAAAAACAGGGAGGGGGACAAAACAGAAGAGACTCATAAATATGGAGAACAAACTGAGAGTTGCTGGAGGGGTTGTGGGAGGGGGGATGGGCTAAACGGGTAAGGGGCACTAAGGAATCTACTCCTGAAATCATTGTTTCACTATAGGCTAACTAATTTGGATGTAAATTTTAAAAAATCAAAAATAAAATAAAATAAAAAAGAAGGCATCTTAATATACCTTCACTATCAAATAATTATTTACTACTCATTTTGTGTGGAATCCTGTCCCAAGTTCATAATACAATGCTATGGTGACTGTGACTTTGCCAGCTCTGCAGGGAAAACAAGAGTGGTAGTGGTCATAGTGATAATAATCCCTTATTATATTTGTAAAGCACTTTTAAAACTTAAAAAGTACTTTCAAAAATAGATGCTTTCAAGAGTCTCATGATTTCTCAAAGGCAAGTTTTACTACTTCCTTTTTGATGAGAACTCTGGGGATGGCAGGCTGCTTTGCCCCAGGCACATGCCTAAATGACATACCCGAAATACATCTCTTGATTGAAAATGTCATGCCTTGTCCATTACCCTGGTCTCTGGGAGTGTCCTTCCCAACATGGTCTGAAAAGTGGCTTGCAAACCACTTCTAGCAGAGTGCCTCGGCTGTGGGCAGCTGGCACATGTGCATTAGGCAGTGAGTCCGGAAACAGTGTGCTGAGCTCTGGAGTTATTTTGAGGTCAAAAGCCAGATCTTATGTTGAACATTAAGCTTCCACAGAGGGAACTGGAGATTACTTCGATGGGGTTTGGAGTCAAGTTTTGCTGAAGGTCATTGTATTGTGTAGCCTGCTTGAAACTGTATTCTGGGTAATAGCTGCAAATTCTTCACATAATTATGTTAGGCTCTTCTATTTTATTTTTAGTTGCAGTGGTGTAAAAAAAAAAAATAACCAACATTTCCCTTTGACGTTTTCCTGTACAAACGTAGTAGTCTCTCTTCTCTCTCCAAGTTTGATAGCCTGTATTCATTTGTTTCCAGGAATTTTTCTTTATACAATATAAATTCATTCCCACAGACTTGAGATAATTACACTTTAGGCAGCCCTCTTCCTTTGTAATTATTTACCAGTTTCTTATCCTTTTCTCAGGATGTACATAATTAGTCAAATAAATACACTTAATACTCCCCTCATTTTCATATAAGTTTACATGCTGTTTTAAATGTGCAAAAATTGTTCAGAGGACTCCTAATTTTGCATTCACTTATTTATGATTGTAAGTATTATTGTAGGATCCCACTGATGTTTCTCATATGTTTAATTCTCATTAAAAAATAATATTTAAATTTAAAATTCAGTGAAATTTGTGTTTGGTTTTATTTTGAAATATAGTCATATTTCCAATCTCCTCCTCCCTTCCTACTTATATGCCATGCATTCATTAATACAAACTATCTGATTTCTCAGCAATTTTATTTTTAGAAGTTTTGAATAGATTAAGGATTAAAATGGTAGAATAAGACAGATGACATTTTACTACACATACACCCATTGTGGCTCATCGCAATGATAATATACAGTGAAGCATTTTATAAACAAGCTACTGTACGTTATTCATTCTAAGACAGACATTTTTTCACACTTTACCATTATTGAAATTGAGACATGTCCTACAATCATGTGGTAAGAAAGCATAGTTTAATTAGCAGTGTTTTTTCCATTATTTATTTATTTATTTATTTATTTATTTATTTATTTATTTATTATTTTTTTAATTTGAGAGAGAGAGAGCGAGCATGAACAGGAGAGAGGTGCAGAGGGAGAAACTTAAGCAGGCTCTAAGCTCAGCACACAGCCCGGTGCAGGGCTTAATCCCATGACCCTGGGATCATGACCTGAGCCAAAGTCAAGATTTGGACGCTCAGCCAACCAACTGAGCCACTTAGGCGCCCCAGCAGTGTTTTTTTCTATTTAGACAGTCTGTTGTAAAATAAGGCTGCATCTTCAATTTGGTAGCATCTTAGATTCAATTAAATACAATATATACCAAGGCTATTCTACATGCTTTATAGATTTCCTTGCCTAATCCTCTAAGCAATCCCATGATATAGGCAAAATTATTCTCCACATTGGACAGGAGGATAGAGTAAGGAACCTGCCCCCATTGTGGCATGCTGATAACAACTAGTTCTCACAAGAGTTGGGGGAAACCTTTGATTTGTAGCATTTGCTAATTTCCATGGCATTAATATTCTCATATGGCCAACTTCAAGCTACCAACATGAAGTCACTGAACACAGGATTAGGAAGATGTATACAAAATTGGCTCTTGCGAGCAGGTGTGAGCTGGCCCAGGCACACCACTTATGTTATATGTTCTTCCTGGGTAGCCTTTATCAAAACTATGGCTGTAATATCACTCATATACCAAATACTACAATATCCAATTCTGCGTTGGTCATCTCCACTTGGAAGCCCTACCAGCTCCTCCAGTCTGATAGATAAATTGTACCTTCCTTACTATTGACACTCTCCTTGAGGATCATTACTGAATACAGGAGAAGGAATCTAAAAAAAAAAAATCTAGGATTTTGAGAATATGGTGGTTAAGCACTGTGAAGGGTGTGAGACTTTATCCTGCTTACAAGCTAGCAAATTAGCCTGCCACAGTTTTGTGGATGTTGTTACAATATTCCTGGATCAGAGACCAAGAGCTTTATTATCCACAGAGAAACAGTAGCCATAGTACTGACATTTCTTTTTTTTTCAGCAGGGGCAACAGTCTGAATCCCAACTCCCACCAGATGATATAGAGGCCTGCACGTACAGCCGGTGGCATTACAGGAGAAGAAACCTGAGTTTGGGGCACCCACATCTTACATGGGCAGTAACTTTGCCTGACTTTTGCCTTCGAGGGAAACACTATCTACAAGGCTGTAAGCAAATCTACCCTTTGCTTCAGAGGAAACACTCTACTCTCTCTGTCTTCCAAGAGTGCTCACTATACAGTCATCTTTGAAAGGACAGTCTGGAACAAGATGTGCAGAAACATGAGAGACCCGCGGAGAAGTTTCCGATGAGTATTGCACTCTGTCAGCTACCTACCGAGGTGAGGGCTGACTCCATTTAATCTGTCTCTCACAGCATTTAATTAAGGCTGCTATCCACAGCATTCGAATTGCAGCGGGTTGGGGCAAATCTGCACAATCATACCCCCAGGATCCTGGATACAACTAGCAAAACAAATTCCAAAAGCCATTAGAGTCTTACATAGCCATATGGCTTTCTCCTTTAGTTTCTGTATTGACTTTTCCACTTGGCCTTAGGTATTAACACAGGTACAGTATCACACGCCACACGGACTCTGCCTTGGTCTGTAAAGAAGACATCTAGGGTAACTTATCCATGACAGCCCTGGCCAGTGAACTGAAGATGACCTGAATACCTTCCAGGGTCAAGGTGGTGTCAGTGATCACTCCACTAGAGTCAGGGACAATTTTTTTTTTTTAATTTTAATGCTGATCAATTTATTTTTTTGCTTTTTTATTTTTTTAAAAATATAATTTATTGTCAGATTGGCTTACATACAACACCCAGTGCTCATCCCAACAAGTGCCCTCCTTAATGCCCATCACCCATTCCCCCCCCATCCACCCTCACACTGTTCTCTGTATTTAAGAGTCTCTTATGGTTTGCCTCCCGCCCTCTCTGTAATTATTTTTCCCCTTCCCCTCCCCCATGGTCTTCTGTTAAGTTTCTCAAGATCCACATATGAGTGAAAACATATGATACCTGTCCTTTTCTGACTTATTTCACTCAGCATAATACCCTTCAGTTCTATCCATGTTGCTGCAAATGGCAGGATTTCATTCTTTCTCATTGCCAAGTAGTATTCCGTTGTATATATAAACCACAAGTTCTTTATCCATTCATCAGTTGATGGACATTTAGGCTCTTTCCATAATTTGGCTATTGTTGAAAATGCTGCTATAAACATTGGGGTACAAGTGCCCCTATGTATCAGCACTCCTGTATCCCTTGGGCAAATTCCTAGCAGTGCTATTGCTGGGTCATAGGGTAGGTCTATTTTTAATTTTTTAATTTTTTTTTAAATTTTTTTTTCAACGTTTATTTATTTTTGGGACAGAGAGAGACAGAGCATGAATGGGGGAGGGGCAGAGAGAGAGGGAGACACAGAATCGGAAACAGGCTCCAGGCTCTGAGCCATCAGCCCAGAGCCCGACACGGGGCTCGAACTCACGGACCGCGAGATCGTGACCTGGCTGAAGTCGGATGCTTAACTGACTGCGCCACCCAGGCGCCCCTATTTTTAATTTTTTGAGGAACCTCCACATTGTTTTCCAGAGCGGCTGCACCAGTTTGCATTCCCACCAACAGTGCAAGAGGGTTTCCGTTTCTCTGCATCCTCGCCAGCATCTGTTGTTTCCTGAGTTGTTCATTTTAGCCACTCTGACTGGTGTGAGGTTATATCTCTGTGGGGTTTTGACTTGTATTTTCAGGAACAAGTTTTGAATCATCTTTTCTAATCTAATAGGATGACTTACACCATAGGGATCACATCAATAATAAGTCAGTTAACCCTCTGGAAATTTTCCTGAGATAACAAAGCCTCATTTTGGAGAGATCTCTACTGCTGCCTAAGGGCTACATGACTTACTTATGGTGTTTCCTTAAATAATTAAAGGTCTCTTATGTTTACCCCTAATGTGCAAAGCAGCAAGATTTTTGGAGAGAGGCAAGTGAATGCCCAGTTTCCATATAGGAAGCACAGTCCCAGGGGCACACATGGTGCCCCTGGAAAGAAAATGTTGTTTATAATTGTTGGGACCCCTAAATCTGGTTCTAGTCAGAGAGGCAACAGTGCAGCTGGTGTGGTCTCCCAGCTGTCTGGCAGGTTTCAGGGCTCCCAGTTCAGTTTGAGTAATTGAGTCCAGGCATTCCTTTGGAGGGACTACCTAAGAGCAGTCAGCCCAACCTGTGCAGTTTGTTCATACAACCAGTCGAGTGGCATTTTTCTGCCCCGTTGAATGACAGAGTGATAGCTATAGAAGTGTGAATGAAGAAGACATCCAGTGGTATGGACAGGATTTTTGTTTTTGTTTTTTCCTGGGAGTTATAGACACCGAGGCCATCTTCTGCCATTCCCAATAGATTTCTTGACAGGATTAAAGGGAATAGTGCCCAAAGAGTGGCAAGAGCTGTCTGGGGGAGAATGTGAGACTCAACAGTTAAATTTAAGACACTTGCAAGAGTTTGAGAGAGGTTTTGTGAACTCCAGTACAGTTCTGAAACAGAAAGATCATTAATGTCCTTTCTTTCCCATGGCCCTTGGATCTTAAGATGTTCCCTCTACTGCCAAAAAATCAATGTGCTCCATTCTATTAGCTACAAATATGCCTTTATCCAATCATCCTCTACTTGTATTTCTTTGTTTTTTAATGTTTTTATTTATTTTTTAGAAGGAGACACAGTACGAGTGGGGAAGGGGCAGAGAGAGGGACACGCAGAATCTGAAGCAGGCTCTGAATCTGAGTTATCAGCACAGAGCCTGAGGTGGGGCTGGAACCCACGAACTGTGAGATCATGACCTGAGCTAAAGTCGGACACTTAACCAACTGAGCCACCCAAGTGCCCCTACTTGTATTTAGACCTTTAATCCAGAAGGGGCAGATGCAAGAAGGACAAGAGTATTTTGTTTTTTAGAACAGTTTAGCAATTTAGCAAAATTGAGAAGAAGGTACAGAGAATTCCATATTTCTCCTACCCTCACATAGGCATAACCTCTCTCATTACAAGTAAATTTTTCAAAATTTATAGGGACCCATTATGTCCCTACTTTGGCCCACATGTCTAATGTTGGGGGACATGATAAGCAGTGTACTCAAACGAGTGGTCATTAGCCTTATGATCTAAGCCATGTCAATCTAAAAGGGTAGCTGCCACTTTTTTTGTGTGTAAAGTTAAGATACTACTAAGTCCAGGCTGGTTGTATTCTTGAATACACCATTTGCATTTCATCAGTGAGGCTTGTTGGGCCCCTTCCTACACTGTTAGTCATGGAGTCCATGTTGACCCTGCTCAAAATGAGAAGATCAGGCAAACGGTTCCAAGCCTCTATAGGTCAGGTATTCAGTTTCTTTAGGAGCCAAATTATTGGTTCTTAGTTGCTTGTAGTCAGAGGGGCAACAGTTCCAAGACCAAAGGGGTGTCTCCACATAGAGGCTGCCTCCCTTTATCAAAGGCTCCAGTTGGTGACATCATCAAAGAGACTTATGGCAGAAAGTTGTTATTAGGGTTGTGGGTTCCAAAGAAACTAGTATGTCTGGCTTCTCTCCACCATGATAATCTCCTCTGAACTTTATGATCGTTCATAGTACAAGCACGTGACATATCCATACTGATTACACATCATCCCTGGAAAACACAACAGTACATTGAGTAGCCCATAGGGTTCTACCCAGAAGATCACATTAGCTTCTTTTCCCTACCTTGAATAATGCCCAAGGCTCATTAGCTTCATCAAGACCCAATTATACCTGAATTCTACTTTTCTCCTCTTATTTCCAGTCATATGAACCAGTAATTACCTTTTTTATGTAAACTTCCTTCAATTGGGTTTCTATCACTTGTAATTAAAAGAGTACTGATGAATACAGTAGAAATTTGTAAGATATGCTAAGAAGTATGGTTTAAATCTTGAAAGCCATGTGTAGATTTTAGTGAAAGATTTTAGTCACATGATTGATACACTCAGCATATTTGGCTTTCTCTGGTTAGTACTGCTTTAGAAACAGGGACAAAAAATAGGGAAGCTGGCAGTCATTGACCAAGTCCTGACTGTTCTTGTGCTGTTTGCTGCAGAGATTTGTGATTTGCAATGATTTGGCTTCTTGAACTGGTTGTGGTTCAGAGTTCTGTTGTCATATGTAATCCGACCATTGTCCATTTCTATACTCAGTCTCTCAGGCCTGTCTTTTGGTCATTCTCTCACTTTCGAGAAGTTAACCAACTCAGGATATGCTTGAGATCCAGATATTTACCCAATCTCCAAGAGAGAACTGCCCAGTTGTCTCCATAGCCAAGTGTATTGAGAGATCATTTGGCAAGAGAGTGATTGAGAAGATGCATTTAAAACAGGAGAAAATAAGGTGGACTAATATCACAACTACTCTGACAACAACAAGAACAATTACTGTTGCCTGTAAGATACTTCAACACCAATAACTCCAATTGCCCACCCCAGGACAAGAAAACAATTGCCATAGGCCTTGAGGATCAACCTTAGAAAGTCAAGTAGCTTTTTTCCTACAAAGGATGCTTAGTCTTTTTATTTTATCTGCTTTATTGGCCCAAGTGCAGCAAGCAGTATTAGTGATAATATAAATGGCTCCATATCTAGACAACAGGAAATCTAGAGTCATGCTATTGTCTCTCTCTACTTGTGTCAAAGAGTTGTGACTGATCCGTATCCATCAAGGGCAGAGGTGGTGTTATTAATAATTTTTGCCAGAATTGGTGATATGTTTCTTACAGTCTTTTTTATTTGTACAATTCCCATCATTGGAAACATTGCTCTGATTGTTCACAGAAGCAATGAGTCTCCAGTAAATTAAGAGTAAGCCTTGTTGTCCACTAGTCTTGTTTAAAAGTCAAAATCATTCTTTTTCCTTTTACTTTGAAAGTGATCAAATATTTTTCATCTCTGGGAATTATAGGATCTTTGTCATCAGTGTTCTGTATTTAATAAGTATGTGCTGTGTTCTGGGCCCTCAGTGAGCCCTTCAAATCTGAAAATTATGTCATTCCACTTGGAGAAACTTCTTGAATTATTTCCTGGTGATTCCCTTCTGTTTCATCCTTCTCTTGAGCTTTTTTTTTTTTTTTTTTTTTGATATTGGATTGCTGGGATTAGACTTCTAATTTCCTTATATTTTCTCCTCTGTTTTCCAGCTGTTTGTTTTTTGTTCTGCTTTCTAGGAAATTCGCTTCACTTTATATTCCATGGAGTGACTTAACATAAGTGTATCATTTTACAGTTAAATTTTTTTTTTTCAACGTTTATTTATTTTTGGGACAGAGAGAGACAGAGCATGAACGGGGGAGGGGCAGAGAGAGAGGGAGACACAGAATCAGAAACAGGCTCCAGGCTCCGAGCCATCAGCCCAGAGCCCGATGCGGGGCTCGAACTCACAGACCGCGAGATCGTGACCTGGCTGAAGTCGGACGCTTAACCGACTGCGCCACCCAGGCGCCCCATATAAGGATCAGAAGTCTAATGTGAGTCTTACCGAACTAAAGTCAAGATATCTGGAGGGCTACGTTCCTTTCTGGGGGATCTTGGGAGGAATTTTTCTTTGCCTATTCAGGTTGTTGGCAGAGTTCAGTTTCATGTGATTGTAGAATTGCATTTTGTAGTTGGTCTGTGAACGTAGGTCTGCATTTTCTTGATGGCTCTCAGTTAAGGGCTTTTCTAGCTTCTAGATGCTACCCACATTTCTTGGTTCATGACTCCTTTCCTCCATCTTCAAAGCCAGCAACAGTGAATGGAGTCCTTCTCATACTTCTAATCTCTCCTGCCTCTTCTTCTATCATGGCATCTCTCAGTCTCCTGTTGGAAAAGTTTCCAGCTTTTAAGAGCTCATATAACTAGATTGGGCCCACCTAACAATACAGGATAATCTCCCCATCTTAAAACCTCTAAACTTAGTCACATCTGTTAAGTCCCTTTTGTTTATGTTTAGGATTTAGACATCTTTGGGAACCCTTATTCTGCCTACCACAGGAGTTATAATGTCCACTATTATATATTTAATTTCTAAGAACTCTTTGTTCTTGGAACATTCCTTTGTATAGCTAATTTTTGTTTCATGTTTGGGATGTCTTTACTTCTCTCTCTGAATGTAATAATGATAGTTTTAAAAAATGTCTTCTCCCTGTATAGTTTGTTTTTTGTAAGTTGCCTCTTTGTTATGTTTATTTTGGTCCTTGTCTTCCATTAGGAAACTATCTGTTGGTTTGTGGCTGCCTACAATGGGCAATAAACAGCTGATTGTTTTTTCTGGGTTCCTGGACAAGACTTGTAGGGCCTGGGTTTGAGGGTAAGGTGATCTGGCTTACTCAATATCAATATTTTGGGGGTTTTTTGTTTTGCTTTTTTCTTGGGGTGGTGAAATTCTTGAGAGATGGATCTTTCAATCCCCTGCTTTCCAGGTATTTGGTATTCCTACGTTTATAGGCCTGGCTGTCGACATTCAGGGAACCAAGGAAGGGGAATGTGGGAAATCTTAGCATTCATGATGTGAACAGCTAATGAATTTCTCTGCTTACAATAGTAAATCACCTTCATGTGCATTTACTGTTCTGTACCAAGGGATTGTCCAGTTTTCTTTCCCAAAGAAATCACCTCAGGGGCGCCTGGGTGGCTCAGTCGGTTGAGTGACCGACTTCGGCTCAGGTCATGATCTCACAGTTTGTGGGTTCGAGCCCCGCGTCAGGCTCTGTGCAGACAGCTGAGAGCCTGGAGACTGCTGCTGATTCTGTGTCTCCCTCTCTCTCTGCCCCCCACCCCTCCACTCATGCTCTGTCTCAGAAATAAATATACATTAAAAAAAATTAAAAAAAAAAAAAAGACATCACCTCAGACTTCTGTGCAGATCTGGGGAAGGAATTGAAACAAATTCCTTCTTAGGTAGACTTTCAACCAATCTTCCCGTTTGGAACCTCGCTTTCTGTATCCACAGATACCTGGTGCCCAGTCCTGAGGGTTTGGAAATTCTGTAGTAGAATTAGGTTCTTCTTGGCTTTCCCCACTACTAGCTTAGCAACCAGCTTCCTCAGATGTGCGAGGTCAATTATCATTAGGTAGCCTCTCGAATTCTCTTTGTCCTTGTGGACTTATCCTTTTATTGTAATTTTAGTAGCACTGGGAGGGGGTAAGAATAGATGAATGTTCATTCAGACCATTGACTTGTGTATATTAAAAGGGTGAACTTTATGGTAGGAGAATTATATCTCAAAAAAAAAAAATTTCTAAAATGAATGAATGTGTGCAAATGTGCCATATTTATCCCAACACGAGCCTCCTAATTTTGGAGATGAGAATAGTGAGCCTGGTGATGGTTTTAAGTGATTACTTTTAAGTGAGAGTTCAGCTAAATCTGCTTAGGTGTTCTGAGTTGTGTCTGGCCTTGCACAGTTGTGTTTTGGTGACAGTGACACAGACTTCGATTCCTCAGCCCTGACCTTGGGCACTTGCCATTCTAGCCTCTACCATTTCTAGAAGAGGAACACTGGTGCCCTGGAAAACTAACCATCCTTACAGGGATGAAATGGCCTGCAAGTCATTGAGTCAAATGCAAGTTAAAAACATGTATAAATGTTGTTAATCACTTTGTTATTGACTCTACATATAATTAATGCAATTTATACCATACAGTCGTCTAAAGAATAGACGAAAATATTTGCAAATACTGACGGTGGAGAGTCCAGGAGGAAAACGATAGTGGCTCCCATCCCCACCCAGCTCTTATGATGTAATTTGATAAACACACAGAATTCAAAATGGCTTGAAAAAAATACAAGGAAGATTAAGTGGTCTATGACTTTTCTTAAGATAGTCCAAATCAATAATGTGAGATCACTTCCTGTTAACATTCAGGGATTTACATGTCTGTCTTCCATTAGTGTGAAGTACTCTTTCCTGCCAGTACCCATTTTTACACATTTGAAGACTTATTTCATACTTGCAGTCAGTCTTTTACATAGCTGAGAGAATACAAGTTGGTCATAATATTTTCTTAAGTGATTAAATATTAAATACCAGACATTACATCAATGTTTCTCCAAAACTTGTTTTTGATTTCTTGGGCTTCCTAACCCTCACCTTATGTATCTAGTTTGCCTGCACAGTTTAAGCAGTAAGCGTCTTGTCTTTCTGCTGGAATATGATCACTTTTTCAAAGTTGTGGTATCATATGCCTTCAGTTATTTGACCAATCAGGGAGCCAGAACTGCCCTTAGAAACATTTTGGATTGAGAGAGTTAGCAAATAAAAGGAGACCCCATTAAGGATTTCAGCTAAATAACAAGCTATATATATATATATATATATATATA
>NW_024412406.1:5792705-5799243 GCF_014898765.1 Herpailurus yagouaroundi
GTGTGAGAGAGAGAGAGAGAGAGAGAGAGAGAGAGAGAGAGAGAGACACAGAGACAGATAGACAGAGAAGGAGGTGGGGAGAGAGGGAAAGAAGGTTCTGGGTGGAGGCGAAGGGGCTGGCACCAGGCTCACGGAGCCAGGGCTGCCGACGGTGATGCGCTTTGGGTAGAAGGCAGCGCGAAGGGAGTACTGTACAGCTAGATCTTGTTTGTAACTGGTGGAAACTGAGGATCCAACGACAGTGGGTGGTTTCGCTGCTCAGGATGGGAACATGACTCCTCCCCCCATCCCGACTCCCCCAGCGTTGAGACTTTCTGCTGTCTTGTAGTTTACGTGGTTAGGATTTTTGGTGGCGTTTGATCCTATGGCGATGGTTTTGGACGTAGATACGTAACATGCGAGGTGTCCCCAAATTGTGGTGTGTTGTTTATGGGGTTATTGGCGCGGCGCGGGGGGAAGGGAGCTTTCCGTAGTAAAGGTCTTCTTTTACTCATCAAGATAAGACCCTATAGTCTTGTTACTATCGCTTTGGATGCACTTGTTTCTGAAAACTATCTCAAGTGAAATTGTCTCCAGTGGAATCATTGTTTAAGCCAGATGTATATAGGAAGGCATGGTTTTAAGATTTAAATACTAAATGTTTATATATCGCTTCATCTCTGTTGATAATAACCCAGTAATTGTAATACAGATGCGTGGCTCACTTTTTAAAAGATACATAAGTGCTAACCCCAAAAAGGTAACAATGTTAACGTAAATTTTAGGAAGTAGGGATAGGAATTACTCACATTTTGAGTTCAGACACAATAGTTTTCGTTTTTTTCTTTTTGTTTATTACTCTTTGTATTTATCTTTATGCATACTTTTAATGCAAATAAAACTGTATTCCATATATACTGTTTTGTATTTTACTTTTGGTAAGTTGTAGGACTCTTTGGAACCTTCCAACCTTTCCTTTCTCCACACTCGTCAAATTGATCTCACACTTAGCATATGAGTGCTTATACTATAACGTTATGTGCAATATGTAATAGATATATATGTATAATGTACAATACATAATATATATTAAATACATATATATCTGTATGCACACAGGTTGTCTGGATTTTAAGCTTATTGAGGTTAGAAGCATGTACTTCATTTATCTTTATCCATGGTTGGGTAACCTTGGTGTTTGAACATGATAGGTATTTAAATGTTTGAGTCAGAAAGCTGGTCTCAGGTCTTAAATGTATTGTTAGGAGAAGGCCAGGAGCCACCATGTAAGTCAGCATTATTCTGTCTTTTAAAGAGGACGTTGGGGGTGTCAAACATGTCAACATGCATATTTGTGTATGCCTTACATTGTCGTATTTAACATAATGGTGTTTTTAGAATAGCTGTGTTTGGTACTCGTCAAACTAGATTAAGTAGCTGTATTTGACTTAGGTGAATGGAGTGACTAATTTTACTAGATTTGGTATTTTAGTTTGGCTGGTGAGAATCACAGTCATTAGTACCTCTGTCCTGATGCACTTAGTGTGGTTTTTGTGGGACCAGTTTTGTGTGTGTCTGTCTAAGACCTATTTTGTAAATTCTTTGGCTTACAAGAGGAGTTTCTCTGTTTCTAACTTTAAGATGTTTTCTTCGGTGGGTCATGTTAGTTCTTGTTTTTAATTGTTATTCCTCGAGGGCAAAGGAAATCCATCCTCTTAAAGTGAGGAGTCTGGAGGCTCAGCTTAGTATGAAAGATGAGTCACTTGCCTCGGGAAGGTCAGGTGGCTCACTCAGTTTTGTTGTGTTGCAGCCACGTGGCCTGTCCTTACATTTCCTTCTTCCTGTCTCTTTTGTATTTTCATCTTTATGTTCCCGTGGCACAAAGTAGATGCTCAGAAATGTTTGGTGACTGCCTAGGATGGAAAGGAAAAGTGACCAAGAGTGCCTTCCAGCTGTTGGAGCCTCTGACGTCCTCTCTTGCTACCCACTTACTCCTAACTCCTGGTATTTCCCTCAGTATTTTAAAGGAGCAGAACTCTGCGGTTAGGCGGAGAAAGTTGGTGGTGAGTCTGTGTTGGACTTGGAGGGTGGATGTACATGCAGGGTTTTGAACGAGCGGATAGATCGCTCCATCTTCATTGAATCTGTAGGGAGACTTCTGAGGAGGCGACTTAAAGAGGAGGAGCCTGGGTTTGTAAACCTGCATGTTCACTACGGAACAGTGGTGGCTGACATACAGTTTATGAAACCCTGTGATTGTCTCTTGAATTGTGAGTTTTCATAAAGTATTTAAAGCCAAATAAGAACATTTTAGAATTTGTTTAACTTTTTAGTATGCCTGGAGTTTGTCACGTTTGTCTGTCCGACTCTGGATGGAAAATTGAATGCCCTATGTCTTGTCTTCACTGCATTTCTCTATTGAAAATGTCTCCTTAGGGGCTCCTGGGTGGCTCAGTCGGTTGAGCGTCCGACTTTGGCTCGAGTCATGATCTTACAGCTCGTTAGTTCGAGCCCCGTGTCGGGCTCTGTGCTGACAGCTCAGAGCCTAGAGCCTGCTTCTGCTTCTGTGTCTCCCTCTCTCTCTGCCCCTAACCCACTCGCATTCTGTCTCTGTCTCTCTCAAAAATAAATAAACATTAAAAAAAAAATAATAAGATCTGTGAAAAAAAAATTAAAAAAAAAAAAAAAGAAAATGTCTCCTTAGACCTTCCTTATAGGAAGTTGTCAAAATCTATCCTTTGCTGCTTTTTATATTTAGCAGAACTTTAAAGTTTTAGAACAGTTTTCCTTGTGTTTTATATGATGTATTCTAATACTCCTCAGTACCTGGCTCAGATTGTAATATTTTCCCCATCTTCTCCTGTGCCCAGATTTTGAACACAATATTCTGCTTATATTGAGAGCCCAGTCCACATTAATCAATTTGAAACATACCTTAAACTGCATAGTGCCTCTCAAGAGTTTCTTTACACATTAAGCCCAGCATAGCACATTTAATGTGTGTGGTAGTTCCCACTTTGAAAGTGCGGCATGGCATGCTAACTAGAGCATGCATTGTGTAAAAAAACCTCCTGACTACTTTTTATAGTGCTGAATAAATATTTATACTTGAGTACTCCCTTATGGTAGTAATAACCTGTAGTTTAGCGCTATTCTGTTGAAGCGGCAGGGACCTAGACAGTAGTGCATTTTATCTGTGTTTGAATTCACACACACACAAGCCCACCCAAAACTTTTGTTTCAGGCAGTGAGGGAAGGTTGTTGGGGCCAAAAACCTGGGAGAGGAGAACACTACAAGAAAAGTGACCCAATGATATGTCACTGTAATTTCAGCATTATAATTATGCCTTAGAAATAATAGAACAGTGAAATGTCATTTATTTTATTTTGTTTTTATTTAAAAAAGTTTTTTTTAAACATTTATTTATTTATTTATTATTGAGAGACAGAGCGCGAGCAGGAGAGGGGCAGAGAGAGAGGAAGACAGAATCCGAAGCAGGCTCCAGGCTCTGAGCTGTCAGCACAGAGCCCAACCTGGGGCCCGAACTCATGAACTGGGAGATCATGACCTGAGCTGAAGTCGGACGCTTAACCGACTGAGCCACCCAGGCGCCCCAGAATGTCACTGATTTTAAAGTAAAACAAATGTAGATGAGTGGGTAACAATATTAAGGGTCTGGTCACAAATCTCAGGGTTTGACCCCCCCCCCAGTTCTGTGTTTCTTTGGTCCAGTCTTGCTTTCCATATGGTGCTAATGTCATCAGCTGATTTGTTAGCTCCAATTCACTTCCTGCATTTATTTTTATGCAGCAGACTGCCGGGTCTCTAGAGCAAAAGCTGAGTGGTAGGAGGGGTTGTGATCTTTTAGCAAGATCTCAAAACAGAATAGTCTATGCACACAATAAAAACAAATATACTCATAGTTCGAAACCAGAAAGAACAGCAAAATCCCCTGAATTTATGTGTTACTGATCCTTTTGTTGTAGGCTAAGATTATTTTATTTTCCTTTGGGGCTCATTATTTCTGCTTTAATTGTCAACTGTTGTAAAATCCCTCTTCTGAGACCCTCCCAAATTTTATTTGAACCAGGTGGGTACCAGGTATACAGAAACCATAATCGTAGCAATGTATGTTTATGAGAAAAATATCCAAGGGATCAAATGACTCAGTGTTTAGTGGAAGTTAAAAAAAAAAAACGTTTAAATTTGTGGTACCTGGGTGGCTTAGTCAGTTATGTGTCTGACTGTTGATTTTGGCTCAGGTCATGATTTCTTGGTTTGTGGGTTCAAGCCCCGTGTCAGGCTCCACACTGATAGTTTGGAGCCTACTTGGGATTCTCTCTCTCTCCCTCACTCTATGCCCGTCTGCCACGCATGCACCCTCTCTCTCTCAAAATAAATAAGCTTAAAAAATAATAATAATTTAAAAATACTCTTAGGTAGCTGTGAATAGTTCATTTTTTTTAATGTTTATTTTTGAGAGAGAGAGAGAGCGAGTGAGCAGGAACAGGGGAGGGACAGAGGGAGAGGGAGACACAGAATCCAAAGCAGGCTCCAGGCTCTGAGCTGTCGGCACAGAGCCCGGCGAACCTTGAGATCATGACCTGAGCTGAAGTTGGATGCTCAACCGATTGAGCCACCCAGGCGGTCCTGAACATTTCATTTATAACTCCTTTTATAAAAACTCAATATATTTAAAAAATGTACTTCTCCAAAATTGTGACTAGTGTAACCAGGTAATTAAAGCATTTGATCAAAATTCAAATGACTGAAAGGTTGCAAAATGTAAATCTTCCTCCTGTTCCTGTCTCCCAGGCTACTTCCCTTGGGTAGCAATGCCACCATTTTACCAGTTTCTTCTCTGTCCATCCAGACAGATTCTATGCACGTAGGTATACATACACTTATATTTAAATATGTGTGTGTGTGTGTGTGTGTGTGTGTATTATATAAATGGTAGCATACAAATGGTTTTAGCACCTGACTTCCTCCACTTAAATACAGTATATGTTCTAGAGATTATTCAACATAACGTTATATAGAGCTCCTTCATTTTTAATAGCTATTTGTAGATGTGCCATGTTCCGTAGCGGAATAGGTGGTATTTGGCTTGTTCCCTGTCGATGGCCATTTAGGTTTTCCCTGATACTTTGCTATTAAACAAATCTGCAGCAAATAAATTTGCATGCAAGTCATTTGATAAATGTGCCAGTTTGTCTGTAGGAAGAATTCTTAGAAGAATGTGACTGTTCAGTTCGGATGGTGCTGAATCCTGCTCGGTGGAAGGCATGTGGGCATCCGCTTCCCTCCACCGTTCAGCGTGGGTGTTGTCGCACTTTCTCATTTTCGCTGATCTTACACGGAACAGAGGTTTCTTGGCATAGGTTTTATTATATATTTTTCTGTTTTTTTATTATATATTTTTCTTAATACAAAGGTGATTGTACTTCTTTTGGTAAGTTTAAGATTTAGATTTCCTTTTCTGTGAAATGTCAGATCCTATATGTTGCCAAATTTTCTGTTGTGTTGTCTTTTGTTTCTTCCATTTGCAGAATGTGGCCCTCTGTCCACAATATGAATTGCTAATGTATTTTTTTCCTAGTTTGTCTTTACTCTTTTTTTAAAAAAACTTTTTTTTTTAATGTTTATTTATTTTTGAGAGAGACAGAGACAGAACGTGAGTGGGTTAGGGGCAGAGAGAGAGGGAGACACAGAAGCAGGCTCCAGACTCTGAGCTGTCAGCCCAGAGCCTGACGCGGGGCTCGAATTCACGAGCTGTGAGATCATGACCTGAGCCGAAGTCAGACGCTTAACCGATTGAGCCACCCAGGCACCCCTTGTCTTTACTCTTTTGACTTGATAATGATTTTTTCCCAAGGAGAAATACTAATTGATGGCTGTTTTAATTTTTAGCTTATAGCTTTTGAATCATTCCTGGAAATGCCTTCCTCACTTTGAGTTTCTGTTTTTATGGTTTTATTTTTTTTACATTTTTTACAAGTTAATTTAGAGACAGAGAGAGAGAGAGAGAGAGAGGGAGAGAGAGAATGAGTGGGAGAGGGGCAGAGAGAGGGGGAGAGAAAGAATCCCAAGCGGGCTCTACACTGTCAGTGTGGGGTCCGATGTAGGGCTCAAACCCACAAACTGTGAGATCATGACCTAAGCCAAAATCTGTCTGTCGCTTAACCGACTGAGCCACCCAGGTGGTGTATTTTTTTTTACATTTAAATCTTTCATCCATCTGAAGCTTATTTTGACAAAAAGTGTGAGATATGAATCTTAACCCCATCATACCCCCATTGGCTGCTCAGGTACCCTATACCAGTCGCTGAATAATGGATCTTTCCTTTACTGATGTGAAATAATACTGTTGTCATATGCTAAATTCCTGTATTCTTTTCTTTTTTACATTTTTGTTCATTCCCAGCAACTAAACTAAGTTATTGTACCTTCATACTATGCAAAAATATCTGGAAGCACTGGTCTTTCCTGATTATTCTATTTTTCTTTTTTTCTTTCTTTCTTTCTTTCTTTCTTTCTTTCTTTCTTTCTTTCTTT
>NW_024412406.1:5799253-5829348 GCF_014898765.1 Herpailurus yagouaroundi
TTTCTTTCTTTCTTTCTTTCTTTCTTTCTTTCTTTCTTTCTTTCTTTCCTTTATTTTTTTTTAAGTAGGCCCCCATGCCCAACATGGGGCTCGAACTCATGACCCTGATCAGGAGTCACATGCTCCACTGACTGAACCAGCAGGCACCCCTCTATTTTTCTTTTTATTGTTAGATTTTTTTCCCTAGCTATTCTTGCCAGATTTCATTTCCAAATGAACATTAGAATCAATTTGTCCAGATGAAAATTCAACAGAAATCCTGTTGGTATAGCTTTTCTCCCTCCCCCTCTTGATTTCCCTGTTCCCATACCCGTTTTTTCTTTCCTCTATTAGAATTTCATCTTTTTCTTTATTGAATGTCCAGTATATGTTCATTATGGTCGAACTGTATATACCATACATAGTTTTATGTTCTGTTTTGAATACTACTAAATAATGAGAATGTTAACATATCATTTAAACAAGTTTCTCCACACTATAATTTTTGATGACCACACCCCTTCACCAGTTGATGGTTATTTAGATGTTTCTTTGCTGGACTATGGATTACTTTCCATTTCAGCTGTTAGAATATTTTAAGAGAAATTGTTTTAAAATAGATTTCCTGAAACAACTCAAAGGTGTGAATATGTTTAGACTTTGGATTCCTGTTGCCAAGTTACTTTCTGGAAAACATAATTGTCATTGTTGTTGTTTTTTTTTTTTTCATTTTTTTTTTTAAATTGTGGTAAAGAACACAAAACATAAAATCTACTGTCTTAACCATATTTAAGTATATAGTACATTATTGTTAATGATATGTAGCTTGGTGTACAACAGATCTCTAGAACTTGTTCATATTGATGACTGAAACCCTGTACCCATTGAACAGCAATTCTTAATTCTTTTTGTACATTTCCTATGCTGTCCCACCCAGAAATGGAACTGCTGATTCATATAGTAATTCTAATTTTAATTCTTTGAGAACCTCCATACTGTTCTCCATATGGCTGAGTGGCTGAACCATTTTACGTTCCCACCAACAGTTATTTTAAAAGGAAGAGTGAAGGCTGGGGGTGGGGGGCTGTGCAAAAAATGGACAGGGGCGGTTGAAAGGGTTATTTCTCCGCATCTTCAGCAACAGTTGTTATTCTGTTTTTGTTTTGTTTTGTTTTGCTTTTTGATACTGGTATCCTAATGGGTATGAGGTGATAGTTCATTGTGATTTCGATTTGCACTTCCCTGATGATAGAGATGTGGAGCATTTTTTTAAATCTATATTTATATGTTTGTTGGCCATCTGCATGTCTTATCTAGAGAAATGTCTGTTCAAATCCTTTGCCCATTTTTTGATCGGATTATTTGTTTTTGTTATTGTCAAGTTGTAGGAGTTCTTTATATATTGTGGATACTAAACCCTTATGAGATAAATGGTTTGCAAATATTTTCTCCCATTCCGTTGTCTTTTCACTTGTTTCCTTTGCTGCACAGATGTCATTGTCTTAAAAAAAAAAAAGAATAATGAACTTTATAGGGGAAAAATGCCACCCTTTTTCATTGGAAATTTCACCATTTACCAGAGAGGCTATAGATTGATTAGCCATTTTTATTCCCTTCTTGGGATTGTTACTCACTTTTCACTCTTGGGATCTTGGTGAGTCTTGCTCTTCTCATCATTCACCCTCTCATGCTCATATTAAACCTTTGTGTTTTGTGACACATATTTAGTTTTCCTGTTCTTACTTTCCTTTTGGTTATGTTGGACCTTTATAATGTCATTTTTACTAACAAAATACAGTATTAAGAGCAAATATTTTCTAGGTGACATTTTTTGGAGTAATTTGCATGGCTCTGAGTAGCTTTCAGTTCTTCATTCTCTGTGTTTTTGTGTCTTCTCTCTTTAGATACTTTTGTAATCAGTCAGTGCTAAAAATAGTGGTTTTAGGCAGGACTGTTAATTTACATGCCTCGGCTTATAGGCATGGTGTATTTCATGTTACAGCTATGCAAACATAAATGTCAGTTTAAAAAATTTTATAAAATGTGACCTTGATAAAGTTTTGGATTGGGAGTTTACTGCTAAGATCAGACTTTACCCATTGTTTTCTGAGCTTTGTTGGAGGCATTGTGGTATGAAAAGGAACTTCTGGTGCAATCAGTAAGGCTATAGGAATAAAGGTAGTAGTTTATCCAATCCACTAGGATCTGTCGTTGGCTAGAAATAAAATGTTACCAGAACAGAAGAATGTTTTTACATATGTGTTCCTCACCCTCAGTCAAGTGTGTATGTCGTAGATATGCCCTAAGTGTTTGTCCTATTGTGCATAATTAATTGGAAATATTTCTAGCATAGGTAGAGTCAGATGGGATTAGATAGAATGGCTAAAAATTAGGGGAAACAATTTGGCAGGGAAACAAGAATATATGCTCCACATATGCTTATAGTTTTATACATAATCACTGAAAATCTGTAAGTGGAAGCCAAATTGATACTTTACTTCTTAAGTATTATGTTAACTGTGTGTGAATACATATACAGACAGAGGAAGAGACAGTGATGGTTACATTTTTATTCCCCAAAGCATGTTGGACGTATGCTCAGCAAATACTTTCATAGATACATTTCCTATGCTGTTCTACCAAGGTTAGTTATTTGCTTCCAATGTGTCCTGAGCTTAGGAGGCATGGATTGTCTCAATACATTTTATTTTATTATTCTTTTTTATAAATTTTTCTAAATGTTTATTGATTTCTGAGAGAGAGACAGACAGAGTACGAGCAGGAGAGGGGCAGAGAGAGAGGGACACACAGAATCCAAAACAGGCTCCAGGCTCTGAGCAGTCAGCACAGAGCCCGACGTGGGGCTCAAACCCATCAACCACGAGATCATGACCTGAGCAAAGTCGGATGCTTAACCGACGGAGCCACCCAGGTGCCCTGGTCTCAGTATGCTTTAGAAGTTTTCTTTGAATACAGCTGAGAAGAGCAAAAGTATGTTGACAGTGGTAAAAAGTACATGCCACTAGTTAACCAGAATGAGAATTCTGGAAAGAGAGAAAAATGCAAACATTTTGGCCATTGGGGCAGTTAGCAAAAGGATGACCAACCTATCGTTCTGGTATTGATCTCATATATTATTTTCAGTATATCACCGTATTACAACTCAGAATGATATTGGTGATGATGGTGATACCACCACCTGGCTTTTGCAAAGCTCTTACTAATTTTTCTACATATTGCTTCATTTGAATCTTTTAATGCTGGTGCGTGATAGGACTGGTATCATTTTCATTTTATATATGAGTAAACAGAAGCTGAATGATCATGACTTCCCCATACATACTGTGTTAGATGTGGGGAGTGCTACAAAAACTTGGTCCTAAGAGGATCACCAGGAGCCCACGAAAAATTTAAGTTGCATTTGCTAACCAGTTTAAAGCCCTGGGGATACTTCGTACTTTCTAGAAACTTTTTTTTCTAACTAATTAAAATAAAATTGGAATCTGCAGGGACACAGCTTCAGCCCTGCATTATAATTACCTACGTTTTCCAGCTAGAGTTTTACTCAGTCACTTTTACAAATACTCCTTCTACTCCGCCTAAAACCAGCAACAGCATTTGCTGAGTGTTTTATATGCCAGGTTATGTTCTAAATGCTTTTCGTGTTTCTTTTTTAAATATCTTCACAAGAAACCCATGAGCAGTGCTCACACTATCCCTGCTTTGTAAGTGAAGAAACAAGGTGTGAAGGGGTGGAGGGAATAATTTCTCTAGGGGCCCCTAGCTTGATACGGACAGGGCTGGGTTTTAAATCTGGGATTTAATTTGGCTATAGAGTACACATCCTTACACAACATATTACGCTACCTGAAAGTTATATGCAGTCTCCTTTTTTCCTTTCAAAGGTGTTGTTTGGGGGAGCAGGGTGCCGTGGTGGCAGCCGTGGGAGTGGGGCACTAAGGGGTGTATCTGTGCCAGAATATGGCTGTGTGTCTGTCCTTGTACATCAGAACTGATTATAAATGTTTAGGGCAGAGAGTGCTGGACTTGAAGTTTTGACTTTTCTGTTTTTATGTTTTTTATTGTTGAGAGAGAGAGAGAGAGAGAGAGAGAGAGAGAGGGAGAATGCAAGGGAGGGAGGAACAGAGAGACAGAGAGGGAGACAGAGAATCCAAAGCAGGCTCCATGCCGTTAGCACAAAGCCTGATGCAGTGCCTGAACCCATGAACCATGAGATCACGACCTGAGCTGAAGTTGAATGCTCAACCGGCTGAGTTGCCCAGGTACTCCTGGACTTGAAGTTTTACCTGGGTTCAAAATTTGGCTTCATCATTTTGTGGTTATGAGACACCAGATAGGTCACTAAACCTCTTGGAGGCTGATAATACTCCAAATAGTTGAGAAAATTAAGTTAAATTCTGTGACTAGCTCTGGTGCTCGACAGTATTGATTCTGAAACAGAATATTAGATATTTCTGTGAAATACTAACTTAGTGGTTTCCAGTTCAAATTAAACATTTATTTGAAGGCAAACAGGACATGATGCCTCCCTCAGGCTCGCAGGCCACCCTGGAGAAACAGACAGAACTGGATCGCGGTAGTGAAGTGGGTGTTGTAAGGGCTTGCATAACTGATGCAGGAGGAAGTGAGCTATTCTGGCTGGGTCATTAGAAAAGATTCTCAAAGTAGATGACCTTTGAACTTGGACTGGAAGACTACGTAGGACTCTTTGTAAGCGGTGAGAGAAAGAACGGAGAGGAAGGGAATTTTACGGAGGAGAGTCAGCATGTGCAAAGGTGCAGTGGCATGAAAGGGCAAAAAGGTGTTTGCGAATCCTCAGAATTTTCCCTGAGGCCAGAGTCTCAGGTAGTCACTGGGGGGATGTGAGCAGTCTTCTGTACTAGGATCAGGAATCAGACTGTATGCTCTACGTGATAAGCAGGTGGTAGGTGTGTGGGAGTTTAGTTTTAAAATATTATTTTGGGGGCGCCTGGGTGGCGCAGTCGGTTAAGCGTCCGACTTCAGCCAGGTCACGATCTCGCGGTCCGTGAGTTCGAGCCCCGCGTCAGGCTCTGGGCTGATGGCTCAGAGCCTGGAGCCTGTTTCTGATTCTGTCTCTCCCTCTCTCTCTGCCCCTCCCCTGTTCATGCTCTGTCTCTCTCTGTCCCAAAAATAAAAATAAAACGTTAAAAAATAAAAAATAAAAAATAAAAAAATAAAATATTATTTTGGCAGTTGAGTAGAAGGTGCTAGCAAACCAGGTGAGGGTTGTCACTGTCACTGTAATCCTAGCCTGGGTTAACCAGGTAAGGGGTGTCACTGTCACTGTATTCCTAGCCAGGGTTAACCTTAAGAAATAAAACTGCTGGTTATTTTATTAGCAAAATATGGGTTTATTTGGGAAAAACAGAGAATTGCAATTCAGGACAGGCCAACTATGGCAAAAGCATAGGTAAGTCCACGGAACAAAGAAGAGGAGTACTCTCTTATAGAAGAAAGTGGGAAGTTGGGAAAACTGTCATCAACAAAAATCCACTGCAGTAAGCTGGGAGTTCTAAGTGTAGTGGCTTTTCATTGGCCCAGCTGTGACTTTCTGTCATCCGTTCCTCCTCCTGTTGGGACAGGAGGAAGTCTTCCTCAGACTAGGATAGTAAAGTAGTATTGTGTGCAGTGTCCTATCTCTTCCTGCTGGGTCTGCAATTGACTATGAGTGGTAAGGCAAGAGACCTCCCTCTGCCCAACTCTAGCTGCCTAACAGCTCTATTTTAGTGAGGTTTCCCTTTATTAATTTTCAAACCAGAAGTGGGGGTGCTGGATTCCTGAGAGACCTCTGGGTTATGGTGTGTAAGATGTCTGGGGTAGAGGGGATCTGAGGGTAGAGAAGAGTGGAGGAGGCTTTCAGATTGCGTGGAAAAGGAACCGGGATAGAAAGCATAGAAAGAAGAGCAGATGCAGGGAGGGAGATAATGAACTTCATTTGGGCCATGTCGCATTTGAGGTCGTTCCAGTTGTCCAAAGCTGCATAACCGTGTTAAAACCTAGTGGTTTGAAACAAAGCATTGATTATGGTCACAGATCTGTCATTTGGGCAGGGCTTAGCGAGGACAGCATGTCTCTGCTCAGCCTCAGCTGGGGTGACTTGAAGTATGAGGCAGGGATCATACGTACATACAAAGGCTTATTACTCACTTCCTGAGGGCAGGTGTACTGGAAGACCCAAGCAGCTGGGGCTCGTCGGCACCTGTTTCTACCTGCATGGTCTTCAGAAGAAACCCAGCATGGGTCTGTTTGATGATAGTTATTTCCTTGCCTGTGTTGAGTATTGTTTTTTGCCGGAGCCTGTGCTGTTGACCCAACAGCAGGCAGCCTCAGGATGCCCAGACTTCTGATGTGTTCTCTGGGGTCCCCCAAGGTGTGACTCCTAAGAGACAGTCAGACAGAAACTTGGTGGCTTTTTATGATAGCCTGAGGCGTTACTTCCTCCTCATTCTGTTAGAAATGTGCCGCAAAGTCCAGCCCATATCCAAGCAGAGGGAGATGAAGCTCCACTTTTGGTGGGAAGAGTGTCAGTGACTGTGTGCACATGTTTTAAACTACTACCCGGGTCTCATGGGACGTTTATGTGGATAGGTTCAGGAATGAAATATGGATTTCTGAGAGAAGGAGCCGAGCAGGATTTCAAAGTTTGGGAGACATGTGATGTTTGAAGCTATTACGTTGCTGAGATGGCCCAGGAGGAAAAGTGGAGTAAAAAGAGAACAGAACTTGAATATGAACATTTCAGGGCAGGGAGGGGAAGTGCAGGTTAAGACGCAGGGAGTTCAACTTTCAAAGGCTGTGGAGAGGCCAAGTGGATTGAGCAGAAAAAGTAGATCCTGACTGGTGAGGAGTCCCAGTCGTGGGTAATGCGGAGAGATTTAGGCTCTGTGGGTTGGGGTGAGGTTGCATTTGCTTGCCTGTATAGAGTGTTGGTTTTTGTTTTTAAATGCAGAGAGGGTGGTAATTTGACCACGTGCATATTCATAAAATGAGAGAAGAAACCAGAGGCAGGGGAGAATGACTGGCTTTGCTATTACTATATATGTCACTGGTTTTAGTTAAGATGCTTTTAATGCAAAATGTATTTTAATAGTCATATCCTAGAGTTTGACCTTCAAGGAGCTCAAGTCTATGAGCAGTAATTCATCTTAATGGTAAGAGCCTTGCAGAGAATAAGCGCTTATGAAGTATTTGTAGAACGAAAGTGCAGTATTATACATTCTCTGGGTGGTATAAAAGCCAGAGAAGCAATTTTGCCTAGAGGTGACATTTGAGCCAAATCATAGTGAAGCTGTGATTTTTTTTTTTTTTTTTAAGTGGTGGTTTCTCAGGGCAAATCTGAAGTTGTGAGTGCTCACTTTCATCATGGAATGTCATGGCTATGGGAGTCATTTATGCAGTGTGTCTGGATTTGTCAAATATTCTCACTCAGTTCTCTTTAGAAAGGATTTTCATTCCAGAGCGGCAGGTTCCAAAGTGGAGTCCGTCAGCTGTTTTCCTTGGGTCATTGTTGGAAGGGAAAACATACCTTTCAGTCTGTTCTATGGTGGTTTTTAAATGGATCGCTCATGGCTTCAGGGATTAAATGAAAATTTTGACTAATAACAAAGGTAACATGACAGATGTCTCTTGGTTTAGGGACTTTTATTTTTCCCAGACTTATAATTTGTTTTCAGATTTCTTTTTAACCTCCAGAAGGGACTCCAGTCCTGCGAATGTTGCTGGTTTGCTTCTAGCTGGGGCTGTGGTCACTGCAGCTGGTCTGATGATGTTTTCCTACTCCGATTATTCTATTTATAATGGCAACTGTAGCTGTTAAGTTTCAAAGCAGTGAGCTCTGATGAAACAACCAACTTTTCAAAGTGCACTACTTAACTTTGATAATTCCCTGAAATGCAAGTGATGTGTAAAGCTAAAAAAAAAAAAAAAAAACCCCAAAACCCAAAAAACAAACCACACACATCCATCTGTCCGCTCCCTTCCGTTCCTTCTTTGTGTGCTGTGGTTTTTTGGGTGTTTTTCGTCCAGCTTTGCTGTTCCTTCCTCCTTCCCTTAGCTTTTCTCTCTTTTCCTGACTTTTTTTCTCCACCAAATTTCCATTTTCTCCTTTTTCTTTTTATCTTTCCCCATTTTGGGTCACAAAATGGAACCTAAGAGTTTTGTTGTTCTTGTTCTTTTTATTTTGCCTTTACTTAAGGGATTTCATGGATTAATTCAATATATTTTATATTTCCTATTAGTATTAACTTTTTTCTATGGGAATAAAAAAAAAACCCTGAAAAACAGATTTCCTAGCTTGTTCATTTATTATTAATTAATTTCATTGCTTTTGCAAAGTTAATTTACATCTCTCTTTCTCATTTTTTGATGTGTGCATAATGATTCAAAGCTTAGGAAAAATATTTCAAGTTATTAATTGGGAATTTTGAAAACTCATACATTTTTAAAACTAATAGACTTTAGGTCTCTGTATGAATTCTGGCCAAAGTAGAAACACTGGGCAGAGTAGTAATTTTTAAAATGTACTAGAAGATGAAGAGGAACTTTTGATTTTTCTTTCTCAAGGGAATTGAGGGACGTGGTTAGTCAATTGCAGTTCTAAACCCATGCCGTCCCAGAGTATGGACGTTTGTCATATTGTCACTTCTACCTTGAACTCTGGACATGGTGACCACCAGCAAGTGCTCTAGCTCCCTGAGCTGAGGAAGAGGCTGTGGGTGCCTGGGCCCTTCCATGTGGGCTCCGGGCGTTTTCTCCCACATTTGCCCCCAGAGCACAATGGGAGCCCCCAGGCTCCCTGACTCTCTTGCTTCTCCTGACCAGGGAGCCTCATCTCCCAGTCACCCTTTTGCTTTTGCCAATAAACTGCAGTTTTGGGGAATTTTTAACATATGATCATTTTCCCATTAATACCACTACCTCACATCTGTATGTCCTGTGCTGAACAGAAGAAAAATGTCAATGGGCCCTTCACAGTGCGTCCTGCCACTGTGCATCTTTTCTTTAGAGGTTGGAAAGGTGACTGGAAGGATCCAGAAGGTGAGATGGGGATGGTTTTGGCCTTTCAGCTTTGGAAGATTTGAAATTCTTAGTTCTTTTCAACCAGTACCTTGTGGGAAGGAGGAATTTTATTTGGCAATGATGCTCACAGTCTATTCAGTGCACCGTTGGTCCTGGCTCCCGCCAAGCAGTTCAGGGCAGCAAATGCCTTATTTGAGCCTCACTTCAGCTCTGCTCAGGTGGACTCTTCCTTTTCCATCTTACTGATGAGGGAGTGTGAAGTGTAGGGGGCTGAAAAAACTACTCAATATCATATAGTTTATAATATTTTACCCCCTCTCAATCATGTAGACAGACCTTATTTTATGTTTATTTATTTTGAGAGAGAGAGAAAGATAGAGATCAAGCAGGGGAGGGGTGGAGAGAGAATCCCAAGCAGGCCTTGCACTGTCAGCAAGGAGCCCGACACAGGGCTCAAACCCACGAACCAGGAGATGAGATCATGACTTGAGCTGAAATAAAGAGTTGGACACTTAACTGACTGAGCCACCCAGGAGACCCTTGAGACTTTACTTTAAAAAAAAAAATTCTTTTTACATTTATTTTTGATAGAGAGAGACAGAGCACAAGTAGGGGAGGGGCAGAGCGAGAAGGAGACACAGAATCTGAAGCAGGCTCCAGGCTCCAGGCTCCGAGCTGTCAGCGCAGAGCCCGACGCGGGGCTCAAACCCACAAACCACGAGATCGTGACCTGGGCCGAAGTCGACGCTTAACTGACTGAGCCACCCAGGTGCCCCTTTCAAGACTTTCTTTTAAATGGATTTGTTCCAGGTGTAAGTTTGCCAAAATGGAGCAGATTTAGTTAATTATGCCAGGTCTCCAATGCGAGGAATTTTGCTTGTGAATCTCTGTGTTAACTGTGGATGAATGAAATGTTTGGATGCCAGTCGAGCAGAGTCCTTGGGTCTGCAGGTACAGTCTTGAGATTGTTGTGTTGGGGGGAGGCCTGCTGAGATGTGGAGGTGCTGACAAGGAAGCATCCGGCTCACCCCCATCCGGCTTGCTTCAGGGAGCTTTAGCGCCTTTTGAGGAATCGTTCCTCCTGAAAAGTACACCTCTGCTTATTCCAGCAGAAGCCAGTGCGCAGCCCCCCCCAGGGCTTCTTGGGAAGCAACTGTGACCATCATTAACTTCCTTCTGTTACCTGGCATCTCAAGATTAAAACATGTCTACTTACTGTGTTTAGTACTTTTCTGTGCTTTGCAGTAATTTATCATTTTTTTCCCATACATTAAACATAACCTTAGTGGGCAAAAATGTATAAAAGCAAAACAATCAAACATTATTTTACTTTATTTTTTATTTTTTTTATTTTGGAGAGGGGGGCAGTGCAAGAGTGGGTGCAGGAGGGGCAGAGGAGAGAGAATCCCAAGCAGGTCTCCATGCTCAGTGCAGAGTCCCACGCTGGGCTTGATCCCTTGAGCCTGGAATCATGACCTGAGCCGAAATCAACAGCCGGGCACTTAAGCAGCTTGAACCACCCAGGCACCCCTAAGACATTTCTTTTAAATAAAAGGGACTGGAGACCTATGTAATTTTAAGCACCCTTCTCCCACATTTGTTTGTGTCTCAGCAGCGCCCTTTCTTTGAATATACCTGTTAATTAAGGGACAGATATACCCAGGGAAGCATAAACACATTTTAAAGAAAGTAAAAACCAAAGTACAGACCGCATTTCCTGTATTCGCTGAAATTTGTCCACTGGCCCTCCTCCCTCTCCCCTGCACACACCCTGTCCAGTCACTATTCAGGTTCTTAATCACAAGCATGTACTTGAAACACAGGCTGCTTTCTTTGGCAGGCCTTCAGGATATCAAGTTTCCTCTGTTCAAAGGGAACCCGAGACCTGCTTGTGCCCGACTTCTTTCACAGAAGAGATCTTCTTTAAAGCTGGGTTTGCCAGTCACAGTTTTGGATATGAAATCTAGTTGGTGTTTGGTGGAGGTGGGCGTTAAGGAAGGGTGTTCCCACAGCAGCGTTTCGTGCCTCGACTCTGTGCTGCAGATACTTGAGGTCGCCTCAGGCCGGCCCAGGTGGACTTCACTTCCGCCCATGTGACTCTGTTAGTCACTGTTGCAGGCTGACCTGCTCTTCCGGCCTTCCTGACGATGAAGCTGGCCCCTCATCTTCAGACGGAGGAGAGGGGAAGGAAAAAGATGTTCAGGATTGACCTGGTCCTGAGGTGGGCGGCCGTGGGGGGGCAGGTAGAGGCAGATTCCTGAGCATTCGGAAATGTCTGTTCTAGAATGTGCCCCAGGAAGGTAGAGGCTTCCCAGGGACACAGCATTCTGTTATCGAAGTAACAGAGGTGTAGGGCTCTTGTGTTTATTGAAAGCTGCTGATCAGGAGATGCTTAGGCCTTCTCTGACAAACGTTGTCATAAAGGCAATTGTCTTCTGTCTTGCTTTTTTTTTTAAATTTTTTTTTTAACGTTTATTTTTGAGACAGAGAGAGACAGAGCACGAACAGGGGAGGGGCAGAGAGAGAGGGAGACACAGAATCCGAAACAGGCTCCAGGCTCTGAGCTGTCAGCACAGAGCCCGACACGGGGCTCGAACTCACGGACCGGGAGATCGTGACCTGAGCCGAAGTCGGACGCTTAACCGACCGAGCCACCCAGGCGCCCCTCTCCTGTCTTGCTTTTAACTTAACTTGCTTCCTAACTCATTTAGGAAGAGATCTACTACAGTGGACATAATACAAAACGATCTCTTAATATATCTTATACCTTGTGCTGTGTTGTTCTGTTTTTTTTGCCTCAAGTTTTAAGTCTGTTCTCTTTAGAGGTAAACTTAGTTTTCTTTATGACTCTTGAGGTAGTGTTAAATCTTTTCTTTTTTTAAAAATTGGATGTTTCGGGGTACCTGGGTGGCCCAGTTGGTTAAATGTCTGACCTCAGCTCTGGTCATGATCTCACAGTTTGTGGGTTCAAGCCCCTCATCAGGCTCTGTGCCGACAGCTCAGAGCATGGAGCCTGCTTCGGATTCTGTGTTTCCCTCTCTCTCTGCCCCTCCCCAGCTCTCACTCTGTCGGTCTCTCTCTCGCTCAGAAATAAATAAACATTAAAAAAAAATTTTTTTAATTGGATGTTTCTATTATATGAGGCTATAACTTTTTGCTTCATTTTCTCTAAAGAACCCAAGCTTCTTAAATGGGTATAGCTAAAAATCTGACCTTGTTAAAGGAAGACAAAAATTGGCTGAATGGTGGGAGATGAGAAGGAAAACTGTGCCTGCTTTAAGGTTAAAAAGAGATTACTTTTCTCTGTACCATGGAGAAGCATGGCCCAGATAATTGAATGGCACAGAGCTGTTTCTTTGTAGGTCTGCAGTCCTTTTGAGCATGGGCTTGTGTCGGAGAACAAGTGGGTGTGATGACCTCACAATATCCAAGAGAATAAAGCTTGAAACCGAAGGAACTGATGTTTCCAAAGTCCAGGAGTGAGAATGTGCTCTCATTCCACTTTTTCTCTTCAGTGAAACTTGAAGAGTACTTGTTATAGGCAGTGAAACTTCAACTTGATCTTTTATCGCCAAGTTAAGGTAAGAATATCTGGGCTGTTTTAGATGTTGGCTTTTTAAGCTGTTGTAGGGTATGTATGTGTCAAGGGTGATACTGTGCGTTTTTGATAACCAAATCAGCGATATTCTTGCTTAAAAAATTTAGAAGTGGAAAATTCATAATTCCTTATAAAATACCAGTTATTTTTCTTCCTAGTTGGGAACATGACTTGTAGCAATAATAGGGAGATTAGAAGGTTATCTCTTATTGCCATCTCTCAGCTGATAATTAATTATAGCTAATCCTCTTTTTATATTACAGGTTTCCATAACCTTATTATATTTATTTAATTTTTTTAAATTTTTAATGTTTATTTATTTTTGAAGGAGCGAGAGACAGAGCATGATCTGGGGAGGAGCAGAGAGAGAGGGAGACACAGAATCCAAGGCAGGCTCCAGGCTTTGAGTTGTCAGCACAAAGCCCGATGTGGGGCTTGAACCCACAAACCATGAGATCACGACCTGAGCTGAACTCGGACGCTCAACCGACTGAGCCACCCAGGCCCCCCTCCATAACCTTATTTTAATGCGGATTCCGGACTACACCTGTGTGTTTATCTTCCTAAATATTGACAGTAACGGTGGATTGTACTTCTGTGAAGTTAATAAGAAATTAAGTACAGGGGTGTGTGTGTGTTTGTGTGCCTGGGTGCGTGTGAGTGTATGCACTTCCAGGCCCTACAACCTGGAAGGGGGATGTCAAGGCTTAGAAAGATGGTGGCTAGGTTTTCTCGCTAACATTTGTTATTTAATTTCAAAGCCCTCTTTCTTGTTGCCTTTTCCCTGCTGGCCAGGGAAACAGCCACAGCAAATGCAAAGACGAAGCTGGCCCCTCATCTTCAGACGGAGGAGAGGGGAGGCCCCCAGTGGGGGCTGGGCCTGACAGCGTGTAGTGCTAAGGAGTCAACAAAACAGGGCAACAGAAGACTTTGTAAAATTGTGGCTTTTCCAAAATGGCGTCTGCCTTATTCTTTTCATATTCACGGGTAGCTCGCTGTGCTTCCTCCTAGAGTAGACTGTCGTGCACATACTGTGGGAGACACTGGTGAGATCAGCTGAACTCTGTTGAGGGTTCAAATTCCTAGTTGGCCCGTTTTTCATGATTGTTGTGACCTCCGGCATTTCAGTAGCTCATGGGGAACCGCCGTCCTCCTATTCCACCAGGTTTCCCTCCACCATGATTGCATGGTTAACCATTTCTCCAATCCCCTCGAGGCACCGGTAGTACCTAAAACAGAAGTTACTCTTAATTTATGGGAGCAATGCATGAATACACTCTCCTTGTTAAAAAAAAAAAAAAAGGTAAGGTGGGGGGCAAAAAACTATAGATAAAGGTACTTGCTTGGACCTCAGTTGGTGAGAGGCCTGCTCTTTTCTCAGGAACCTGTGTATAGACCTGTGGGGACTAGCAGTTCTCAAGCTTCTTGTTTGGCATCTGAGGGCTTGTTCAAACACATCCTGCTAGACTCAGATTGCTGATTCAGTGGGCCCCGGATGGGGCCTGCGAATTTGCATTTTTAGCAAGTTCCCAGGTGACGTGGATGCTGCTAGTTCAGGGACCACAGGTTGGCAACAGTTGTAGCACTGATTTTTGCATATGTGTGCCTTTTAAAAAGGCAAATACTATCACACTGTATGTGCTTCTATCGTTTTCCTCAGCTCTGTGTTGTGGAGAGCTTGCTGTGCTGCCACATAGTGATAACTTCATTCTGTTTATTTAAAAAAAATTTTTTTTAATTTAATTTTTCTTTAATTTTTAATTTTTCTCTATTTTTATATTAAAATTTATTTTATTTACTTTGTTTTATTTATTTTTTAATGTTTCTTTTTGAGAGAGAACAGGCACGGGGGAGGGACAGAGAGAGGGAACGGGATCTGAAGCAGGCTTTGTGCTGACAGCATAGAGCCCAGCGCGGGGCTCAAACCCATGAACCATGATATCATGACCTGAGGTGAGGTCAGACACCTAACTGACTGAGCCACCCAGGTGCCCAGATTTCCTTCTTTTTAACTGCTGCATAGTGTCCCCAGAGTATATAAAATATGCCTTAATTTAACTTCTATTAATGGGTGTTTTGATTTTGAGTATTTTTTTAAACTATCATAAATAAATGCCGCACCGAACATCTTTGTTTATTCCTCCTTTATGCAAAGCATGTTTGCCTAGGGTAACATGGAGAAGTGAAATTGCTGAGTATATTTTATTTTATTTTTGTTCTAATTGGTAATGTCACCCTGACTCTTTATAATACTCACTGCATTAACACCTAGTTCTGGGTAATTTGTTTTATTATCTTTCTAAGCTGGGGCTAAACCAGAGTTGCTAGGAAAATTATAAAAATGTGCTGATAGGAAGTTCAGCCTGAAAGGGGCTTTGGGCTGCTGGCCAGTCTTTTTTCATTTTTTGTAGACTTCCTAAAACTGATAGTCAACTATTTTTTCCGTTCTCAGTACACTTGATGGATAAGAATTGCCTTCAGTAACCATGGCTCACTTACAGAAAATTTCTAGTGGGTATAGGTCCAAATGTATCTTTTTATGTGAAGTCATTGTTAGACTTCTCCAATCTGGATGTTCTTCCTTCATGTTAGACTATGTATTGATAGCCAGATGTAGCATTTCTTGTGTCCTCCACCTTCGAAACCAGTTAGGCCTCTTTTTCTGTTCTGCCCTTGGCGGTGACATGTGTTAGGTGAGTCTGGCACGTACTAGGTGGGGCTGCAGTCCTAGGTAAGTTGTGGCTGGGTCAGTGGGAGTTACAGTCCAGCGCTACCACTGCTAATATATTTGACTTCGTGGATGGGTGAAATTAGGGGTGGGGAGCTGGGTTGCTAATTCCTTGTTTTGCCAAGTCATTAAAATCAACCAACATAAAGCCACCATCTTTTATAAGTGTGGGATTTCTTTTTAAATGTTTATTTACCCATTTTGAGAGAGAGAGAGAGAGAGAGAGAGAGAGCGAGCATAAGCAGGGGAGGGGCAGAGAGGGAAGGAGAGAGAATCCCTAGCAGAGCCTGATGCAGGGCTCGATCTCACAAATTGTGAGGTCATGACCTGACCCTAAATCAAGAGTTGGACACCCAACCCACTGAGCCATCCAGGTGCCCCATAAGTGTGAGGTTTTTAACACCCCCTACACCTTCCCAAATCATGAACAACATTATCTCAGGGTAAAGGACATTACTTTTAAGTTCAGTTTCAAGAAAACATTTTTTTTTTCCTCCTCTGCCTCAGGCAAGTGAAAATGTTGATTTAGTCTGGAGTTGTCCTAGTATGTAGAGGAACCTGCCATTCCTTGAGTAAAAAAATGTGGTTCTGTATTAGGTTTTCCTAGTTTGTCATGCTGGTAATGTGCTCTCAGTAGTGATCACTGGACATGGGGGTGGTCCTGTAATGTGCAGTTTTCCGGAAGGAGAAAAATTCTTAGGATTCTTACAGTCACCCATTCCCACTGTTGGAGCACTCACAAAAAATGCTGTGTGCCAGGCATTGAGCCAGGTTCTAGATAAAAAGAAGAGGAAGGGGTTCTTGCATTTCAGCGGCTCCCTGATAGTCCTGCTGCTTCTATAGCATGCAGACTGCTTTCCCACAAAAATGTGCTCAGACTTTTAAGGTGACAGCTGCATGTGTGCTCAAAGGTCCCTTGCCATCAAAATCTGACGTTGGTCACTCTGCCTACAAGCTGTGCTTAGACAAAGCTGCTGTCATATCTTGGAGCTTCTTGGGAACATCTCCTTTTAAAGCCAAGGAACCCTTTCTATGGTAAGGATACCTGAATGTCTCTTACCTACTTTTGTGCTTTTCTTCTTTGGGATGTGAAAACACCCTATCAATGATGACAAAATATGCGCGGATTTTAACAGCAGGGCTCCCCAGGTGTAGAGTGATCCTTCTCCTCTAAGAGTACCTCAGCAGAACCTGAGACACTTGTGCATTTTGAACCTCATGTGGTGTGTGGAAACAAATTAAGAAATAACCCACAGAGTAACCCATTACGGTGTTAATTCTTTCCAGACATCTAAGATTTAAGGGGCTTACTAGGTTTTAAATAGATACAGTGCTTTATTAGTCTTTTGTTTTGTTTTGTTTTTCCTGTTACAACTTAATTGGGTGAGGTGTTGAAGGGATTGGGATGACCTAAAAAAATGGAAAACCCTTGGGTTTGGTTGAAATGGGCACTGAACGCCATGATAAAGGCAGTCCAACAACCTCCAGGGTTTATTTCAGTGAATCTAAGAGAAAAGGTATTTTAAAGAAAGAGGGGTGGGCTCTGAGCGGTGTGTGCATCCCATGAACTTACCCCCAGGGAGACCCCTGTCCTGAAAATTCATAAATATCTAATATAAGAGGAGGCATCTGATGCTTTTTCTAGTGCTAAAGGGCTTGCTGCAGTTACTATGGAGAAGCTGGTGCTGGTCTCAGCTGTGTGACAGAGACACTGCAGGCCCTTCAGGAAGAGGGGTGGGAGCAGGTCATTTAACCTCAGCTTGAAGAGCCGTGTTGGTTCTGATGCGTATTGATCAGTTTCTTTGTGATCTCCTATATTGTAAAATGCCTACCGTTTTTACCTGTTCAGAATTTTTTTTAAAGTACTGTATTATTTTAGCTGGAATTTGGTGCCCTATTGCAGAATCCTAGCCTTGTATGTTGGTAAAATTAAGATGTCGTGCATTTACTAATTATTTGTAATGTTATCATGGTATTCTTCATAGTAGAAAGAAGGACAAAATATTACAGGAAACATTTGCCTGACAAGGGTCACTTTCATTTGAAGAAACGTCATGACCGGTTGGTTCTGACTGTTCCTTGAAATTTTTTCTTTAAAGCTGATGACAGAATTTGCCATATATAACTGAAATTTTGGAATGTTTTCCATGGATTTCACATTACAAATTAGTCTACAAAATAAACTGTGACTTCTGTGATGGTTCAAAAATTTAATCTGGGGGTGCCCGGGTGGCTCAGTTGATTAAACATCAATCAGACTCTTGATTTTGGCTCGGGTCATGATCTCACGGTGCGTGAATTCAAGCCTCGTGTGGGGCTCTGCACTGACAGGAGCCTGCTTGGGATTCTCTCTCTCTGCCCCTACCCCACTCTTTCTCACTCTCTCAAAATCAGTAAAAACTTAGAAACATTAAAACTTTAATCTGTATATTTCACAAATGTTACGAGAGCATAAATAAGATTTTTGGAAAAGCGTTTTCTGCTTTGGTGCCTAATATGGTGGAATGTACTAGAATCTTAATAAACATTTAATACATGTGCTTCATGTTGAAAATTGGACTATCCCAATTCTTAGTAGGTTTTCTTAATTCTTACATATTCTTAGACCCCAGAGTATAGGTTTTTGTGATACCTGCAAGTTCTAGAAATGAAAATTTCTTTTTTTTTTTAAGTTTATTTATTAATTTGAGAGAGCAAGAGAATGAGTGTGAGAGAAAGTGCATGGGAGTGTCCAAGAAGTGGATGCTTTTCTTCTTTGGTCTTATGGTTCCTGAATGTGGAATCAAGATGCAAACCTGGATCGGTCTGATTGCCAGGTTCATGCTCTGTGACCCCTACCATCAGCTGCTGGAAGCCATTGCACCTGACTTTGGAGGGTGTTATTCTACTGATTCCTCAACCACCTGCTGCACTTACTTCCTCTGTGAATGTGTGAACACAGTGTTTCTATGCATTATGTCTCCTTCCCCACTCTCTTCTGCTGGGGTTACCAGGGAAATGTAGAGGTAGGGAAAGGAAGGAAGAATTGAGTTCAGCCCAGGACCAGTCTCTGTCTGTTTCTCTTTTTCCAGTTCTCCCCATTTTCCAAATGTGGTCTCTGACTACAGCGGGCCTCTCCCTACTTAATCAGGTCTTTATTACTCAGGATCAGCCTAACCCTAACTAATGTCTGGTAATAGCATCACTTCCTAGTTTTTTCTGTATGCAGGTGTGGGATGGCTGAGGATCCTTAATTTGAATAGGCCAGACTGCTGAAGAGACGATCGAGACCTGATCTGTGCTTTGGAGAGCTAATGGTTTGTGTGGGATGCAGGTCTGTGAACCTTCACTGCTACGTAAGACAGACTCATTTCACTGTGAAAGTGACTCACACAATTAGAATTAAGGGAAAAGAGTAGGTAATTCTGTTGAAGGGAGAATCTAAAGCATTTTCATAAAAGATAAACTCCACCGAATCTCAGCCTTGGGAATTTTGATAGGTGAGCCCAGGAAAGAAAATTCCAGATAAAAGTGGTATAGAGATTGCCTTACGTATGGTAGCAAATTCATGTGAATTTTTTTGTTGCCTCATATGTTATCCTAAAACATGGCAACTTGAAAAAACCAAACATTGGGGCACCTGGGTGGCTCAGTTGGTTGAGTGTCTGACTCTGGATTTTGGCTCAGGTCATGATCTCACGGTTCATGGGCTTGAGCCCTGCATCGGGCTCTGTGCTGACAGGGCAGAGCCTGCTTAGGATTCTCTCTCTCCCTCTCTCTCTGCCCCCCCCCCACGCATGTGTGCACATGCATATTCTCTCTCTCTCAATAAATAAATAAACATTAAAAAAAAAACCCAAACATTTATTACCTTACACAGTTTCTGAAGATCAGAAGTCTGAGACTTGCTAGCTACATAGTTCTGGCTCGGGGTGTCTCATGAGTTTGCAGTAAAGCTGTTGGCTGGAGAGTTAGGTACCTCAAAGCTTAACTTGGGTAGTCTTTGGTAGGAGGTATCCATTCCTTACTCCGTGGACCTTTTCATAAGGCTACCAGTGACCTGGTTTTCCTCAGAGTAAATGATCCTACAGAGAGAGAACCCAAGAGCTGTATTTTATTGATCCTACAGACTGTCCCTGGTACACTACCAGCAATCATTGAAGCCATCTTGGAGGCCATCTTGTAGATCACCATAGAGACGATCTGGTGTGTAATGTGTTCCAGGCTCCGTATCTGAAACTGAGGCAATGAGGAATGATACCTGGGAGGTGAAGTTGATGTTGATATGGCGTAAATTGCATGAGATTAATGTCATGTAGAATTAACCATCAAACAGCTTATTCCATAGGGGAGTTATATTTTGTACATAAGTATGATTCCAGGTGGAAAGCAAAATGCATACAGAGGTATGAATTACAAACACAAGAGTTCAGAGGTTACCTCTAGCGGGGTAGCAGAGTCAGATTTGGAGGGGACGTGGTGTTTGTGTTTAAAGGTAATGGTCTGAGTGTTGCTCACATTGAAATGAGGTGGTGTGGACTTATAATACTATGGACTGCTGTTAACTTCTTTCTCAATTGGTTTATTCTTCCTAACATGTAATGAATACTGTATTTTAAGGTTAAATTTGAAGTAACTTCACTAGTTGGTTTGATAGTGTTGACCCTTCCAACTTTTTTCTATTATTGAGCAAGAATTGATGATGGTAGAAATGTTTAATTTCTTAGAGTATAATGTACTAACCATTTTATTTATGTCGTATAAAATTTGTTACCATATGTGACCAGTGCATATAAATATATAGTAACTGTGGGGAATTGTATTTGTGCGTGTGTGTGTGTGTGTGTGTGTGTGTGTGTGTGTGTATCTGACTGAGCATCAGTGTTATGTGTCCTGCACTGTGGTTGTTTTCTGTAGCCATAGGGAAGACGTCACCATTGTTACCCACAATAGATTACTTTTCTGAATTCGTTAATCTCTTTAAGGCCGTTAAAGGCTTAGTGACTAATGAGCAAACCCAGTAAATACTGCCTTATGTCTGAAAAAAGAGTTAATGTTCCTGGAAAAATCGAGCTGTTTTTTCTGGTTAACCAGGTGGAGCCGGGTGTTCCCAATGGTTCAGGCTATAATAAGCCCTTGGTGAGTAAGAAATGATGTTATTCTGGAGACAACTGTTAAGTAATTAGACTTTTACCTCATTTTAATTAAAAATTTCTAACTTTAACCTATCTTCCCAACCATTGAGCAAGGCACAGGCACTTCTTGTCAGTCAGGGTCTATTACTGACTTTGAGGGTGGCCTCGGGAGAACCTAGGACTTGGGCTTTAGAGAGGGCTCACGGTCTCCACACTAAACAAAGGACATTTACATAGGCCATTGAACCAATGTCTGTATGTCACAGCTGGACCAGTGCTAACAAAATCTCCAGGGCCTTGGCATATAACAAAGGGCTGTTTTTTTGTGTGGAGAGCATAAATAGCTTCTTTTCTTTTTTCTTTTTTTTTCCTAGGCAGATATGAAATTGGAATTGCTTAATGGTAACACACAGCCTGCTCATTGAACCGTTTGTGCTCTTCTCCCGTGATAGAATAGTGGAGAAAGCATGGGTCCAGGAAAAAGACAGAGGGTCAAAGAGCTGGGCTGGGGGACCTGCCTAGGTGACTGTGTGGGTCAGGCATGTGCCCCTGAACTTCAGGCTCCGGCCTGTAAGTGCTCTGTAGGCCTGTCTAGAGGTTTGGGAGAATAGAAAAAAAAGCCACTGTATTTGAGTACGTTTAAAAGCCATGAGGCACTATCCAAACACAAACCACTCTTTACTGCTGCTTGTTATTTTAATAGTTGTGCTGAATTTTTTTCCCCAAGGGAAAACTTTACCTCTGTCCTTTAAACTGCATAGGTCCAACAGTGGGTAATTATTAACTATATTAATCTTGATCACATACTGTACAGTCTTTGGACATCATGAGCGCTTTATAATTTTAAATGTTCTAAGAGTTGGCAAGTCTGGAACTTTGACAAATTGTTTTATTTTTTTCACAAAAACACTACTCTAGATGCTAGTGGGTATTCTTTCAGGGGTAATGAGAAGTTCTAAAATTAGATTGTAATGACGGTTTCACAATTGTGAATATGCAAAAATGTTAAAAAGCGTGGTTTTTATCGTGTGTGAATTAGGTGTCAGTAAAGCTATCTTGGTTAAAAAAGCAAAACCCTGTCCCCTCAATGTTATCTACGAAAATCCTGTCATTTCCCCCCACCCCACCCCCACCCCCCCAGGGTCCAGGACATACCGTGCATTTGTTCCCCACTTACTTACAGGTGACTGAATGAACGATGTAGTTGAAATCATCCTAGTAGCACAGTGAGATGAGAGTAGAAATAGGGGCTTCCGTGGTGGGGGTGAAACCAGGGGGTGAGCCCTGCAGGGAGGGGTTGGTTGGTAGTTGGGGGGATTTGTGTCAAGATCTGGCAGTGCTGGCAGTTTGTGAGCTCTGGAGGGAAGAAGAAGACGCCCCACAAACAAGTAAGGATCTGGGTGGGAAGAGCCACAAATAATCTTGGGTGCGGCCTAGATATGTCTTCCGCGTGAAGTTGGGAATGCTGGTGTTTTGTGGTCCACATTCTGGTTACCTTGGCCTTCTAAATCAGGAAACCCTGTGATGACAGAGTGGGCTTAAGGTCAGAGGGTGGCTGCATTTTGGGAAAGTTGGGGAGAGGGGGATTCAGGGAGCCGCAAATTCTTAATTGTCAGAGTGTCTGTGACCTTGAGTAGCAAGGTAGAATGCCCGATCAGGTAATCGGACTAACAAAAGCCGAGAAATGAGGTGAGGCAAGAACGCAGAATCCAGGCCTGGGTCTGGGCAGCTAACATAGATCTGGTTACAGACTTTGGGAGTATGGTATTCAGAGACCTTTTGGGCTCATTTTTAGTTTTTTTCACTTGTGTTCTTTTTATTTTTAATAAATTTTGTGGAGGAGTATATTTTCAGTTTTCTAGATGCATATAGTCTTATCTTTGTACAGAATGTATTGAATGCCTTGTCAGATGTATAATTGCACAACATAAACCACTCTATTTTGTTCTAAATTTTTTTTTTCAACGTTTTTATTTATTTATGGGACAGACAGAGACAGAGCATGAACGGGGGAGGGGCAGAGAGAGAGGGAGACACAGAATCGGAAACAGGCTCCAGGCTCCGAGCCCTCAGCCCAGAGCCTGACGCGGGGCTCGAACTCACGGACCGTGAGATCGTGAGATCGTGACCTGGCTGAAGTCGGACGCTCAACCTACTGCGCCACCCAGGCGCCCCTCTATTTTGTTCTAGCACTTGCAGAAGCTGACTACCAAATCTTGAAAAACCACATTTTGCTCCTCAGAGGGCATTCAAATTCTCTTCCTGTTGGGTTTTATGCAGTAAGATTTCAGAGTAAGGTTTCTGTCACTTTTGGTATTGTATTGTCCAAGACAGTCACCTTTTTATAGTCTTCTGAGAAATATTTAAATTCTGAAGGAGTGGGCTAGCCCCTTCCTCAAAAGACAGTGTTAAATAGCAGTGTAATTAACTACGGTGAGAGTCCTGCTTCTGAGGACTCCTAACCAACTTATTTTTGTATTTATGAAAAATAATACATGCTCAAGGCAAAAAGAATTCAGACAGTACAAAGGGGTACACAGCTAAAATCACATCTCTTCCCCCTTGACTCATTACCCAGAGACATTTGTTGTAATCAAGCTCCTTGGATGTCCTTTAAGAAATGTCCATGTAGGTAATGTGCAGAACCATTTAAAAATCCAAATGGGAACATGTCATACACGCACCTAATACGTATCTTCCTGGATGTTTTCCCTCATCTAACACAAATGGATACATCTTTTTTTTTTTTAAACAGCTTTATTGCGGTATAATTTGCAATAAATAATTGCCATATAATGTACCTTGAAATTCACTTGTTTAAAGTGTACGATTGAATTTTTAGTAAACTTACAGAGTTGTGAAACCATCAGCACAGTCCAGTTTTAGAACATTTCCATTAGCCTCTTTGCAGACACACTTTGCATTCCCACCCCCGGGGCCACCACTAATCTACTTTCTGTCTCTGTAGATTGATTTTACTCTTTTTAACTGCAACCAGTGGTCCATTTTGTGGAAGTATAAAAAAACGTGTTGAAGGTCTCCATCCAAGCAAATGGGGATTTTTTTGCTGATGTTTTATTTTGTTGCCTTCTTACTTCCTTTTGAAAGATTTGACAAGGTTGAAAATTTGCCTTGGAGCCAGACTTGGTACAAATGAGAAGGGAATTTTAGTGAAGGTTGTTTATAGATTTTCCAGTGACTAGCTGTTGGACTGGAAGAATTTTAGGGCCTGGGTGATTATCTACATGTGAACAGAAACCACCCAAGGTCATCCTCAATTAGGTGGAAGCCCAAGCCAGTAATGTGTGTTTTATGGATGTGAGGGAGTGGAATTAAGTATTTACGCAAAGTTGAGGGGAATTTATTATTATTTTTGTTCGTTTTTGTTTTTACTTAACCTCTAACTAGGAGGATTTCAGGAGTTGCCAAGTGTTCAGGAGTATGTCTTAGGATATATTTTCAAACTATATGGTGGCACCCATTATTGGGTTGTGGATGCTAACCATCTGCTGTTTAAAGAAACGAAGTAGAACAGAACAATACTAAAATGCTGTGCTTACGGGGTGCCTGGGTGGCTCAGTCGGTTAAGCATCCGACTTCTGCTCAGGTCATGATCTCACGGTCCGTGAGTTCAAGCCCTGCGTCGGGCTCTGTGCTGACAGCTCAGAGCCTGGAACCTGCTTCAGAATCTGTGTCTCCCTCTCTCTCTACCCCTCCCCTGCTCATCTCTGTCTCTCAATAATAAATAAACGTTAAAAAAATTTTTTTAAATGCTGTGCTTACTGTAATGGTGATCATTGTTTCCTGAAAATTCAGTTTTTTTAAAGTTTATTTATCCAGAGAGAGAGAGAGAGAGAGAGAGAGAGAACTAGTGGTGGAGGGGCAGAGAGAGAGGGACAGAGGATTCGAAGCAGGCTCTGTGCTGAGAACAGAGAGCTGGATGTGAGGCTCGAACTCACAAACCGGGAGATCATGACCTGAGCCAAAGCTGGAGGCTTAACCGACTGAGCCACCCAGGTGCCCCTGAAAATTCAGTTTTAATTGTGAAGTGTGTGTGTGTGTGTGTGTGTGTGTGTGTGTGTGTGTGTGATGTAAACATTAGAAATGTTGAAAAGTCAGTGCCCTAGGAGTTAGGTTCTCAGTCAGGGGAACAAATAGGTTATATTCAGGCTTTCTCTTCATCTGAGCTGTACTAGAACGCTTCCTGGGGGCAGGTAGGATGAGAAGACTAAAGGAGAGCAGTTCATTGAGATAAACATTTGTTGGATATTGGCTGGGAAGGTGAACCACCTGTCTGGGAGAGTGGGAGGTGGAAATGAGAAAGTTCAGGAAAACTTCCTGTGTGACTACTTTTTCTCTGTCAGAATATTGAATTATTTCCAAAGTTCTAATGAGGAGCCTTTGGATACATTTTAGTCAGTTTATCAACTATTCTATTCTGGCTTTATTTTTAGAACAACGTATGTATTTACACTGGGGAGAACTTTAGAATGATTAAATTTGTTGGATATTGTGTTTGGAAGTAACTTGAAGTTACATACATCCCTGCTGTAATATCTCTGATCGTTCTTCTGCCTACACTTGTCTACATCTGCAGAAGGGGAATTCATTGACTCTGCAGGCATCCCAGTTCTTCTCCAGCTTCTTCATGTTGAGAACCTTCAGGTTTCCTGTGTCTTTGGTTTCTGGACTGGGCAGCTGTACGTTGCCTAGCTAAAAATAACAAATGTTTAGCATGTCAAAAATAAGTCAGGGGCACCTGGGTCGCTCAGTTGTTAAGAATATGATGTTGGCTCAGGTCACGATCTCACAGTTTGTGAGTTCGAGTCCCACATCAAGTGAGCTAGCGTCCCTCTTTGGATGAGCATGAGCCCCACTTTGGGTGAGCTCAAGTTCTGGTTTGGGTGAGCCCTGCTTCTCTCTCTCTCTCTCTCTCTCTCTGTCCCTTGTGGAATAGAGAGGGAGGAAAACCATAAGAGACTCTTAATTATAGAGAACAAACTGAGGGCTGCTGGAGGGGAGGTCAGTGGGGGGATGGGCTAAATCAGTGATGGGCATTAAGGAGGGCACTTGTTGGGATGAGCACTGGGTGTTACATGTAAGTGCTGAATCACTGAATTCTACTCCTGAAACCAATACTACACTATGTATTAACTAACTTGAATTTAAATAAAATCTTGGAAGGAAAAAAAAAAGAATAAATCAGGAGTCTTGGAGCAGCTTATCTGGGTGGCCTGACCTGGGTCTCTTATGAGATGCGTGAGATGCAGTCAAGTTGAGGATTGGGGCTGTAGTCATTTGAAGGCTGATTGGACCAAAGGATCCACTTCCAAGATGGCTGACTCAAATGCTTGTTGGAAGGAGGCCTAGGTTCCTGGCTATGTGAACCCCGGCATGGATCTGAGTGTCTTCGTGACAACTCTCTGTGGGATCAAGAGAGACAGAGAGGTGGAAGCCTTTAATGGGTTGTGGTAAGGGCCAAGGGAGAGAATACATGTACGTCACCTAACACAGTGCCTGGCATATAGTAAGTATACAGTTAGCAGCCACTATTACTATTCCTGAAATAAATGTGACCATGGATGAGGGTCCATATGTGTCTACCGTGTCATCAACTGCATGGAGTACTGTGTATAGGGAAAGAGTTTTTATTTGTTACTTTTTGTATTTGGATGACTTCCCCAATCTACATTCCAACCGTAGCTTCTAGACCCGTGTCTTCATCTTCTTCTTATGCTGACACAAGGCAACAGAAACTTAAGTCCTCAAAAAAGAAAACTAATCCTGTTGTCCTTCTTTGCTGTGTTTTAGCTGTCCTTCTCCTCATTGGCTGCATTCCCCCAGATGTACCAACAATATGGGTTCATTTCCTTTTATAAACATCATTGATATCGTCAAGTTCTTGGACTCCAGGTGGGAACATTGAGACAGTTTCTACAGGTAATTCATTTACAGTTGAGGAGGTGAAGGGACTAGGGCTAGGTGTGGTATGAGGGATGGAAGGAAGAAATGAGCCCAAAGGAGACTGAAGGAAGGATTCTGTTGAATTGGTAGATGGTACAAAGAAATAAAAAGTATGGAAGTTTTAAGCCTGGAGACTGGAGAAGGTGATGGTACTATTAATAAGAAGTGAGGATGAACACAGATGAATAGAGGAAAGAATATATGGTTTTGGAGGGAAGAAGTAAAACTCGGCTTCCATTTTGAATTTGAGGGAAGTTGGTGTCCACAAGGCAGTTATCCATGGATTGCCCGTGGCTGGCCAGAGTGCTCCTCGCAGCCATCCCTGGAACCTCTTGGGGTCAGACCAAGGATGTAAAGTCTTTGTTGGCCAGAGTGTGCCATACCCTAAGATAACATCTGGAGTGATTCAGGAAGAGGGACCTATAGTTTATGGGAGAAAAGTGTAGGAGACAAACATTGAGCATCAGGGACTGGTGCTTTTAAATGTCTTATTTATGTCTAGTAGCACCTATATAAGGGAAGTGTGTGGTCCTCTCAGTTTTACAAATATAGAAAAAAAGGATCAGAGATATCAGGTGATCTGTCCAAAGTCACGTGGCTAGTAGGTGCTACAGCTAAGATTTGAATGTTCCTTTATGAATGAATGAATCTTCTTTTTTCCATGAGCATCAAAGGGCATATGGCCAGTTGAATTGCTAGAATCTGAAAACCATGAAGTAACTCAAAAGTGGCAGGGGGCCCCTGGGCACTAGTGACTCAGGGTAACTAATTGCCACGTTATGTTTTTTTTGCCCCTTCTTTTCTTCCAGCCCATCGTGTGTTCCATTGCTATGGGACTTCCTCACGTGGCACTGGTATCTCCTTATCGGCACTGTTCCCTATGTTATTGAAGCAGGAGACCTGTGTTTGTTTCTCTGAATCAGTAGGAGGTGGCGGAGAACAGCAAAAGAATATCTACTTTCAAATCCTATCCATAAAACCTTTCAGTCTTCATTAACTCCCCTTCCCTCTTGGTACCGCTCCCATCCTCAACATGGTATATTGTCAATCCCAGAAGCACTGGGATTGGCCATCGTATTAGGTCAGTGTGGAGGTAGGTTTTCAGATCACTTGCCCCTAGAAACCTGAATCTTCACAATAGTAGTGGTCAGCATTGATTATTTCAGGAACCAATTATGGAACATGTACCATGCACCTCGTGACTTGCAGACATTTTAAAAGGGAGTCTGTCTTTCTTAGTGTACAAGTTAGTATTTTAGGGTGTATATTGTGCTAGGGGTTGTGCTGTGATATATGTATACTGTGAGTAACAAAGCAGATTTATCAGAATAATAATTTATTTTCACTTTATTTTATTCTTTTTAAGTTTATTTATTTATTTTGAGAGAGCGAGAACTCAAACGGGGGAGGAACAGAGAGAAGGAGAGAGAGAGAGAGAGAGAGAGAGAGAGAGAGAGAGAGAGAGAGAATGAATCCCAAGCAGGGTCCGCCCTCTCAGTGCAGAGCCTGATGTGATGCTCGAACTCACTGACCGTGAGATCATGACCTGAGCTGAAATCCGGAGTAGGATGCTTGACAGACAGCCACCCATGGGCCCCTATCTAAGTAATAATTTAGTAATACCAAAGAGAAACATAACAGTCAACTAGAATGGACTCATTGGGTTGGTCAGTCAACTGTTTCCTTTCTGGTAGGAGAGCCATTTTGGTTGGATATCTCAGTGAGTCTGCTGAGTCTTACTCATTGTTTCAACACTAATCTTTCTTCATGGCCTTCCTCTCCATTCTGTTTACACTTTCTCTGTAGGTGATCTTTCCCAGGACTGTGGCTTTAAATACCATTCAGTCACTGACTCTTGAAAATACCACTCTTTTTTTCTCAGCACCTTTAACAATTTCCAGAAGATACTCTGTATGTGAGGGGGAAGGAAAAGAACAGTAAGTACTTGGGAAAACTCTGGGGGAACTTTTGGGAAAAGTAATTGTTTCTTTCATCCCCCCCTCTCTCTGTTTCTTTCTCTCTTTCTTTGAAAGCTCTTAAAAACTTTCTTTCTTTTCTTTTCTTTTCTTTTCTTTTCTTTTCTTTTCTTTCCTTTTCTTTCCTTTTCTTTCCTTTTCTCTTCTCTTCTCTTCTCTTCTCTTCTCTTCTCTTTTCTTTTCTTTTCTTTTCTTTTCTTTTTTCTTTTCTTTTCTTTTCTTTCAAGGTAGACTGTAGGCCCAGTGTGAGTCTTGAACTCATGACCCTGAGATCAAGAGTCACATATTCTACTGACTGAGCAAGGCACCCTGGTCTCTTTCTTTAAAAAAAAAAAAAAAAAAAAAAAAAAAAATATATATATATATATATATATATATATATATATATATGTATGTATACACACATACACATATATAATTTTAGCTCTTAGGTTGAAATTTTGAATGTGAAAACAGTTTAGACATGTTAAAATGATTCTTTTTTTGGTTAACAGAACCACAGAATCAGATATTTGTTTCCTATCCTTTAATTGATGTGGTAGTGAATTGAAGACTCTTGTTGGGAAGAAAATATTCCCAGTGGATTGGATTAAGGTACGAACTCTATGTTGAGGCAGGCAAGATTCAGCTAGCCTCAATTAGGCATCTCTGAATAGTCCATGTGGTTGCTCTGCATTTTAATGTTTAACTCATATCACAGAATATTACTTCAAGCTATAAATTTGCGAATTTTTTCTAGTATCTTGCTTGTGATTTCTAGACTTCATATTGTCCATCTCAAGCCAACAGGGTAACTAAAAATCCTTGCTGTAGGAAAGAAGAGTGCTCTGAAAGGAACAGCATGTACAATGTCCTGAAGGTTAGTAACTCTTTGGAAAACTGCTCACCAACCAAGATGATTCGCATGTGAAAAGTGATGGGATTGATACGCGGAAGCCAGAGGGAACTAGGGGGCTGAGGGTCTTCTGTGCCACAGTAAGGAGTAAATGAAAGCCTTTGTAATGCAATGACATGATTTGGCTTTTGTTTGCAACTAAGCATCACAAAGTGAGTTAGAAATTTTTAAAAGTGGTTTCATGAGCCTGTAATACAGACTTTCTGTGCTTTTCTTTTTGTCAGTTCTTTTCTCATTGTGTCTTTGCCAAACTTGTACAGCCCCATATTCAGTCCTGCCTCTTCTTCCTCTTAGCTCTTGACTCCTCACCCAGATTTGAGCCAGTCAGGTGTGAGCTCCTCAGCTATTTGCCTTTAAAGCTGAATCATTTTCCCTCTTGAGAATATTTGTGAGCCCACCATCCTCTTATCACAGGTAAACATTTAGAAATTGGGGTTTGAGAGCTATGGGGGAATTGCTGCCATTTCCCACCCAAGGTGAAATCAGCAGTGTAAACAATAGAATATAAATTGTGGTTCCTTAGGGAAAAATAAAGCAACACCATCAAAAACATGAACATAGAATACAAGAGCAAAGAAAAGCTATGAGTGCTTAGATATATCTTAGCCAAAAAATTCCAATGTTGACATTTCTGTTTGGTTGGCATTCTGTTGATAGTGCACAGAATTTGTTCATGTCAGTTTCTTAACAGATTTTGTAATGCTTGTATGTGAATTACATATAAATTTAGTGGATATATAACTTTTAATATAATTTTAATATAATTTAAATTTTAACATAT
>NW_024412406.1:5829448-5875500 GCF_014898765.1 Herpailurus yagouaroundi
GTCTGGTTTGATTTTTAAAATAATTGCAATTATTTAAAAATTGTTCTTTTTTTTTTTTTCAACATTTATTTATTTTTGGGACAGAGAGAGACAGAGCATGAACGGGGGAGGGGCAGAGAGAGAGGGAGACACAGAATCGGAAACAGGCTCCAGGCTCTGAGCCATCAGCCCAGAGCCTGACGCGGGGCTCGAACTCATGGACCGCGAGCTCGTGACCTGGCTGAAGTCGGACGCTTAACCGACTGCACCACCCAGGCGCCCCAAAATTGTTCTCTTTTTTAAAGTTCATGTTCTGAGGCAAGCAGGTGTGAGTAATAGGATCAAGAAGTTTTCATTAGTAATAAACTCATGTATATTTAAGGTAAATAGGAGATGAGCATGAGGAAGTGTCAAGCAGGGATCTTACTTATACATGCGAATTATCAAAAATAAGTGAGGGAACATATCAACCAAAATTTACTTGCTAGTTAAACAGGACATTCAAACAAACCTCAAAGGCTTAAAGTTTTATAAAAGATCCTATAATGTATAGTTTTTATACTTGGAATATGACATTACAAAGGATGAAGTCATTCCTGTAGTATTTTGTCCTCCCTTCCTCCCAAAAAATCCAGATGGAAAAATGATCTGGAGAAATTTGGAAAACATGAAAGGGTGAAAAAGTGAATGTCTTAAAAATTATTGCAAATTTTGAGAGAAAATGTAAAACATTCAATAAGTTATTATTTATTCATTTAAGGTAGAAGAAATGGAATGCACTGTAGTTCACAAATATTTATTGAAAATGGAATTTAGCATTTTGAAGCATGATATGTCTTTCTGCTGTGCATAAAGGTAAATATTAGGATATTAAAGACAAAAGTCAGAATAAAAGCTAAACGTAAAAAAATTCAGTTTATAAATCTTAAGCTAATATGTACAAAATGAACAAATTTTAGAGGAAATAATAAAGGCTGAAATGTAGAGCATTATAAATGAGATAATTGTTTCTTTGGTTGATACAGTGATATAAGGCAGTCTATAGTACTGTGGCAATTAAATATAAATATAAGCTGGCATTTTGTTTCAGATAAACTTTGACATTTTTAACAACTCTCTGATTTTCACGAACTCTTATTTAATGAATGTAAAATAACAGAAACAAAAGTCAAACAGCACAAAGAAGTAGAAAGTGAAAAGCAAAAGCATCCTTATTTACTTCCCTGATCTTTAGGCCCATTTCTCAGAGAGAACAGCTGTTTATGGTTTAATATTCATCTTTATGTTTTTATATGGTGTATCAGTGTGTGTATGTGTGTGTGTGCGTGTGCGTGTGTGTGTGTGTATTTATTTAGAAGTCACAAATGGGACCTGTATTTGTCAGGTTACAAGTTACAACATAACTCCTGTAACAACCTTACAATTTTTTTAAAAATTTTTTTTTTTTTCAACGCTTATTCATCTTTGGGACAGAGAGAGACAGAGCATGAACGGGGGAGGGGCAGAGAGAGAGGGAGACACAGAATCGGAAACAGGCTCCAGGCTCTGAGCCATCAGCCCAGAGCCCGACGCGGGGCTCGAACTCACGGACCGCGAGATCGTGACCTGGCTGAAGTCGGACGCCCAACCGACTGCGCCACCCAGGCGCCCCAACAACCTTACAATTTTAGTGGCTTCACATAATAAAATTTTAATTCTCACTCTCATAATGGTTCAATGTGTGGTGTCTTTGGTTGGGTGGTACTCTTTGGCAGCTTTGTATTAAGTTGGAAACTTGGGAAGCCAGGCTCCTTTCATTTGGTCTCTTTACTCACAGTGGTGGGGATGTGAAAGGGCATCAGAGATCACAAGGCAGGTTTTCCTGGGCCAGGCCTGAAAGTGTCAGGCATTACTTTTGCACACATTCTATTGGCCAGCCTTAGTCACATGCCCTGCATTACTGCAGAGAAGGCTGGGAAATGTAGTCTAGCTGTGTGCCCTGGAGGAAGAAGAAATATGATTTGGTAAATAAATAGAAGTATCTGCCATAGAACTTTGCTTTTTCTATTTTAACAACGTTAACATGTTTTCATATTAATATTTATAGCAATCTCACTTAAAACTGGATTTAGACTGTTCCATTGTATAGCAGTATCATAGCAGACACAACTTTCCTCCCTCCTTTTATTATTATCAACAGTGCTATAAAGGAATACCCTTGCATAGGTGTAACTCTAGTGGCAGGATAAACTCCTAGATGTAGAATTGTTGCATTATAAGGTCTATGTATTTAACATTTTTATAGATACCATCAAATGCCAGCAAAAAGTTTAACTAGGTTTAAATCTTCAGTAGCAAATTAGAGTGCCTGTTGTCTGACATCCTAATATGATCACATTTTCCTCTTAGAATTTTTCTTTTTCTTGGTGGTTTAAGTGGCTTTTTTTTATATGAAGAAAATGAACCCTTTGGCTGTCACATAGTCCAGATACCTGTCCAATTTGTTATTGGACTTTTGGTTTTGTTTATGGTAGTTGTTTCCAAATAGAAGTTTTAAATCTTCATGAAACAGTATTTGTCCATCTTTTCTTTTATGGCTAATGAGTTTTCTGTCATTTTTGAAAGTCCTTTCCACTCCAAGATTAATTTTTTTAAATGAGAAAAAAAAATCCACCCATAATTTCTTTTGTAAATGGAAGAAATGCACAATCAAATATTTCTTCCATCTGTAATATTTGAGGAATTATGGAGGTGGGGATCAAGCTTTATGAAAGATGTTTTCCTTAGGGCTGGCACATAGTCCCCAGCAATAATTATTGAATCAGCTGTCATTTCTTTGCTTCTTCAGTTAGCTATCTTGATGGAAACCAGTAACTTATCTTTAATTACTGATGACATTCCTTTAATGAATTTATTTGTAGTAGATTGAAGTTGATTTGAATGAAATGTGTATTCAGGCCTAGCATGGTTCCATTTTTATTATAGAGAATTTTAGTTCCAGAATTCGAGAAAAGAACCAAGAGCCCTGTATCCATACTGCCATACATATCTTCTGAATTTATAAGTAATTAGATTTTGTGAATAAGTGACATTCTGTCAATTTTTTTGTCAATTTCATTTCACAGTTCATGCATTTATGAAATGATTGTCAGATTATCAAAGTATGTGTAAATGAAGTGAATGTGCAATGAGCAGGAGAAATATAATGTATCGAAAATATCCAAGCCAGCACGTTGGAATTGAGAACAAGCAGGTATTGAAATGTTTTAAGTTGTATGAAAAAAGACTCTTTAAATTCATAGTTAACTGCTGAATCAGGTTAGTTGATAATGTTTTCATTTTTTTTTAAGTTTTATTTATTTATTTTGAGAGAGAGAATGTGAGTGTTGAGGGGGCAGGCAGACAGAGGGAGAGAGAGAATCCCAAGCAGGCTCCGCACTGTCAGATCAGCAGGAATCATTCCAATAGATCAAATTCTCGATCTCTTGAGGTGTGCCGAGCTCAGGAGTTGGATGCTTAACCAACTGAGCCCCCCAGGGGTTCCTGATAATCGTTTCTAATTGTGAATTTCTTTTATTTAAGATTTCTTTTAATGTGCTGTCTGAAATGAAAATGTTCTAAAGAATTTAGAAGCAGAATTATAAACCTTTATCTTCAAAAGCAGAAGCATTATTTTATTGTTTCAGCCTGAGAGGAATAATGACTATTTAAAATCCATTTAGGGTAACCTGAGCATGTTTGCAAAAAAACAAGAACCCCCCCCAAAAACTCAAAGGTTTCAAAAATAAAAACAAAGAAAAAACCCCTTTCCCTTTAGAAGAAGAGAGTAAAACCTGAAATAATAATAGATGGTGGCATTTTAGATAGCACATTTTCCCTATCTCAAAATAGTATAAAATTTAGTCTCAAGCTTGGATACTAGTTTGTACTTAGGTTTTCAGAAATTAATTAGTGCAAAATGGAACCAACATCAGAATTACTTCAATGAAACAAAACACGAATGTTAAATGAAGCAAACATCAAACACATAGGAGAATTTTAGACTCTGTAAGTAGGAGTGTGGGCATTTGATTTTATGAGAACTGTGCAGAACTGAGCTTGTCCATGATTGTGTTGCCATATTGATGCTGGCTCTGTTTACTTAGTGTGGCCTTCACGCTACTCCTTATTTCCCAGAGTGAATGTGCCACTTGGCGTGACTGTTTATGAAAACCAGCCTGGAGTGTTCCTTTCCTTCTGACATACTCATGTGACTAGAGGTAGTGGTTCTGGGATAGGATTTGATAACGAAACTGGTAGAGCCTAGGCCAGCAGTGGTTTTATGTGGAACTTTGCGGGATTACTTCAGAGACTGGTGATGTTTAACATCTTATCTTTTTTTTTTTTTCAATATTTTTGAGAGAGAAAGAGAGAGAGAGAGAGACAGCGCAAGTGGGGGAGGGGCAGAGAGAGACACAGGCACAGAACCCAAGGCAGGCTCCAGGCTCTGAGCTGTAGCACAGAGCCTGATCTGGGGCTCGAACTCACAAGCTGTGAGATCATGACCTGAGCCGAAGTCAGATGCTTAACCGACTGAGCCACCCAGGCGCCCCACAGCTTATCTTTAAAAGTTTTGTACTTAGGTTGCTGATTGTCATAGTTCATATTTAAATTTCAATCATTCAGCAGTCTTTAGGACCTGAAACTAAAATTGGATGTGATATTCATGGTATTGGAATGATGCAATGGAAACGAACACTTACAAAAATACGGTATTTTATGGATTCTAAAATCAGGGTAGCTACCATAGTAGCATCTGAGAGTAGATGAAATGCAGTAATTTTGTTAAAACCCAAAATTTCTTAAAACTTCTGGCTGCTTATTAATCACCACTTAGAAAAAGAAACACCAATATCCTGTCTCCCAACTGCACTGGATTTGTATCTTCATCTTTCCTTGGGGCTCTGTACTCTTCCAGATTCTTGTTCTACTTCAGACTCCCTCTTTCTTGAGTCTTTGTTCTCCCATTCTTCATAAACTGTTACCTCTGAGTCCAGTGGTTCTTAACACAGTTGCATGTTAGCATCACCAGGGGAGCTTTTATTATTTCATTTTTTATTAATTTTTTTTTTATTAGAGTGAGCATGTGACAGGAAAGAGGGGCAGGGGGAGAGAGAATCTTACTCAGGCTCCACACTCAGTGTGGAGCCCCATTTGGGGCTTGATCCCACAACCCTGGGATCATGACCTGAGCCGAAATCAAGAGTTGGATGCTCAACTGACTCAGGCACGCCACCAGGCAAGCTTTTTAAAAATGACTGATGTGTGGCCCGGGTTGAGAAGCATTGCCTTAGCCCATGAAACATGCCTGTACCCCTCCTTTGCCCATAGATCCCTCCCTAGTATTGTCTAATACATTGCTTCCGCATCTCCCCGATTCTCCAGAGAGGGGGCAGCTCTCCTAGTCCTCACCTCCTCACCTTCCGGTCATGTTCAGCCCATGTAATGAGGCTTTCTTCTTTCACCACTCCGCTGAGGTGCCTGCTGACATCACTAGGCACCACCTGCTTACTGCTGATTTCTCTTCCCTGTTTTACTGGGTATTTCTGTTGCATCTGGCACCGTTGCCCATTCCTTGTTATGAAACTCTGTTTCTTATTCTTTCCAGGTTTTGAACTTTCCCTGTGTTCCCCCTCATACTTCTTTAACCATGCTTAAACACTCTAGGTTCTCTGTCTCTTAAAGATACCTGTTTCCACAAAATAAATGAGCAAAGGGAAAAGAGAGAGAGGCAAATCGAGAAACAGGCTTTTAACTACAGAGCTCAAACTGATGGTTACCAGAGCAGAGGTGGATGGGGGGGCGGTGTGTGTGTTAAATAGGCAATGGGGATTAAGGAGTGCACTTGTTGGGGCGCCTGGGTGGCTCAGTCAGTTAAGTGTCTGATTTTGGCTCAGGTCATGATCCTATGGTTCGTGAGTTCGAGCCCTGTGTCAGGCTCTGTGCTGATACCTTAGAGCCTGGAACCTGCTTCAGATCTGTGTCTCCCTCTCTCTCTGCCCCTCCCCTGCTCATGCTCTCTTTTTCTCAAAAATGAATAAACATTTAAAAAATTTTTTTAAAAAGGAGTGCATTTGTGATGTGACATATGGAAGTGTCGAATCACTATATTGTATGCCTGAAACTAATACTACATTGTATGTTCACTAACTGGAATTTATTTATTTATTTTTTAAAAAAATTTTAATGTTTGTTTATTTTTGACAGAGAGACAGAGCATGAGCACGGGGGGTGGGGGGTGGGGCACAGAGAGAGAGGGAGACACAGAATCCAAAGCAGGCTCCAGGCTCTGAGCTGTCAGCACAGAGCCCGATGCGGGGCTCGAACTCACAGACCATGAGATCATGTCAGTTACCTTTCTGTGTTAATGATTTATCAACCTATTTTCTTGGTTATTCTGATAAGTATCAGAGTCCTGTTTCTGACTTCCCATGCAACATACCTACTTGGATATCCCATCAACCTGACCAAAATGGAGTTTGTTTTCTTTTTTTTTTTTTTATTTAATTTTTTTTTTCAACGTTTATTTTTTATTTTTGGGACAGAGAGAGACAGAGCATGAACAGGGGAGGGGCAGAGAGAGGGAAACATAGAATCGGAAACAGGCTCCAGGCTCTGAGTCATCAGCCCAGAGCCTGACGCGGGGCTCGAACTCCTGGACCACGAGATCGTGACCTGGCTGAAGCCGGACGCTTAACCGACTGCGCCACCCAGGCGCCCCAAGAGTTTGTTTTTCTTCAAGGCTGTTTAACCTTCCGTATCGTCTCGGCTCCCCCATCCACCCAGTTTTCTATGTTAGAAATCTGAGAGTCATCCTTCTTTTTCTCCCTCTGCATACAGTCATCTGATAAGGGTTGCAAATTTTATGTCTTAAATATTTCTCAGCATTTCTCTTTTTCTCTCTCACAGACCACCAGGGTGCTTCCTGGCTCAGGACCTCATCCTCATGTAGATGCTGCGGGGTCTTCTGATGGGGCTCCCCGCCTCTGGGCTTAGCCCGCTCCAATTGCATAGTCACCAAAGGGACTCATCTAAGATGCAAATCTGAACTGTCACTTCTCTGCCTGTGCATCACCAGCCCTATCTCCTTTCCCCTCATCTCCGCTGCCCTTATGTTTCTGGAGTCTCAGCTGGTGCCCTCCTGCCCAGAAGGCCTTGATGGTGCCCCTGACCGCTTGCTGTGCTTGCTTTCCTTTTGATCCTGCCCTTTGCTCCTGGCCTGCTCTTCACTGGCTTTTGGCAAAAGTCCAGGTTCCCCATACCTTTCTTGCTCATCTAGCTAATTCACTTATTGTCCTTAGAACTGTCATGTTCTTGTTTATCGCCATTCATTTAGGCCAGACACTGCTTCGGATTCAATGCCTTATTTCCTCTGTGCACTCTAACTCAACTTAATCTTGTTTTCTTTCTTTTTTTTTTTTTAATGTTTATTTATTTTTGAGAGACAGAGAAAGACAGAGCATGAGCACAGGAGGGGCCGAGAGAGAGAGGGAGACACAGAATCTGAAGCAGGCCCCAGGCTCTGAGCTGTCAGCACAGGGCCTTAACCTGGGCTTGAACTTGTGAATCACGAAATCATGACCTGAGCTGAAGTCCCATGCTTAACTGACTGACTGAACCATCCAGGTGCCCCTGTTTCGTTTTGAGATGCAGTGATTTACAATGGAGACAGTCCTAGTCATAGTGCCAGACCTGATTCTAGTTTGCATGAAAGAATTCTTGTGGGATTTTAGCTAAGTAATTTATTTGATTTTCAGCTTTCTCATGTATAAAACGGTAATGATGATAAAACATCATTGGCTAGGGATTTTTTTTTTTTTTTGAAGGCTTACATGGGATAATGTGTTGCAAGTATGAGGGGAATATGTAAAGTAGAAATAATCATAATAATGCTAATGATAAACCTAACTCCTTTATTATTAATTATATAATTAATACTAATTGAAAAGAAAACCTTTCACCGTGTTTTTATTCAGTTCACCATCTAGAGCTATTATTACCCATAGCTCTAGGAACTCAACTGGAAACCAGTGAAAATCTCCCAAATGAATAAAGAAAAAGATAAAGTCAGACTGAAGCCTTGTCTGTAAACCACCCTGGCTGTGTGAAAGGAGACAACAAGTGATCAACTAATGCACGTTTAGTGTCTTTAAGGCAGCATGGTTTGGTCTGGGCTTGAAAGTCAGGCATTTATACTGGGAATGTAATCCCAGTAGGAACTCCTTGTAACAAATGTACAGAGTTCGGGGGGAGGAGGGGTTATTAAATTACATTACATTTTTCCTTGTGACTCCTGAAGTTTCAGGGGATTAGTGTGGCTGGTCTCTTTGGACTTGATTACTTTTATCCGGTGTATTTGTTAGTTTTTACAATAAGGTGTTCATGAGGATTAATGACTACATTAAGTAAGAGTAAGCCTAAGACTTTCTGAGAGCTCATTATAAAAGCATTCAGTCAAAACCTCCACTCTATGTGACTGTAATCTTTGAATTGAATTGAATAATGTGATCTCATCCTGCAGGGAGAGGAGAAAGTGTCACTTCATGTACACTTGAAGCTTCTGCTGTGTCTTGCCTTTTCTGGGGGTGTGAAAGGTGGTGGTTTTGCTCTGTTCACCTTAAAGAACACTTAGTTTTAAAGAGATTATTTGTTCTTAGTGGGAAATTGGTACCTAGCTGGATATATTCATAAATATTTGTGGGTAGAGGAGGAGAAAACCAACATAAACTTGAATGTTTATTTTAGCGCAGATTTTTTTTTTTGTTTTAAACACCGCATGAATATATCTCTGATTGTAAGGCATATGATAATGGAAGAAAACCTGCTTACTTAAAAATACTTGTCTTAGATTTTTTTTTAGCTGAAATGATTATAACAAACATTGTTTTATATTGCTCACTGAAGAGGGTCAGATGACAGTGTTGATAAAAATACAAACCATTAAAAAATATTTTTCATGTTTGCTTATTTTTGAGAGAAAGAGAGAGACAGAGTGCAAATGAGGGAGGGGCAGAGATCCAGGGAGACAGAATCTGAAGCAGGCTCCAGGCTCCAAGCTGTCAGCACAGAGCCCGACACGGGACTCGAACTCACAAACCACGACATTATGACCTGAGCCAAAGTTGGACGCTTAACTGACTGAGCCACTCAGGGACCCCCAAACCATTTTTAAGATTAAGGCTACACTTCACTTACATACATATATTGTATTTAAGTGCCATTAATAACTTTTACAATGAATCTGTAATTCATTCCATGCATTGTTTTGTTGAAAAATACGAATTTAATTTCAGTTTTATTATGTTAAGATACCATCTGTTGAATTCTTATTATATGTATGTGCAAAGTGTGTAAACTTCCATCTGTTGTAAATATTTTGTTGCTAAAAGACAAACATGACTTTTCATTTAACTAATGTTATCTTTTATTATAACAGTTTAAGTTTATATGTAACCAGATTTATCAGTCTTTTAGTAACTTTTGGATTTTGTGTCCTAGAGAAGCCATCTATTGTGAAAGTAGTCTATAGTTACAGGGCAGAGTGCTACCCCCTATAGTTTTTCTGAGATTTTTATTGGGCATATTTGTGTGTGTGTGTGTGTGTGTGTGTGTGTGTGTGTGTGGTAATGTTTTTATTTTATCTGGAATTTCTGGCCTGAGTTAAGGAATAGTGTATCTTTTTTCTGCTGATATTAGCTATTATCATATATTAAATTCCTTTGTGTACAAAGTTTTTGGACTTGAGTTTATTTCATTGATCTGTTTCTTTATTCTTATGCCCATACTGTGTGGTTTTAATACCAGACAAAACTCATATTCTTTTAATTTAAAAAAGTTTACGTTTCCTTTTATATGGTGGAAAACAAATTTTAAGTGAACAGCAAGGGATAAAATGAAAATTGAAATTCTTCTTTCTTTCATTCATCATAGTCTCCCTTCCCATTGTTAATTACTGATATTTCTTGACTTGTTCCCCAGAAAACTTTTTTTAATGTATATTTATTACTTTATTCATTTTTGAGAGAGAGAGAAACAGCACATGAGAGGGAGAGGGGCAGAGAGAGAGGGAGACAGAGAATCCCAAGCAGGCTCCACATTATCAGCACAGAGCCTGGTGCAGGGTTTGAACTCACCAACTCACTGAGTGAGATCATGACCTGAGCTGAAATCAATAATCGGAGGTTCAACTGACTGAGCCACCCAGGAGCCCCTCCCCAGAAAACTTCTATTCCTGTTCCAGCACACATACTTACCTATGGGTAAAAATGTATACAGATGGGGTCATACTATTATTCTTTACCTTGCTTTTTAAAAAATAACAGCTTTATTGGAATAAAATTCATACCATGCAACTCACTCATCTAGGGTACAAATCAGTGTTTTTTTAGCATATACTTGTGCAGTCTCTAGCACAATCAGTGTTAGAACATCAGCCCAAAAGATACCTCCTACGCATTAGTAGTCACTCTTCACCCCTGGTGCCCCCAGCCATAGGCAGACAATAATATACTTCCTACAGATTTGCCTATTCTGGACATTTCACATAAGTGGATTCATACATATATGGTCTTTTGTCACTGGCCTCTTTCTCTTAGCATGTTTTCAAGATGTATCTGTAGTATAAAATGTATCAATACTTAATTTCTTTATTGTCAAGCAATATTCCACTGTAGGGATATACCACATTTTATTTATCCATTCATCAGTTAATGAGCATTTGGGCTAGTTCCACTTTTTAGGTATTTAAAAAAATTTTTTTAACATTTATTTATTTTTGAGAGATAGAGAGTGAGCAGAGGAAGGGCAGAGAGAGAGGGAGACAGAACCTGAAGCAGGTTCCAGGCTCTGAGCTGTCAGCCCAGAGCCTGATGTGGGGCTCAAACCCACAGACTGTGAGATAATGACCTGAGTCTAAGTTGAATGCTCAACCAATTGAGCCACCCAGATGCCCCTCACTTTTGGGGTATTTTGAATACTCCTGTATATTTGTGTGAATGTATGTTTTAATTTCTTTTTGGTATATACTTTGGAGTCTGGTAACTCAGTGTTCAACATTTGAGGAACGGCCAGACTGTCTTCTAAAGCGACTGCACTAATTTTATGTGCCTACTAGCAATGTATGAAAATTCTGGTTATTCCATATCCTCACGAACACTACTTAGTATTGCCTTTAAAAAAATGTTTATTTTAGAGCAAGAGAGAGAAAGAGAGAGTGAGCATGTGAGCAGGGGAAGGGCAGAGAGAGAGGGAGACAGAGACAGAGGATCTGAACAGTGCAGAGCCCGTTGCGGAGCTGGAACTCATGACCTGTGAGATCATGACCCGAGACAAAGTTGGATGCTTAATGGACTGAGCCACCCAAGTGCCCCGCCTTTATGATTATAGTCATTCTAGTAGGTGTGAAGTGGTATCTCACTATGGTTTTAATTTCCATTTCGCTGATGGCTAATAACGTTGACCATCTTTTTATGTACTTACTGGCTTTGTGTACATCTTCTTTGGAGAAATGTTTATTTAGATCCTTTGTCCATTTTTTAACTGGGTTTTCTCATTGAGTTGTAAGAGGGTTTTTTAATATATTCTAAATACAACTTCTTTATCATATATGTATACAATTTTCCAATATTTCTTCCCATAATGTGGGTTAGCTTTTCACATTCTTGATAGGGTTCTTGAAGCATGAAAGTTTTTTTATTTTGATGATATCTGATTTATCTTTTTTTTTTTTTTTTTGCTTGCACTTCTGGCGTCGTATATAATAAACCATTGCCTAATTCCAGGCCCCGTAGATTTATCTCTGTTTTTTCTAAGAGTTTTATAGTTTAAGCCCTGGATTTTTAAGTCTTTTATTCTAAGTATGTAGTTAGAGGTACAGTCCATCTTCATTCCTCTGCATGTGGGTATCCAGTAGTCCCAGTACAATTTGATGAAAGGCCTTTTCTTCCACCTTATTGTCTCAGCACTTTGTCAAAACTCAGTTGATCTTAAATGTGACTATTCATTTCTGGACTCTCACTTTTATTCTGTTGATCTCTATATGTCTAGATGTTATGGACTGAACTGTATCCCTTCAAAATTCACATGTTGAAGCTCTAACCCCCAATATGACTGTATTTGGAGATATAGGGTCTTTAAGGAGATAAGGTTACCTGAGGCTATAGAGTGGGGCCCTAATCAGCTAGGACTTGTGTTCTTACAAGTGGTGACACCAGATATCGCTCCCTCCACTCCGCCATCTCCCCTTCATGTACAAAGGAAAAATCCTGCGGAGATGCAACAAGAAGGTAACTGGATAAGCTAGGAAGATAGGCATCATTAAAAACCAGCCCTAATGGCACTTTGATTTTGGACTTCTGTCCTCCAGAACTGTGAGAAAATAAATTTCTCTTGTTTAGCGCACCTGCTGTGTTTTGTTACCGCACCCTGAAAGGAAGTAAATTGTTTTTCTGTACTCCTAACAATTCTGATGCCAAATGTAGGGGGATTTTCCCCACACCAACCAGTTTTCTCATTCTCCGGATACCAACTGGGTGTCCTACAATTCAGTTAGGACACTTACTCCCTGGAGTTAGTGTAGACCCCACAAGTTAAAAGACTCAGTTCCACAAGGCTACACCTCCCTGCCCTTAAGACACTAGTTGCAAGTTTAGACCTCTTATGATCCCCTCCTCAAGTCCCATAATTTGCTAGAATGGCTGATAGAACTCAGGGAAACACGTTTACTGGTTTATTATAAAGGATAATAGAAGTTACAGATGAACAGCTAGATGAAGAGGTACATAGGACAGGGTATGGGGAAGGGGTACAGAACTTCCATGTTCTCTCGGGGCATACCACCCTCCTAGCACCTCCATGTTTTCACTGACCTGGAAGCTCCCAAGCCCTGGAGTTAGTTTATGGATTTTTATGGAGGCTTCATCATATAAGCATGAATGATTATTCATTCAGTTTTGAGCTTCTGTCCCCTCCCTGGGATATCAGGGGTTAGCTTAGAGTTACAAGCTTCTTTTTTTTTTTTTTTTTAATTTTTTTTTTCAACGTTTATTTATTTTTGGGACAGAGAGAGACAGAGCATGAACGGGGGAGGGGCAGAGAGAGAGGGAGACACAGAATCGGAAACAGGCTCCAGGCTCTGAGCCATCAGCCCAGAGCCTGACGCGGGGCTCGAACTCACGGACCGCGAGATCGTGACCTGGCTGAAGTCGGACGCTTAACCGACTGCGCCACCCAGGCACCCCGAGTTACAAGCTTCTGATCATGGCTTGGTCTTTCTGGTAATTAGTCTGTATCCTGAAGCTATCCAGAAGCCCACTAAGAGTTGCCTCATTAGAACAAAAGACATTCCTATTACCTAGGAAATTCCAAGGGATTTAGGAGCTCTTTGTAAGATGCACTAATCACCCCCATCGCTCAGGTACTTAAAAGGGTTTTAGGAGCTCTGTGTCAAGGACTGAGGGTAGAGACCAAATACATATTTCTTAGTATGTCACATGGCCTTAGCAGACTGATACACTCTTCCTTAGGTTCATACCACACTATTTTTTTTTTAATTTGTTAATGTTTATTTATTTTTGAGAAAGAGACAGAGTGTGAGTGGGGGAGGAGCAGAGAGAGAGGGAGACACAGAATCCGAAGCAGGCTCCGGGCTCCGAGCTGTCAGCACAGAGCTCGATGCAGGGCTCGAACTCACAAACCGTGAGATCATGACCTGAGCTGAAGTCGGACACTTACCAACTGAGCCACCCAGGCGCCCCCACACTATCTTCATTACTGTAACTTTGTAGTAAGTTTTGAAATTGGAAAGTGTGAGTCTTCCAACTTACTCTTTTTTCAAGATTGTTTTGGCTATTTTAAGTGCCTTGGATTTCCATAGGAATTTTAGAATTAATGTGTAAATTAATTTCTGCAAAGAAATCTGCTGTGATTTTGATAGATATTGCATTGAATCTGTAGATTGATTGGGGGATATTGCCACCTTAACAATATTAAAAGTCTTTTGATACATGAATATGGGATACCTTTCCATTTATTTACAGCGTCTTTGATTTCTCTCTATAATATTTTGTAGTTTTTGAGTATAAGTTTTATACTTCATTTTTAAGTATATTTTTTTAAGTGGCATTCTTTTTTTAAAGTTTTTTTTTTTTTAAGAGATCTCTATAGCCAATGCAGGGGCTTAACCTTACTGAGATCAAGAGTCACATGCTCTTCTGACTGAGCCAGACAGGTGCTTCTCTGCTGCTATTATGAAATGGAACTTTTTTCTTAATTTCATTTTCAGATTATCCATTGTAATTATATAGATATGGGTTAATTTTTTTATATGGATCTTGTATTCTGCAAACTTACTGAACTCATTTATGAGTTTTAATAGTTCTATAGGCAATTCCTTAGTTGTTCTATGTATTAGATCATTTCATCTGCAAACAGATAGTTTTCATTTTCATGATAGGTGCCCTTCATTTCATTTTCTTGCTTAAGTGTCCTGGCTAGAACTTCAGTACAATGTTGAATAGAAGTAGTGAGAGTGGACGTCCTATCTGGTTCCTGATCTTAGGGGAAAACCAATCTTTCCATCTTCTGCCAATAAGTAAGGTGTTATCTGTGTGTGTGTGTGTGTGTGTGTGTGTGTGTGTGTGTGTGTGTGTGTGTAGAGACACAAAAGTGCTTGAGTGGGGGAGAGGAAAAGGGGGAGAGAGAGAAAAAATCTTAAGCAGGCTCCATGCTCAGTGCAGAGCCTGATGAGGGACTTAATCCCATAACCCTGGGACCATGACCTGAGCCAAAATTATGAGTCAGAGCAACAGCTGAGCCACCCAGGCGCCCCTAGCTGTGGTTTTCATATAGATGCCCTTTATCAGGTTGAAGTTCTCTTACATTCTGAGTTGGTTGAGTGTTTTTATTATAAAGGGGTGACGAATCTTGTCAAATGCCTTTTCTGCATTTCTTGTGTCTATTGTGATGATCAAATGTTTTTAGGCCTTTTACTGTTGGCATGATATATTACGTTGATTTTTAGATGGTCAGTCAACCTTGCATTCCTGGAATAAACCCCACTTGTTCATGTTATAAATTCCTTTTGTGTGTTGCTGGGTATGGATTTACTAGTATTTTGAAGATTTTTGTGTCATGTTTATTCTAGAGATATTGATCTATAATTTTTTGGTGGTAAATTTGTCTGATTTTGGTATCGGGGCAATACTAGCCTCACAGAATGAGTTGGATAGTGGTCCTTCCTCTTCAGTTTTTTGTTTTTTTTTTTTGGAAAAGGTTGTAAAGAATTGGTATGAACTCTTTAAATATTTGGTACAATTCACCAGTGAAGCCATCTGGGCCTCGAGTTTTCCTTGTGGGTAGTATTTTGTTTACTAATTCAATCTCTTTACTTGTTAGAGTTCTTTTCACACTTTCTATTTATTCTTAAATCAGTTTGAGGATTTTGTGTCTTTCTAGATATTTGTTCATTCCACCTAAGTTCTTTAATTTGTTGGTGTGTAATTGTTCATATAAAGGAATAGTATTCCTTTATAATCCTTTTTATTGTTATTGTTGGTAATAATGACCTTCTTTTATTTCTCATTTTAGTTTTGCCTTGCTTTTTTAAGCAAGCTTTTTAAAGCTTTATGTTTTAGAAATTTAAAAAGATTTAACTAATTTTTTTAACAACATAGTATTCCATAATTAACCTATTTGTGATATTAACATTTATAAATAATGCCTCAATTAGTATTCTTTTATATATTTTGGTGTATTTTTGGTGACACTGTGTGTCTGAGGGTACGTTTTTAGCAGTTGATCTGCTAGGTAAAAGGGATGTCACGTTTGTCATGGTCAGTATTAGTAGTAATTAACAAATTGCCCTTCCTTGAGTTTGAACCTTCCTTGAGTTGAACCTTGTTTTTCAGTCTTGCCAGCACTGAGAATAATGTAACTTTTTTATATTTGCGCCTCTGATTTGTGAACATTTTTGTCTTATTTTGATTTACATTCATTAATGAGATTAAAATTTTTTTCATATATTGGGTTATTTATGTTTATCTAGAACTAATTTTATATCCATTACTCTTTTTTATTGGGTTATTGATCTTAACAAATGTTTTGTTCTGTTAAGGAAATTAGATTTTGTGAAATGTCTTCTAAATATTTTTTCCCTGTTTATAGTTTCTTTTAACCTCATTGGATATTTTTGTTTTGTAGAAGTTTTATATTTTTATGTGGTTAGATTTGTGTACCTATTCCTTTTCTGGCTATGGCTTATGTCAAGTTCATGTTCTTTTTTTAAATAATTTTTTTAATGTTTATTTATTTTTGAGAGAGAGACAAAGTGTGAACAGGAGAGGGGCAGAGAGAGAGAGGGAGACACAGAATCCGAAGCAGGCTCCAGGTTCTGAGCTGTCAGCACAGAGCCCGATGCGGGGCTCGACCTCACGAACAGCGAGATCATGACTTGAGCCAAAGTCAGATGCTTAACTGACTGAGTCACCCAGGCACCCCACAAGTTCATGTTCTGAACTACTGTTAATTGATACCTCCTGTGTTATTAGGCTCTTTTAGGCTTGAAGAAACGGATATGCTCGGTTTAACTCAGTTGATGGCTTTTATTGTAAAAATTCACAGAGAATAGGAAAAATAGGATAAGCCACATAATCAGGTTGTGTTGTTGGAACATGGACATAGTCTGGGAATTAGTCCATAGGTCTGTTCTCTGCAGGTAGGTTAGTAGAAAATCCAGAAATTGTCTCCTTGGAGTGGACCTTTGCAAAGTCTTTGAAATATTTGAAAAAGACACCATTTCAGAGGTCTTGGAGAATGGCTGAAACAAGTGTGATGTTGATAGATGAAAGTGTTCTAGAATAGGGTGAGGCATTCCTGGAGGAGGGGGTCTATGAACAAGGACAAAAAATGAAGAAAGACAAATGCTGATTCCCTGGATTCCTGGGTCTTACTTAAGGGGAGTAAGGATGGGGAAAGGTCAGTCAGTGTCCAGAATCCTTGAGAGGATGCCTGGACTTTGATAATCAGTGGAGCTACTGAAAGGTTTAGATCCGGACATTCATTTAATAAATACTCATTTGTGTCAGACACTGTTCTAGGCACTTAGGGATATACCAATGTATAAATAAACCAAACAAAAAAAATATTCCTTCTGTATAACTTATGTTCTAGTGGGGGAAGATAGTCGATAATCAATATGCAGGGTAAGTATATTATATAGTATGTTAGTTAATATATACCACTGAAAGATTAAATAGAGCAAAATCAAGGGTTATGTGTGTAGGGGGGGGAGGGGAGGAAAGAGTATAGTGTGATTTTAAATGGGTGGTCTATGTTATATCTGTGTCCTAATGTGGTAAGGATCAAATACATTAATTTATGTGAAGTTTAGAACACTGCTTGTCACATAGTAAGCATTTAGTTTTAGATGCAATTGGTTTCTGAAGGTGAGGCCAGTAATCTTTTTCTTTTTTAATGTTTATTTATTTTTGAGAGAGAGGTAGAGCACTCGAGAGTGGGGGTGAGCAGAGAGAAAGGGGGACAGAGGATCCAAAATGGGCTCTGTGCTGACAGCAGGGAGCCCGGCATGGGCCTCAAACTCACAAACCATGAGATCATGACCTGAGCTGAAATCGGACGTTTAACCAACTGAGCCACCCAGGTACCCCGGTAGACTTCATTTTCAATAGTCACCTTGGGTGGCTCATTTGCTCATGTTCTACAGGATATACTGTTAATACTGTTAATACTTCCAGTCCTGTGATTTTTATTAGACTATGAGTCAATTAATTTAGTTTTAATTTTCCAGATAGAGTGGTTTATTAGCAATAAATGCCATTGTTTACTGAGTGTCTATGCTGAGCATGTTCTAGGCTGTTTGCAATAACCCTGTCGAGATATCAGCCCAGTTTTACAGATGAGAAAACGGAAGCTTATGCTGATAAACTTGCCAAAGGTAAGACAGCCAGTGACCTGTGGAGTTGTCATTTATGTCCCACTCTGCCCGACTCTGGAGCACTTGCTCCTTCTATGACATCATCTTCTAGTTATTCAGCCTTTTTATCTTGCAAATGTATACTTGATATTCCTGTGCGTTTGTGCAGATTCCTCTGGCTGCCATACTGGAGATAAACCTCAGTGGTTTATTTGTGATAGATGAGTATTTGTGGCAGGTGAGTTACGTCATTCTTGACGTATGATTGAGAACTTAGAAAATTTTTGTCTTTACAAGATGTGCTAGAAGCTTTTCTGTTGGCAAATTTCAGGGTCACAACTCATTACTGAGGGGGTTTTCTGCACCACTTGTAAAACTAGCACACCCTGCATAGTAGCCAGCCTTCAGGATGGTTTCCAGTGATACTGGTATTCAATTTTTGTGTAGGCATCTCCCGATCGGTACCAGGTTTCGCAGATGGCAGAAAGGATGGTATGTAATGTCCCTTCTAAGATGAGGTTGTAAAAGACTGTGGCTTCTCTCTCTCTCTCTCTCTCTCTCTCTGTCTTTCTTGGTCTCTTGCCCTAAGGGAAACTTTCTGCCAAGTTGTGAGCAGCTCTGTGAAGGGGCCCATGTGGGGAGGAACTAAAGCCTCATGCTGGCAGCTTCTCCAGCCCAGTTAGGACTTGGGAGGTTGCAGCCTTGGCCGATGCCTTGCCTGCAATATCAGAGACACCCTGAGTTAGAACCACCCCACTAAGCTGCTCCCTGCTACCTGGGCTTCCCAAACTGTGAAATAATGAACGGTTTAAGGTTTAAGCTGCTGAATTTTGTAATAATTTGTTAAAAAGCCTCAGGAGGGGCACCTGGGTGGCTCACTCGGTTAAGTGACCGACTTCAGCTCAGGTCATGATCTCACATCTTGTGAGTTCGAGCCCCACGCTGGGCTCTGTGCTGACAGCTCAGAGCCTGGAGCCTGCTTCAGATTCTGTCTCTCTCTCTCTCTCTCTCTCTCTCTCTCTCTCTCTGCCCCTCTCCCGCTCACGCTCTGTCTCTCTCTCAAAAATAAATAAACATTAAAAAAAAAAGCCTTAGGTAACCAGTCTATGCTCTAATTTTTAGTATGAAGTTCTGAGTTATGCCCTTACATTCCCAACCTCCTGGGACCCCTCAGCTCTCACACACATTCACACGCACGTATTTCACTTGTTTGCCTAATTTACTCCTATATTATGTTTGTTATCTAGATCATCTCTGCTTTCACTCTTTCTCCCCGCTAAGTATGTTGTTGACTGGCTTCCTGGTGCTAAGATATATTTAATAGGAAGTTTGTCACTGTAATACTCAGCATAGCACGCGGTAAACAGCAGGCCACCTGGCTGAAAGGAGCGGACTCTTACCCATTTCTGAGATGCCACATAGTGAACTGTCCTTTGCCAGCAGCCAGAGTGAGCCTTGATTCAGATAGTTTCTCAGGGAAGTGGCTTCTAGTTTCTGTTGTAAAAACTCTGTTGGTCTTCAGCTAGAGGGCAGAAGGCCTCACATTGTCTTCTTCTCTCCCTCTGCTTGTTCGTAAGCAGCTGAGTAAACTCTATAAAGGGAAGTCAGTTGGAACAGTGGTTCTGGTTTTGTTTAAAAGTAAGAGAAGGGGCGCCTGGGTGGCGCAGTCGGTTGAGCGTCCGACTTCAGCCAGGTCACGATCTCGCGGTCCGTGAGTTCAAGCCCCGCGTCGGGCTCTGGGCTGATGGCTCAGAGCCTGGAGCCTGCTTCCGATTCTGAGTCTCCCTCTCTCTCTGCCCCTCCCCCGTTCATGCTCTGTCTCTCTCTGTCCCAAAAATAAATAAATGTTGAAAAAAAAAATTAAAAAAAAAAAGTAAGAGAACGTGGCGGAGAAAAATCTCGGATCAGCTTCCTTAAAGCCATCATCTTCCTGTGAAGCAAGTGTTACCATGGTCTCCGGTCTTTCCGAGCTCGTTTCTGAGTGTCACTCTGTCCCTGTGCAGTTACTGCCTTTGATTTCCACCTCTCAAATTTGGAGGCCAGATTTCTCCAGAGGATTATCTCTCTAAATCAAATCCTCTTATGGAGAATCTACATTTGAATTGCTCTCTGTTTTGATCAACATGCTGTTTAAATGTTTAGAACACTACTTAATGGAGATGCTGGGGCCTCGCTTGCCTCCTTAGAAATCCATGGAAGGCAACAAGGGCTGGCTGCCAATATTAATTGTATCATTGGGCTGTGATGGGTCTGCCATCTTGCTAGGCTGTTTTCACTGAATTTTGCCAAGAAAAAAAGACTGAGGATCAAGTATAGGCCTCAAACTTGGCGCCCTACTTCTGTATTCAACAGATTATCTGTTTCTGTTTAGTTTTAGAAAGATGTTAGACCGCTAGCCAGTTTGCAGTCCACTTTCACCTGTGATGGAAGATTCTTTGAAGATGAAAGTACTCCATAAATTTGCAGCATCTTTGGCTGGGGAGCCGATGTTCAAACCACTATGATTTTTTTGTTTGTTTGTTTTTCTTTAATACACGCGAGGAATTTAACTAGACTGCTGCTCAGGTTTACTTTGCATTAATAATGGAGCTTGACAATTAAGTCATTTCTTTTATCGTGAGCTCAGAGCTGCCCTGGAAACTACATAGCAGTGTGTCTTCTGTGGTCGTCCTTCAGATACTTACAAAGCCTGGATAACAGTCCAAGCAGGTGGGTTTCAGTGCCCTGTTTTCCCCTGGGCAGAATAGCAGAGTGGGTGAAACATGTTTGTTTGTTTGTTTTCTTCCCCACCTGGTTTTAATTTAAATTAATAGACTATTTTTTAGTGCAGTAGTACGTGTACAGAAATTGAGCAGATAATAGAGAGAGTTCCCGTATCTACCCACCCCTCTGGTTTCTCTCATTATTAACATCTTGTATTTATGTGGTACATGTTATAATTGATTAATATTGACACTTCATTATTAACTTAAAGTCCGTAGTCTGCATTAGGGTTGTACAGTTCAGTGGGTTTGCACAAATGCATACTGTCATGTATCCGCTGTTAGAGTATCATGCAGAGTAGTTTCACTGCCCTAAAGGTCCTCTGCGCTCTGCCTGTTTATCTCGGCCTCCTCCTGGTCCCTGGCAACCACTGAGCTTTTTACTGCCTCCCTAGTTTTGGCTTTTCCAGAACGTGATACAGTCAGAACCATATATTATGTAGTCTTCTTCAGACTGGATCTTTTCACTAAGCGATACGCATTTAAGGTTCTTCCGTATCTTTTCACGGCTTAATAGCTCATTTCCTTTTATTGCTGAATAATATTCCATTGTCTAGATGTACTACAGTTTATCTACTCACCTATCGATAGACCTCTTGATTGCTTATGGGTTTGGCAATTACAAATAAAGCTTCTATAAACCTCTGTATGCAGGTTTGTGTGTAGATGTAAGACTTCACCTCACTTAATAAATACCAGGGAGCATGATGGCAGGATCTGAAATAGGTTATTGGTCTGGCAGTACACTCTTGTTCCCTAGTGACTGTTGTCTTGAGGACGATGGCCTCCCTACTGTGATAACCTAACCAGCCTACCTCTGTCTGCCAGGGGCTGCTTATTTTTCATTGGAAATACTTTCTGAACCACTCCGAACACAGAGATCTTGATTGTGGTCTCAGGAAGGAATACTTAAAATGTTTAGGAGCGAATACTCCTTAGTTATGGTTGCTGTGTTTTCATCTCTCCCCTGATGCTCCATTTGAACTTCTTATTTGAGTCTTTCTGGTAGGAAAGTGTGAATGATGGTCTCGACCCTTAAAATTGTATGATCATTACTTTTATTGTGGTAAAATACATTATCTAACACAAAATTTGTGATTTCTATTAACCATTTTTAGGTGTACTGTTGTTTAGCACTAATTACATTTATATTGTCGTGCAGCTATCACACTGTTTCCAAAATTTTTTCATCCATGGATATGGTCATTTTAAAAAAGGAACGTGGCGAGCCTGCATGGCTCAGTCAGTTGAGCATCTGATTCTTGATTTTGGCTCAGGTCATGATCCCAGGGTCATGGGATCGAGCCCCATGTTGGTGTCTGTGTTGAGCATGGAGCCTGCTTAGGACTCTTTCTCTCTTGCTCTACAACTCATGTGTGCACACTCTCTCTCTCTCTCTCTCTCTAAATAAATAAATAAATAAATAAATAAATAAATAAATAGGTAAATAAATCAATAGAAGAGAAACCTTAAAAATCTATCTGAAGCTCTATTTGGCAAAATATTTCTATCAGTCAACTTCCTCTAACTTTTGCTGCAGTAAAGACCTCCAAACCTCAGTAGCTATCAACAATCTTTATACCCCCCTCATGTTAAATATATATCATTTTCATCTGGCTGGAGCTTAGTCACGTGGCCACATCTAACCATAAGGGAGGTTAGGAAATGTAGTCTACCTATGTGTGTAGGAATAAGGAAACTTGTTCAGTGATTAATTAGCAGTCTTAGCTGTATTTAGTTCAATTATGAAATCATACACATAGTTCTTTATTTTGATCTTTTAGGGACAATGTAACAGTACTTACATGATTTCTGGATACTTTTCAGGAAAGCATTTTTCCGCTCTATGCCCCTTTCCCATTGCCTCTTGAATTATCCTATCCTTTTACCACTGAGAGAGCTTACTGGGATAAATGAAATTATATGCTGTTTCGATAAGTACCTGTTGGGTAATGACTTTTTCAAAAATGGATAAAAGTCAGTAAGAAGCCTTAGTAACCGTAAGTATGGTTGTTATTAAGTGAGATATTTAAAAAATATCTGGTTGGCTCTTAGTCTTGTGTCAGAAGACAGGCTTATCTTAGAAGCCCTCTAGTACTGATTTGGTTTCAAGATAATGGGCTTTTCTTGGGTTTTCCCATTGCATGGGTACTCTACTGTTATCTTAAAAAAATTTTTTTTTATGTTTATTTATTTTTGAGAGAGACACACACACACACACACAGAATGTGAGCAGAGGAGGGACAGAGAGAGGAAGACACAGAATTTGAAGCAGGCTCCAGGCTTGAGCTGTCAGCACAGAGCCCAACATGGGGCCTGAACTCATGAACCGGGAGATCGTGACCTGAGCCAAAGTCGGACGCTTAACCGACTGAGCCACCCAGATGCCCCTCTACTGTTATCTTTTAAAAAAGTAAAGTATGTGAAATTTGTAATTAAAAATGGCTTTTCTTAACCAGAGTAGCAGGTTCAGATAGAAATGCTGTACATTTTGTCATAAGATTATTTCTTAGTGAAATTTAGGAAAAAATGGGCAGTATTTATGGTGTGTGCTTTTTAAATGGTTGATCCTTTGGATCTATCTCACTGACCTGTTATAGTTAGAAGCAAGCTCAGCTGCCTACATGGCTTGGTGGGAGAGTATTTTGAGCATGTTTAGTATGCCTCCGCTCACTGATGATTGAAGTTCATAGTCAAATGTTAATTTTCAGTAAGTGCCTACTGTTCTCGGGCAACTCTCATTCCCTTAAGGAAAAGTGTTTCCTTTGAGCCTCTAGTTGCTGAGAATAGCTGTGTAAGCACTGTGGAAGTTTTTCCAAATTAAAATTTGGCCCACCAGTTCATTTATTTCTTTTAGGGCTCTGACAATTGGTTGTGTTTATGGACCCCTACAGAGCTCTTTTTAAACACTGTCAGCAAATTGGAGACATTTAGCTTGGGCAAAACCTCTTTATCTTCAGTACTCTTACCATAGGGACCGGCTGGCCTTGCTTTTAAATACATCCTTAATACTCTTAGATGGAGTGGCCTTTCATTTGCTTATTACTGAGCCACTGTTCTAGGCTGTTTATACTATTGTAATTCCAGACTCGAAGTAATTATCCTGTCGAAAAGGCCCTGCAGGTGTATGCCCTGTTGTGACATAGCCAATTTTGTCTTTTGTCTGAATTTGCTTGCTTCGTGCATTGTTACAATAACAGAAAAACAGAAATCAACACCAAAAAGCAAAACCCCTTTGGCTACAAAATCTGTCTCTTATATTAAAAAACATATATATTTAGAAAGTGCTAGGGCCATGTGGAATGACAAATATTTAGAATTTATTTAGTCTTTTATCCTAAGGCAAACTTAGCAGCTGCTATCTAAAGCAAACGTCAGTAAACACCTGGAGTTATCCAAGGGCCAGAATCTCAGGCCCCATTCAGACCTCCTAACTCAGAATCTGTAGTTTAACACGGTCCCCGGGAGTTTTGTGAACATATTGAAGTTTGAGAAGCATTGGTTGGGGAACTTTTACTTGAGCCTGTAATCATGGAAGCCACCAATGGTTGTGAGGGGCCATAAGACTTTAACTCCAACTCTATTTATAAAGTGAAAAATCTGTACATTAGAAATTAATTATCTGGGTACATGATGAACGTTGAGCTATTTTCTATTATCTTCTCGTGTGCTAATGAAACATCTTCAGTCTGAGAACAGTAGTGGCAGCAACATGTCCCAGAAGAATAAGAGATTACCTCATTGGGGGGTGCGCCTGGGTAGCTCAGTCAGATAAGCGTCCAACTCTTGGTTTCGGCTCCAGTCGTGATTTCACTGTTTGAGGGTTCGAGCCCTGCATTGGACTCTGTGGTGGCAGTGCAGAGCCTGCTTGGGATTGTCTCTCCGTCTCTGCCCTTCCCCTGCTCACATACATTCTCTCCAAATAAATAAATAAATAAGTAAATAAATAAATAAATAAATAAATAAAAAGACTTTTTTTTTTTTTTTTTTTTTAAGATGACCTCAGTGAAAGAGTGAGACCTTTTTGTGTTTTTGGAGTCTAGTCTCTGACTCCTTTGTGATAGAAAATTCAGGCATTCATTCGTTTTCTCAACAGGTTATGGTGTCCTCAGTTAAAGGTCCACCCAGAACATATGTTTGGTAATAGGTTGAGAGAGGGAATGATGTCTCACTGTCATTATAAGTGTAACTCTTGCTCTCTTCATATGTCCAAAAACATTTCTTAGGAAGAAGAATGGTCCCTGGCTTGTCTGTTGGACATGAACTTCAATTTCAGTTATTTTGAGAGGGCAGAAATCTGTTCACCTAGAATATTAGGAGCTCCTGCCAAGTGAGACTTTCTTTGCAAGTCAGTGGGCCAAGAACATGGATTTGTACTTTATAGGAACTCATTTGTCATATAGAGTATTTGCACTTAGGTCTTAATAATTTGAATGTGTTTGCTAATTGCTGCATTTTTATTCTGGAGATGGGACACTGGAGAGGATAGGGTATTCTTATACTGTGCTACAAAATATTTTTTTCCTCTTGCAGTAAGAAAGAAGGAGAATAATGGCATTTTCGTAAGGCAGTATTTCCTAAAATTCTAGTGTGGTTTCTACTCTGAGGGCTGACATTTGTAAAATAAGCCAAAATGATTCAGTTTAGGAATTGAAGCCCCCTTCTCATCTGGGGACCCGTCCCTGCCCTGCCTCCCTTGTCCGTCTCTCTCATGCATACCAGGCACACAAGCCCTACCTTGTCTCCACTGAGTTCTACCCTTTTTCCCCCTCCACTGGCCTCTAATTCCCTCATCTGTCATGCACCATCACTTTGACTAAAATTTCTTTGAAAAATCACCAGGACACCAGGTCCGTGGCTTCTTTGTAAGTCTGGAGCATTTGGTCTTACCTACTTTCTTTCCTCCTGTTATCCCTGTGATGTTGGTCACTTGGATTTTTCTTTGATACGTTTTGCTTTTTCAGAGCCCTTGAGCCACACTACCAAAGTTCAAAACCAACCTTCACCACTTACTAGCCATGTGCCTGGGGAAGTTAGCTTTCATGTGCCTTAGTTTTCTCATCTGTAACATGGGAGTAGAGAATAAAATCTGCCCCATTGGGTTGGTGTGAAGTGCAAAGAAGAATGGCACATAGTAAGGATTTTCTGGGTTCTGCCATCGTCATAACTGTTGGTTCTGCCATCGTCACCATCACCATTATCATCGTCACCACCACCACCACCACCACCACCATCAAAGGGCACTTCCTGCCCTTTGCAGCCTCTTTGGCTTGCTTCCTACTTTCAGGCGTTCCTACCTTTTTTCTTTCTTTTATTGGACTGCCCTTCTCTTTGGGCTTTTTCCTGACAGTCTTGAGATTCCCACATTGATATCTTTAGCCCTAACCTTTTTCTGAGCCCCAGAGTCTAATGGTTTGCACACAGAAATCTCCTGAGCATTATAAACAAACCTGCCAAAATGAAATTCATTCTGTGTACTTCTTTTTTTTTTTTTAATTTTTTTATTATTTTTGAGAAAGAGAGACAGAGAGCAATTTATTATTTTTGAGAAAGAGAGACAGGAAGGGGCGGAGAGAGAGAGAGACACGGCATCGGAAGCAGGCTTCGGGCTCTGAGCACTCGGGACAGAGCCTGACGCAGGGCTCGAACCCATAGACCGTGAGATCATGACCTGAGCTGTAGTCGACCGCCCAACCGACTGAGCCACCAAGGTGCCCCCATTCTGTGTACTTCTAAAGCCCCCCCTCCTTCCTTCCACTGTTACTCTTTTGTCACCATCTTAATTAATGCAGTCCCCAACTTTCACAGCTCCTGCTGGGGAGAGTCCAGAGTTTAGTCTGTTCCCCCCACACCCTGGTCATCCAATTGGATTCCAGGATTTGTTGATGATCCCTTGGTGGTGTCTTGCAATATGTCTTTCCTTTTCTGTTCCCAGTGTTATTCCCTGGAACACACTCTTTGTATTAGTTTGCTCGGGCTGCTCTAGCAGAATACCTCCAACAGAGTGGCTTAAACAACAGAAATTTATTTTCTCACTAGAGACTGGAAGTCTAAGATCAAGGTGCTAGCAGAGTCGATTTCTGGTGTGGGCTCCCAGATGTCTGTGTTCTTGCTGTGTCCTTACATGGCCTTTCCTCTATGTGTATATGCCTCCCTGGTGTCTTAGCTTCTTCTTATAAGGATACTATTCTTATTGGGTTAGGACCCTACCCTAGGACTTCATTTAACCTTAATTTAGTTTCTTAAAGGCCCCATATCCAAGACAACAGCCACAGCGGAGATTAGGGCTTGAACATGTGACTTTTGTGTTGGGTCACAATCCAGTTCATGACACCCTTGGTGCTGCTGACGGTTTCACTGACTTCCCATCTCCCCTCTGTATCCATCTTCCTATGGAGGCAGGAATGATCTTTCCAAAGTGCAGCTCTGACCATCTCCCTCCCACTGCTGAGAACTTGAGACGGCCCCCCATTGCTCTGAAGCAGTATGAGGAGGATTACTGCTAGGAGACTTCGGGGACTTTCATTTCTCGATTCCTTACGTTCACTCATCTGGAGATGGGAGATAACATTACTACCCCCGTGTTGCCATAAGGATGAAATGAATGCTAACGAGTAGTTGTGGTTTTATTATTGTAAAAAATTACATTCACATTCCTCAGCCTGCCGTTTGAGGTCCTCCATCACTTTGTCACTCCGAGGGCGGTCCTGTGCTCTTTTTGGGTTCCCAGACCCTCTAACAATGTGTGGGGAACCTACCCCACATGTAACACGAAACACTTCTCAAACAGCAGCAGGGTGTCCAAGAGTTCAAGCAGGCCTGACACTGCCTACCCAGAGATAGCGTCACATTCCAGGGGTTAAGGCATCAGCCCTACAACACTGTCACTCCAGCCCCCCTTCAGATGCCAGGTGCTTACCTGTGTTTTGTGCTTCTGACCTGGCCTACTGCAGGTTGGAGGTTCCACTGACCTGCTTGGGTTTGAATAATGTGCTCGAGCAGCCTACAGAACACAGGGACACACATTTACCAGTGTATTAAAGGGTACAGTAAAGGATATAAATCAACAGCTGGATGATGAGATTAGGGTGAGGTGTTCGAGAAGGGCGCCCATGCTCTCTCAGAAGGTGCCATTCTCCCCAAGTCCACCGTTCACCAGCCTGGAAGCGTACTGAGACAAGACCTCTTGGGTTCTTATGGAGGCTTCTTTGCATAATCATGATTGGCTAAGGCTGCCATTATCTGATTAAATCTCCAGCCTCCCCAGTGATCAGGGGTGGGGTGGGGGTGGGACCGAAAGTTCTAACCCTCTGGTCACATGGTTGGTTCTTCTGGCAATCAGCCACTGCTTTGGGGTGGGGTCCTAAAGTCACCTTCCTTACAAACAAGAGACACCCATTTCACCTGTATGGCTGTGTCCGCAGCGTTTTTCTGGAGCTGTGGCTGGAGACCAAATACACCTGGTCACGTGAATGGCCAAATCCGCATTTCTTATATCGCACATGCCCGCAGCCTCCATCACCTGGGGCTTGTTAGTGATGCAGCCTCTGCATTGTAATTAGATCCTCAGGCCCTTTGAATGTGATGTTCTGGCTCATCACCGGGTTCTTAACTACTGTCCGGCTTTCTCCTGCTACAGAAAGAATACAGGCTTTGGAGGCAGACCACCTGTTTCCAGATGCCAGCTACTTCACCTGCTAGCTTCATGTGGGTATGGATGTTTACAAAAACTCTCTGCCTTGGTTCCCATCAGAAAACAGCCCATAACACCCACCTCCCAGAGATTTTGAGGCTTCCTTGAGGAAGTATGTGAAAATAGAGCATCATCTTTTGTGATTCTAAGTTGAGTTTCAGATTTAGAACTAAGTACTTTTTTGTTCTTGGCTCATGGTACTCTGTGTGTGCGTGCGTGTGTGTGTGTTTTGGTCAAGGTTTGCTTATGTGGCACTAGTGGGGGAAGGAAGGTGGTGTTCACTGACACCTGCCCCCCTCCATCTCCCTCCTCTCTGTCCTGACTGTGGAACAAGGTCCTCCTGGCCTTCCTCAGGAAAGATGTGACCTGCAAAGGATGCGATGGTGAGACTTTTTGTTCGGGAGAGGGTTCATGAGCTGCTGCTTCACTGGAAGGTGGAGAGGATTCTTTCAGGTCTCAGAAGTGGCTAGGAACCAGGAGAGCCTGGGTATCTGATCTGTGACCATAAGTAAATTCTGTTGTGCTGCCTCCCCTTATATTGTTGTGAGAAGGGACCCGCTCCTCTCTGCCCCAGCTCCTTCAAGGCTGCTTGATCTGATGCAGAGGTCTTCTCAGTCATTCAAAAACACTTTTCTTTTTTGAAATCTACAGAAAGTTTGCAAGAATACGAATGGTAAAAACACCTGCATACTCTATCCGTGTTATTCATTCGCTGTTAACATTTTACCCCATCTGCTTTATCATTCTGTGTGTGTGTGTGTGTGTGTGCATATACACTCATATAGTATTTTCTGAATCATTTGAGAGGAAGGTGCATCCATCCATACATGGCCCTTTGCTGCTAAATCTTTTGGTTTGTATTTCTGAAGAGTTGGGATATTCTCTTATATAATCCCAGTACAGTTTCAACTTTGGTAAATTTGACATTGATAGAATACTTTTATCTAATCTGCCTTTTTATTCCCATTTTTGTAACTGACCCAGTAGTGTCCTTCATAGGATTTCTTTTTTCCTTTTGGTTCAAGGCCTTCAACAGATCGGATGAGGCACATTCACCTTGGGGAGGGCAATCTGCTTTACTCAGTGTCTACCGATTCAAATGTTAATCTCATCCGCAAACACCCTTGCAGATGCAACTACAATAATGTTTAATGAAATATCTGGGCATTTTGTGGCCCAGTCAGGCTGACACACAAAGTTAAGCGTCACATATGGACTCTTGGATTCTTGATTTATAATCCACTGCTCTCTTTAATTATGTCGGTGGTTAAATTGTTGTATATTTGGCCAGCTGGAGCTCCTTCCAGCTGTCTGCTGTGTTAGTGTGATTCGTCCATAATGTCTAGTATCAGTGGCCTGCCCTATTATTGGATAATTACATTGCCTGTGTGCCCTTCAAGGTCCCTCTAGGTAAATTTTTGTATGTGTCATGTAGCTTTTACATCAGACTATCCCTTAAATATCTCTTCAAATTAGCGATGAGTGAAGTGCTAATAGGAAGTTAGAAACTTAATATTCTTTACAGTCATTTTTACTTTGTTTCTATTTGCAATAACATGAGTCATCTAATGGGTTATTCTTCTGTAGTATGCATTTTCCTGGCTGTACTAAATTAAGTTCTGAGCTGCCCATAGGCTCCCTCTGCAGGCACTACAGTGCATAAACACTTTCCTGGGGTTGTGGGATAGATTTCTTCTGCCCATTTTCTCTTTTGATTGGTTTGTTACTCTACAGTTTTTACACAATTATGGATCATACAGTACAAACAGTTTTGGATCCTGATTTGTCTCAAAAATATATTTCCTTATAAATCTATACATTTCTACATCATCATGTTAATGTTTGGATAATTTCCTATTAGATGAATTAAATTTAACATTTAAATAACTTCATTTTAGTAGGCATTTGTATTTATATCTTCCCCATTTTATTTTTTTAAATTTTGTTTAATCTTTATTTATTTTTGAGAGAGAGACAGCATGTGTGCAGGGGAAGAACAGGGAGAGGGAGACACAGAATCCCAAGCAGGCTCTGGGCTCAGAGCTGTCAGGACAGAGCCTGACATGGGGCTTGAACTCACAAACTGTGAGATCATGACCTGAGCCAAAGTCGGACGCTCAACCAACTGAGCCACCCAGGTGCCCCAATTTTTCCCCATTTTACAGAGCACTAAAATGAATATTCCTTGTGTGATACACCACTCATAGGGCTTGAACATAGAACTTGTGTGTTGGGACACAGTTCAGTTCATAACACCCTTGAGTGCTGACCACTCATATGTGACTTATTAAGCTGAGCTTGACTAGTGGTAGGAATTTGCCAGGTAAAAATAGAGTGGTAGGAATTTGCCAGAGAAAAGACATTCCAGTTTGGGAAAATTGCCTAATCCCAGTTTAGGATGTTTTCAAGAAACCGGAAAATCAAGTTTGGCTGATCCACGGTGGAGCAATAGTGAGAAATGGTTGGAAAGTAGGTATTGTGGGAGTCTTTCCAATTTTAACTACAAGTGAAGCGGAACAGAAATTTACTTGTTTGATGGGAATTCCAGGGTAGCTGGATCAAGGGGTTCGGATGCTGGTGCTCCATCCCTTACTGGTTTCCTTTCTCCTGTCATCTCGTCCCAGTCTCAGCACTCGTTCTCTTGCCTCTGGGCAGGAGGAGAGAAGAACCTGACCCTCCCAATAGATATCCAACAGCTCGGGTCACAGGAATTGTCACTTCCCCCAGTATTCATTGAGTAAGTGTTAGGGAAGGCCTGTAGTTGGCACTGTTTGGGTCAGCTGTCTGCCACTAGCGCAGTCCCTGTAAACAAGGGGCCAGGGTATCCGGGTGGACCAGATCTGAAGCACAAGCCCATGCCCAAGGCCAGGGAGTAGGTGGGAATTATGGCAGACCGTCCCCCAGGGAGCAGGGGAGCACGAGACATGAAATTCCTCGAGGAAAAGAGAGTGTTTAAATAGACAGCGCTGCAGACCTGGACAGTCATGGCACGTCTTTACCAGAACATTCTAGGTCAGTCTGAAAGCAGGGTGTGGTCGGTGACGGGGGAAAAGAGGGAAAGGATGAAGAAAGCATACAATACGAGTTGGACGAACAGCTCCTGGTAGTGTTTCCTTCTGTAGAGCAGGAGTGCTTGGAAGCGATTCCTGTGAGGTCAGGCCTAGGTGAGTCAGGATGGCACATTTAGAGTCAGGAATAGGAGAAGGAGAAGCAGGGAATTCAGTCGTAGGCTTGTTGATTTTGAAGTACTTCTGGAATTCCCAGTGGAAAGGTCCAGCAGGACAGAACCACATCTTACCTGGTATTTCCTTCCTTGGGCTGTGCCAGCAGACTCCTTCAGAGCGCCCTCCCGGTAGCCTCTACTCACAGTGCGTCCTATTTGCCACTTCCGGTGTCATCTTTATAAAGCTTCTTATCCTCCCTCCACCTGGCTCAGACACCCTCAGCGGGGTTTTTTTTGCACGCTATATTAGGTATAGAAGTTTGTCACTCAAGGTCTTTAATGGTTTGTCCTCAGGCTACATTTCCAGTTTTTATATCTTACAGCTCCCTTCTACTTGGTACATGAATCTTGAGTCAACTGAATTTTTGCCATTCCGTTCACATAGCCCATGCTTTTCCCACCTCTGGTCTTCCATTCTCACTTTTCTTACCTGCTAGCATGTCTTGACTGGGATCTGACTGGAGAGCTACGGCTGGCTCGGAGAGACATGATGTTACCCCAAGATGGCACCTAAGCAGGTAGGATAGAGATTTCAGACCTCAGTTAAATGCTAAATCCTCATGTCTTAGAAATAAGGTTTCCAGTGTCAGCATGAGCCGTTATTTGATTTCTTCATTTCACACTGGTTAGAGCCTGCACTTCAGGGTAGGCATCACAATAGAGAACTCAGCGCCTCCCCTGAAGGGGAGGACAGGGAGGCACAGGCGGACTGGGAAGGGGGGACTGTCACACTGTGTGCTGCTGTTGCAGTGAGTGCTGGGGGGTGGGGAGGGTACAGAAAGTGGGAGAGCTTCTGAGGAAAGGTAGCATTTCTGTCTGAGTCTTGAAGGATGAATGACTTCAGCAAGCAGAAAAAAGGCAGCATTTCAGGCAGAGGATGTAACATGCATGTCTGCACTGAAGGTCAAGGACGTGGGATTTTGGAGGGATCCCACCCTCCAAATCCATTTGGAGGGATTTTGGAGCAGTGTGGAGGTGGCCATGGTTTGCATTGTATGTGTGTCAGTGCCTAAATATCTTGTGCCTTAGTTTGGACTGCTGTAATAAATTATTATAGACTGAGTGGCTTATCTCAACAGACATTTATTTCTCATGGTTCTGGAGGCTGGGAAGTTCAAGATCAAGGTGCCAGTTGATTAGATTCCTGGTGAGAGCCCTTTTCCTGGTTGCCACATGCTGTCCTCTTGTGTCCTCACATGGTGGTGAGAGAGAGCTAGAGCTAGCTCTCTTCTTACAATGACACTTACTCCATCCAGAGGTGCCATCTTCCTGGCCTCATCTGAATCCAGTCACCTCCCAAAGGTCCCAGCTCCTACCACCATCACATTGAGTGAGGGGTTCAGCATATGAATTTTCAGCCCGTAACACTTTGTAATACTTGTGGCTCTAGGAGGAAGAGCAAGTATTGAGAGGGAGAACTGTTTTTTCTACCAGTTATTTAGTGGCCAAATGCAGAGAGTATTGAGAGGGCCAGGGACCTCATCAACCACATCGAGAGGGCCAGGGACCCCCCCCGTCAACCACACTCTAATCCAGGGGCATGATGCCCATCCCATTGAGGTAAGAGATACCTTGGATTTCAAGAAACCAGACAATTCATTTTTTTTTTCAAAGAATAATAATAATAAAGAAGTCGTTATATTCTATTTCTAAATATAGACTTGACAGCATTTATAGTTGCTCAAATTTTGCTATCTTTTAGGAAAAAAACGCGGATTGACTTTTGTTGTTAAAAATAAGCTTTTTAAATTTGTTTTTGTGGGAGAGAGAGAGGGAGAGAGGGAGAGAGGGAAAGAGAAAATGAGAGAATGAGCAGGGGAGGGGTAGAGGGAGAATTCCAAGCAGGCTCCTCTGTGTTAGAGCAGAACCCGGCTAGGGCTCAGACTCATGAACTGTGAGATCATGACCTGGGTCAAAATCAAGAGTCAGATTCTTAACTGACTGAGCCACCTCCTTGCCCCCAGGGAGAGTACATTTTTATCAGGTTGATTTGCAGAGGTAGGATACTGCCTTTTTTTGTTATGTAGTGATAGACTTTATGTTTACCTCTTTAATAGTAGATGAGCCATTCATAGAAAGTTCTAGAGCTATCACTTGAGCAAAAGCCTTGGTTAACATAGAAGGAATCTGCTAATAGACTTGTGTCAAAGAAAACGAATTTGGTGACTAAGACGTTTTGCTTACAAGGTAGCTGACACCCAGTCACTCTGCAGGGCATGCTGTACAAATGGAAATAGGTTTTTCCTGCAATTTGCACACGGGTTTATTGTAGCACCTGCAGGCACATGGCTTAAACAGAGAAGGTGCAGGAATACCTGGGAGCTTTACCTTCAGAGCGGATTCTTCTCTTTGCGGTATATGTAACTAAAACACCCGTCTTTCCAGAAAAGGAAAAGAAAGGGAAATAAAGAGAAAAGGAGGGGCGGGTGGGAGGACAGACTGAAATTTTTGTTACACTAAGCCAGACATTACTTTAGATAAAGTAATAATGGAAATACAGCTTTATTTCTATACCAAGTTATACTTAGAAAGCTGATCACTAAACCAGGAAGCTTGGCTTTCAGAACTCTGCTGTAATCCAGGGTGGAAAAAACTATCACCCAGATGGCATTTGTAGGAGATTACTGCCTGGTAATCCTTCTTTGTCCTAGAAGATTAAGTCTGGCCTGGTGGTAGTGGTGGTCAGCTGACCGGTGTAAAAAAAAAAAAAAAAATGTAGTTTCTTGTAACTGTGCCAGTGTCTGACGTTTGCTTGAACTGTTTGTACATCTGGGAGATACTGCAAAACCTGGCCCTCCTTTGTTTACCCAAGAAAGCTCCCCTCCCCTGTGCTGGTTGTTTCTTTGTTGACTGAAATTAACAGCAGGTGGTGAAGAGCCCTAAGGTTGCTTGAGATAAGTCATTTATTAAACAGGCCTGCTTGTCCTGAGGGTGTGAGGGCTTTGAGAAAGAAATGCCACACCTGGGCCAGGAAGCCAGGCTCTTCAAGCCCTGGGGTTGATTTCTTCAGCAAGGTTGCACATGGCGATGTGACCAGAGCCACACTCACCTGAAGCATATCAGACGGTCGTAAAACCATGCGTTCTGCCTTTGTCTGGAACGGACTGTAGAGAGATGGATTTTTATGAAGACTACCAGTCCCCGTTTGACTTTGACACAGGAGTGAACAAAAACTACCTCTACTTGTCTCCTAGTGGAAACTTGTCTCCATCCGGATCACCTACTCTGCAGAAGTCTGGTAACTATTAATTTTCCAAAGTTAAATGTGCTGTCATTAAACCTGGACACAACTTGAGGTTTGCTCGGTTTGCTTGGCTTTAAAATTATTAGGGTAAAGATGTACCACGGCGTTGCTGTGTTGAAACTGTGTTGAAACTAAGTTAACAAATCTGTCGTAGATTTCATGCAGCGCTAGATGGCTCATTAAATATTTAGAATATATTTATTTATATGTAAAGTAGGAACTTTGACTTTAAAGGTCATACTATTTATATGAACATTCGAGTTCTTCTGATCACAGTGAGTTCATGGAGCTGATAAATAACAAAAAAGGGAGAATCTGAAGGTCTTTGCTTGTGGTCATCTGCATGTAAATTATGAGGATGCACCCTGATTTTGTCTTTGTTAAGATGAGGCTTAAGACTACATTTCAGGTCCTGTTAGTGGCTGTCCTGGATTTTGTTCTGGAATACTGAGAGCAACATACAGAAATATCTAGACAAGAGATTTTTTTTTTTTTTTTTTTTTTTTTTTTAAGAATTCACTCTTGTTGTACCTTTGGAAGCATGTCACTCCTTGACATGTGCCCCTATGACATAGATTTGAAAGCCAGGTACTGGCAGGGAGAATCTTAGTTTATCAGCCCAAGGCTGGACACAGCCCTACCACACCGTCCAGGTCACTTCTCTCATTTTGCAGCTAAAGTTTAGACATCACTGAAAGACCTTTTCTGTAAAACTAACTCGCCAGAGAAGTGAGCAGATTTTCCTAGAAAGTTAATTTTTTTCCTTATTAATGAAGACAAGGTCATACTTTGCCCTTTGTAAGCCTAAGAAGTGGGTAGTTGAGAACGAAGTGGTAAAGGGTACAGCAGGAAACCTAGTTGTAAGTATTTTGAGTTGTATAGTTGCTAACAGCAGAGCACGTGCTGAAACGACATTCCTCTGTTGGTTGCAGCCATGGCCACCTGTGGGGTGTAGTTTGGATTTCCAGGAAGGGAAATGTTGAAGATAATAAGTTAACGCTGGTTTCTGGAAGTTGGGGACTGGGAGGCAGCTGTTGGACGTCTGCCGGGGGTGTCAGATTGCCGGGAAGCCCTCTCCCCCGCTCCGTTTCCCCTACCCCTGTGGCCAACCTTGGACCTTTGCAATATAGGAGATCCTAGCCCCTAAAAGGATGGCATCGTCCATCCTAACTTCTAAATCCTATTACAGAAAATGCTTCAAGAGCAGCACAGAGTAGGAAGTTCAAGCTCGATGACAGAGTAAAGCCCAAGTGACAGAGGGCTATGGGGAGTCAGGGCTGTAGTTACGTGACTTCAAGTAGATCTTGGCGATCGGTATGCATGGGTTTGAGATTCCTGGGAGGATTTACCCGGAATGTTTTAGTTCTTTTCTCTCCTGGCATCTTTTACCTCCTTTCACTTTCCCCAGTTGCAGTAATTGCTGCCTTTGGATATTTGCTGTTAAAAATAAAGCAGTTAGGAACACTGAATATGTGTCTCGGCAAATTTCAAACAGTTGTCTTCCCAATTCTTAGTCGCCGTCTATAGGAGTCTGGGCTCATGATATTAAAAACAAAATTATATATGAAAAGAAAAGACAAGTGAACAACGAAAACTAAAAACAAACTCATGTACCCACTAGTTTTCAAGTTTAGTAGTTTTCTTTAATTGGAAAAAAGGAGGGGGAGAAAGCATTAAAACAAACAGAAACCACCCTAAGCAGTCATTTAGTAAGAACGTGGTGATTCTAAAATAACCATGTAAAAGAGGATCTAGAACAGTAATCAGTAGTCTCTGTGCCCTGGACCCCTCAGGGCACAAGAAGCCTGCAAATCTGTTTGAACATCAAGCATGAGGCATAGATGGAAAGAATACTATGTCTTGGGTGCATTTGTACTCTTTGTATTTCTATGCAGGAGCTTTTAGGAAAGATACATTATAAATACATTTAAAAGTTCACGTGGCTTTTGGTCACTCTGCATTTTCCTTCTTTCTTCCTTCCTTCCTTCCTTCCTTCCTTCCTTCCTTCCTTCCTTCCTTCCTTCCTTCCTTCCTTTCTTGTTTCTTTTTTTGAGAGAGAGAGAGAAAGTGCCAGTTGGGGACTGGCAGAGAGAGAGGGTGAGAGAGAGAATCCCAAGCAGGCTGTGTGCGCAGAGCCCGACGTGGGGCTCGACCTCCTGAACCGTGAGATCATGACCTGAGCTGAAACCAAGAGTGGGATGCTTAACTGACTACCCCCCCCCCCCAGGTGCCCTGTACTGTGTATTTTCTTAATCAGCAAACAAGTAGTGCACAAAAGGGACTGATGGTAAAAGGAATCCTACTCAGAAAGGTTGGGAACGCTGATCTGAAAAACATATTCTTTGATATTTATCCAAGCCATGATGGGGCAAGTGAGAAAGTAATGAGATTTCATCTATGGGCAGAATGTTCCTAAGAAGCAGTCTGGGTGGGGGATAGGATGAGGGCCAGTGGCTGGAACAAAGAGAGAGAGGTCTTTTATTAGGGATGTTTAAACTCTGATACAACCAACCCACATTCAGAACATCTTATACTTCTTGACCCACAAACCTTGTAAATACAAATATCAATAACTAAAGCAGAACTCTGTGAAAACAGAACTTTACTGTTTGTGATATCCTCTGATATTTTATCCTATTCCATTTCTTATTTTTAAAATATTCATTTGGTACTGCTAAATGGATTTCACAGCCCATGGTTTGAAAAGCTGATGTATAATTTTCAGAATCTGGGTCTAAGTTCCATTAGGGATGTTAGCCTTTTGGGATCACTGTTCTTCCCTAGCACCTGAAATAGTCCTTGACATCTGTGGCTCAACAAATATTTGATGAATGAATGAATGAGTGAGTGAGTGAGTAAATGAATCAGATGAAACTGTCAGGGACTAGTTCACACCCTAGTTCATTTTCCACATGTGGACATTGAGGCCAAGAGAGGTGTTGGGACCCACATTGGGACTCACACTCATCCCTCAGTTCTCAAGCCAATGTTTTTGTTGTTTCTTTTTTGTTTGTTTTTTGTTGTTGTTTTATCACACCATCTTGGCCTCTTTGGTGACAGATATTATAGAACAGGTTAATCATTCAAGGTGTGTAGGGGCACCTGGGTGGCTCAGTCGGTTAGCGTCTGACTCTTGATTTCGGCTCAGGTCATGATCTCAAGGTTCATGAGTTTGAACCCCGCATTGGGCAATTTGATGACAGTGCAGAGCCTGCTTGGATTCTCTCTCTCCCTCTCTCTTTGTCTCTCCCCTGCTTGCACACTATCTCTATCTCAAAAAAGAGAATTAAAAGAATTAAGGGGCACCTAGATGGCTCAGTCATTTAAGCATCCAACTTCGGCTCAGGTCATGATCTCGTGGTTCCTGAGTTCAAGGCCCACGATGGGGTCTGTGCTGACAGCTCAGAGCCTGGAGCCTGCTTCCGAATCTGTGTCTCCCTCTCTCTCTGCCCCGCCCCCGCGCGCGCGCGCGCGCGCTCTCTCTCACGCTTTCAAAAGTAAATAAACATTAAAAAAGAAAAGAAAAGAAAAATCATTTAAGGTGTAGTCTTTCCTGCCACCACAGGCTTTACCATGGGGGTATTTTGTTGATTATTTATGTGCTGCATGGACTTGTACATTCCATTCTGTCTTTGCACTTGCTGGTCAGCACAGCCATCTCTCAGCCAGCGTCCTTTGTTGCGTTTTCAGTGAATACCTACAGAAATAATTTCCTATGTGCTATTTATGTAGAGTCATTCTTCCTCTTAAAAATTTCCTAATGTACAGAATGATGCAGCCCTGTTGTAGAAGACATCTGTGGTTATTTCTAGTGAGTTCGGGAAATAGGATCAGGAGCCATTGAAAAATCTGACCTTTTGGTTACATCGCTGTCGTTTGAACCTGTAAAAACACTGAAAAAACATCAGATTCCTTAGCTCAGAGTCCTTTTCATTCTGTTTCGTTACCTTTTTGGTTTCTACTTGTATCATCTTTCTTTTTAGGGAAAAGGTTATTGTTACTTCTTGAGAGTTTTTCAAAATTAATTGTGAAGGTCTTAAATGGCAAATACTATATGGTTTACAAAATAAAAATGAGAGCACAGTTGAAGTTTCGGAGAACTTCCTTGTTCCTACAGAGGAAATTTAAGAATGAAAGTGACTTCCTCCCTGGGGATCCCCAAATCTCTCCATGGCTGGCTTTTGTGGAGTGCCCTAGTTACTCATGTTACACTTGATTGGGATTGAGAGGTCAGATGGTTCTCAAGTAATCCACTGAAGATCCACCCCCTGCGTTTTTTTTTTGTTTTGTTTTGTTTTGTTTTTTTTAGATGAAAGAGATTCAGAGGTCAGTTTAGGAATTTCTGGAGGAGGAGAGTAAAGCATTTGAAAATACTGATGTGTTCTACCTTTGTGATCTTTTCTTCCTCCTCTGCTCTTTCTGTGAAGTTTTGGGAGGGTGACCTTTTTGAGTAGGAAGTTGGCCGCTGATCAGGGCCCTGCTTTCAGAGGTGAGTCTTGGGAGCATCTGGGCGCCAGCTCTCTTTTCCTTTTTGGCCTTCGAACTGCCCACCCCCCCCCCCCCCTTCAGTGGCCCTGACGTTGCCCAGTTAATCTCCAGTTAAGGTTTTGGGTCTTACCCCAAGTGCAGTGGGTCATGTTTCCTAAGCCTTTTGTTCCTTGCTGCCTTGATGACAAGTACTCGACTCATTTTTCTCTCCTACTCTCTTGTACTGTTATCACCACGGGCAAATATGGGAAAATTATAGCCTTAGAAATAGGAAGTTTTCATGGCTTGTGCTACTGAATCTCTTTTCTTCTGAAGAAAATCTGTGTCAAATAGCAGGAGTCAGGTACTCCCTTGCCGTAAGTCACTGGTTTTCAACCTGGGGCAGTTTTGCCTCCTGCAGGCATCTGGCCACAACTAGAGCCAATTGCGAGATGATTTTGGTTGTTACAACTGCTTGTGGCTGTGGGAGGGACTGCCACTGACATCCAGTGGGTAGATGCCTGCATGCCACGTGGATGACGCACAGAACGGCCCTGCCACAAAGAATTGTCCTGCTCAAAATGCCCCTTGTGCTGCCATTGAGAAGCCCTGTTAAGTAGATCCTTTGTTTTTAGGGTCTCCTAAAAGAGAGAAAGGGTCTTGCTTGTTTAGCGTCTCACTTCATTGTGGGGACCTCCACATATTCCTCCCACCTCTGCTGGGATTTTGTTCCATTTGGAAACCAAGAAGGCCCAGAGAGTGGTACCCCCAAGCTCAGACTTTTAAGAGGAAAAATACATTTACTTTGTGATTTTTTTTTTTCTTTTTGGACATTACCACTAAAGGCATTTCAAACTGTGTGTTGTATCTCTGGGTTTAAAAAAAAAGAACACATATTTCCTTTTGCTTGTGCTTAAGTAAAACAACACTTAGGGACTTAAGTGTCTTTCTTTCTTTCTTTCTTTCTTTCTTTCTTTCTTTCTTTCTTTCCTTCGACATCATAATGGAAAGTGTGTATTTTAAATATTTCTACAAACAGATATTTGGGTCCAAAAAATGTAATGCAATCATGCTGAAAAGCAGACCAAATATCTAATATTATAAACTTTAAAAGAGACAAGGAATAGTATTTGTACCCTATTTAAACAGAATTGCAAAAATATGTGGACCGAACACCCAAGGAAGTGAGGTTATCGCAGCGTGAGGTGGCGATGTTGGGGCGGGACCTGCCTCAGCCTGGGAAGGCCCGAGTTGCTGTTTCAGGCTGTTACCTGGAGAGGACCAGGGAATGGAGAAGGGAAGGTTGGTCTGCCTCTGAGCTTCTCCGTAAACTTTAATCTCTTACTTCCCTTTGCCCATGCTTGGACAACGGCTCTGTAAAACACTACGCTTTTAAAAGGCCAAATCCCCTACCTTGTCTTGAAAGATTTTGACACTCACTTGCCAGAAGGCAGTGTTAGGCCAAATGGGTTCTTATGGTTCCTTCCAGCTCCTAAGTGCTATAGATTAATTTTTCTTTTAATCTATAGCACATGTGCACATGTACAAGTTAGGGAGAGCACATGTGCAAGTTAGGGAGGGGCACAGGGAAAGAGATTTAAGTTTCCTATTCCTACCCTGGTCCTAAAGCCATGGTTGCCTCTGAAGATTGTGTAAGAGAGGTGTATACAGTTTTATTTCCTAGAGAAGCTTCTAGGGCTCCATTATACTCTAACAACTTCTCTCTTGAGTAGGCGGTGTTAACTAAATAGCACATTATCTTAGACTCCTCCTCTGCAGCTTTTTCCCTCCTAACTGAATATCTTGGGAGCAGCTGACATCATATTCCTCCTCCTATAATACCACTCGTGTCCCACATGTACAGCCGCGGTGTGTGTGGCTGTGAATGTGCTTCGTAACATGAAGGTATATGACCTGCTGCAAATGTAACAGTCTTTGTATAGATTATATATGAGACAGAAGTTGTGTTTTTCTTTAGAAAAATGACATCTTATGTCTGTTTCAGGTTTTTATTTATTTAAAAAAATTTTAATTTTTTTGTGTTTTCAATAGAAAACCTCTGTAGGTGAAGGCACTGAAATAAGAATGAGATACAAAATAAAAAGCTCAAGATAGAAGGTAGACAGTGAAGGGAGACTGAGTTCTTCCCTAACTCAACTGTGTACCTTCCTGTAATTAATGTATTCCGAGAGTACTACTGAGCATCTGTGTACCAGATGCGATGCTGGGCTAAAGATGCAGGATTGTAACACAGTGCTGAGGTCAAATGTTGCTCAGCCCCGAAGCCTGTGTTCTAAGTACAGTAGACATTGCATACAGAGTGTTATACCCAGAGCAGGGCATGGGCACAGGGTCCAAAGAAAGCCTCCAAGAACAGGAGACTCTTAAAACTGATCTATTGAAATGAATGGGACTTGGAAATAAGGAGGGGGTTTCCAGAAGAGAAAATAACAGGTGCAGAGACATAAGAAAAAGAGAGCATAATTTGGAAAGAGCTGGTGGAGGTTGTGGTAGAACATTGTGAATGTTGTTAATGCCACTGAGTTGTATGCTTAAAAATGGGTTAGGATGGCAGGTTTTATGTTGTATATTCTACCACAAAAAAATTAAATGGGCAAAAGTGTATGGAAGGCAGTTTATTTTATTTTTTGAGTTAATGCATTACTCACAATAAAAAGCATGTCTTCGTAGGAACCGCAGGTTGGAAGATGCAGTGACTGTGTTGGGCAGGAGATGGAGTTTGTGGGCTCCTGATTGTCAAGAGCATTGAGCTTTACTAGGAAGTGGGAAACCCTAGAAGGATTTAAGGCAAGGGAATGCTATGGTCAGAGTCATACTTTACTTTAGAAGCTCACTCTGGTGGCAGGGTGGTGAATGGATTGGAGGGACAGACACCATCAGGGACCTTTAAGGGCAAGATTCTGAGCAAGAAATCATGAGAGATTGAATCAAGGCAGGAGCAGTGGGTTCAGAGGGGAGGCATGAAGTAGATGCTTGGTGGGGGGAGTGAGACAAAGCCATATCTCAGAGGTAAGAAGAAAAATCCCAGGAGGGCAAATGGGGAGGTGTCACAGGAGGGAATATTCCAGACCAAGGTTCAGTGCTGATGCCTTGGAGGTATCAAATAACATGATGATTGACAGCTGTCATTTTGAGGATGCAGAGGAGAGGCAGACACAGGTGGAAGGGGGTTGAAGAGAGACGGGAAATGAGGGGACCCTGTGAGCCATGCTTCATGGAAGAGGAGAGAACACATGTAATACATGTAGCACATGAAAAAGTGGGGCAATAGCACTTCCTTACCGAACATCTAATATGTGCCCACTCTCTGTGTTCATCATCCTTTAAACTGTTCTTCCAGAAGCCTGGAGAGCTAGGTGGTAGTGCATGTTTTTAATATTCATTTGTTTGTTTATTGTAAAGTTTATTTATTTTGAGAGAGAGAGTGCAGGGGAGGGGCAGAGAGAGGGAGAGACAGAATCCAAAAGCCGGCTCTGTGCTGTCAGCGAGGAGGCCAACACAGGGCTCGAACTCATGAACGGTAAGATCACGACCTGAGCCGAGATCAAGAGTTGGATGCTTAATTGACTGAGCTACCCAGGCGCCCCATGTGTTGTTTTTAAAAGAAGTAATGGGGGGGCGCCTGGGTGGCACAGTCGGTTAAGCGTCCGACTTCAACCAGGTCACGATCTCGCGGTCCGTGAGTTCGAGCCCCGCGTCGGGCTCTGGGCTGATGGCTCAGAGCCTGGAGCCTGTTTCCGATTCTGTGTCTCCCTCTCTCTCTCTGCCCCTCCCCCGTTCATGCTCTGTCTCTCTCTGTCCCAAAAATAAAATAAACATTGAAAAAAAAAATTTAAAAGAAGTAATGGGTTTTTTTTTGGGGGGGGGCTCAGTCTCCTAGGGCTGCCATAACAAAGTGCCCCAAATTGAGTGACTTAAACAACAGAAATGTGTTCTGTCTCAGCTCTGGTGGCTAGAAGTCCAAAATGAAGGCGTCAGCAGGGCCATGCACCTTCTGTAGGGAAACCCTTCCTTGCCTCATCCTAGCTTCTGCTGATTGCGGGCATTCCTTGACTGGCAGTTGTATCCCTCCAGTCCTCCTCCATGGCACATGGAGCTGTCTCTGAGTCTCTGTGTGCTCCGTACGTTTCCAAGATGTTCTTTCTGGGTTTCTGTGTCTAAATTTCCTTCTTATAAGGACACCAGTCATTGGATTAGGGCCCACCCTAATTCACTGTGATCTCATCTTGACTATATTTGCTGAAACCTGTTTCCAAATAACACATTTGCAGGTGCAGGGTCTTAGGAAATGGAATGTATCCGTTTGGGGGACACAAGTCAACCTACAGCCCATCTAATTTCAAAGTTCATGCTTATCTTCTACTCCTTAGAAAAAAATCCCTGCCCCTAGTTTCCTCATCTTATTCAATAAAGTATTTTGATGAAATGATCCAAAGTTTTTTTTCAGATCTGAAATGATGTGAAAATGGTTAAAAAGTTTTCAACTGACCGTCATAGAAACTCTTGAGGGGAAGCAGTTGGTCTTAATTGGGTAAAAGGTCAAAGCTGAACTGCAGGGAGGAGAGAACCACTGCGGTGGGTGCTCTGCTGTGGGGTAGGTTGGGATGCATCCATAGCACCCGAGCAGAAAGGTACTCACCCAGCCCTTCATCATGGCTTAATTTTAATTGTAGGTTCAAAATTTGTGGGGCGCCTGGGTGGCTTGGTCGGTTAAGCGTCCGACTTCGGCTCAGGTCATGATCTCGTGGTCCGTGGGTTCGAGCCCCGTGTCGAGCTCTGTGCTGCCAGTTCAGAGCCTGGAACCTGTTTCAGATTCTGTGTCCCCCTCTCTCTCTGCCCCTCCCCTGTTCATGCTCTGTCTCTCTCTGTCTCAAAAATAAATAAACGTTAAAAAAAAATTAAAAAAACAAACAAACACAGTTTGTATTTAAAAAAAGGCCTTGCTTCCTTTCCTGGTTGAAATTTTGGGGAGTATGTGTCGAAGAGGTGGCTATGCATCAGAAAGTAAGGAGAAACTTCATTTGAATCAATCTTTAACCAGGAAATCTGTTCAAATAAAGCATTAATAACATTTGCTCTGTTCTTGGTGCTTGTAGTATCGAGATGAAAAGATAAGGGTGTGGCATCAGGGCTTTATAGTCTGGAACTAGAGACATGGTCAAGACTAGAATCTTTTTCCATTCTTCCTCTTCTTCCCTACCATGCGAGCACATCACACACATTTCCACTGAAGCTAAAGACCCGAGAGCTTCGTTTTCCTCAAATTACTACTGAGTTTTCAGGAATCTGGAGTGTTGCATTTCATCTCTTCTAAGAAACCGCAAATTCTAGGATGTACTGTTAATAGTATTTGTTCATTGGGGCGCCTGGGTGGCTCAGTCAGTTCAATGTCTGACTTTGGCTCAGGGCATGATCATGTGGTTCGTGAGTTCGAGCCCCGTGTTAGGGTCTCTGCTGTCAGTGCACACCCTGCTTGGGATCCTCTGTCCCCCTGTCTTTCTCTGTCCCTCTGCCCCCTTTTTTAAAAAATAAACATTTAAAAAAATAGTATTTGTTCGTTAAAGGGAAACAGTGCTGCAAGTTAAAAGACGAAAAGGCAATTCTTTAATTTTACTTAAACATGTTATGCTTATTAACACTGTTTTTTATTTAATCAGACATATATGTTGACTGTAACACTCCTGTGCATAGTAGTTAAGTAAACCAAGTTTCGGTTTTCCTGAAACATCTTCACATGCAGTAACTTACCAGAATTGCTTTTCAACTGGGAGTAATCCGTGTCTTGCTTTATTTTCCTCACACAGGATGTCTGTGATGCAGACTTTCTTAAAAGAGAGGCCTGTGATTTTCTAAGTACCTGGCACCCATTTTGCAAATTTTGGAGCATATTTACAGGTGATAAACAGCTTTGCCACAAGGACTGCCTAACTGACTGGCTGTCAGTGCACTTCAAGTCCAAAGTTGTAAATGTAAAATAAACAATTGTGTCTTGGGATTGATGGGGCATCATCTTCCTGGTCTCTGTTCATCTTCCTCGTCACTCCCTTGGCAGTGGGCCTCTCACCTGGGCACCCAACAGTTTGCCTGTCAGTGGGCTGCAGGCTCTCCCTGCTACCTAACTCTCAGTGAAGTGGAAGTCCCTGTGGAGAAGACCCTGGCCGGGGTGCTTGGGTGGCTCAGTCGGTTAACTGCCTGATTTTGGCTCAGGTCATGATCTCGTGGTTCTTGGGTTGGAGCCCCGTGTAGGGCTCTGTGCTGACAGCTCGGAGCCTGGAGCTTGCTTCAAATTCTGTGTCTCCCTCTCTCTCTCTGCCCCTCCCCCTTCGCCACTCACACTCCATCTCTCTCAAAAATAGACAAACATTAAAACAAAAAATTTAAAAATGAAGGACCCGGCCCTCTGCTTCCAGCATGCCCTTCGCCCCTTTCTGTCACCTGCTCTCTATCCTCCCCGCTGGTTGGAATTTCCTTAAGAAAAAGTGTAGGTGAGGGGTGCCTGGGTGATGCAGTCGATATTAAGCATCTGACTTCAGCTCAGGTCATGATTTCACGGTTAGTGAGTTCGAGCCCCACATCAGGTTCTGCATTGACAGTGCAGAACCTGCTCGTATCTCCTGTCTCCCTCTCTCTCTGCCTCTCCCCAGCTTGCTCTCTCTCTCTCTCTCTCAAAAATAAATAAATAAATAAATAAATAAATAAATAAATAAATAAATAAA
>NW_024412406.1:5875510-5879264 GCF_014898765.1 Herpailurus yagouaroundi
AAATAAATAAATAAATAAATAAATAAATAAATAAATAAATAAATAAATAAATGTAGGCGAAGGAGCAAGAGTTGAGAGTCAGAAAAACCTGCATTTTAATCTCACCTGTGATTCTGGGCAAATTAGTAACCGCAGAGGGCCTCAGTTTCGTAGTGTGAATAAAAAGTACTCCTTTCAACACATGTTGGTTGTAAGATGATTTTTCAAAAAGGAGGTAACATGAATCTCCCTGGTTGTATATTAGACCTCAATAAATATTAATCGTATTTTGTCCCTCTTTACCATCTTTTAAAAACAGTTTTCCATCAGATTCTGAGGAACATTAAAGTGAATGATTAAATAAGATTTTTTTGCATTACAGTTTTAAGTAACCTGTATGTTAAAATTTTGCCATTTCCCAACTTGCGTTGTGAATGAGAAGTTATTTTTTTTCTCCCCAAAGGCAGACTCTGCCTCTACAATAAATATTGCACTCTTACTTAACATATGGGAAATTGGAAAATCTATAGAGAAACTTCTGAGGTGCCAGGTTTGGAGAAACCTTACATTTGGAACCAGAGATTGGTTTTGATCTAGTCTGCCAGACTCTTTTCCTTCATACAGTCTTAATCATTGCTGTTTCTAGAGATCTTACAAGTCAGATCTTCAGCCCCTACTCTTCATGTGTACTTTGGACATCAATGACTTTAAGCATATGCTTAAAAATTTTTTTTTTAATTATTTTTTTGAAAGAGAGAGAATGAACAGGGGTGGGATAGGAGGAGGGGCAGAGAGAGAGGGAGACACAGAATCTGAAGCAGGCTCCAGGCTCTGAGCTGTCAGCACAGAGTCTGAAGCAGGGCTCAAACCCACAAACCATGAGCTCATGACCTGAGCCGAAGTTAGACGCTTAAACAACTGAGCCACCCACGCACTCCTAAACATATATTTTCAAATCAAACCCTCTAGGTTCAAAATCACAACTCCATGTATTCAGGTATGTTACCACAGGCAAGCTGCTTAACCTCCGTAAGCTTCGGTTTTGTCATCTGTAAATGGTAATCCGCACATCACAGAAGTGTTGTACTTCTATTTGGACCACTTAGTTCAGATTTGGATATACATAGAATGAAATGCACTCTATGGGGGTGTGGTTGTGGCTTATTAATAATTTTCCTGAGTCATGACTGTCCTGTTTTGCCAGTGATTTTGATATCCATGTTCCTCATTTTTCATTTTTCTCCGCTGAGTTGATTATCCCAAAACAAACCTCACTTTTTTTTTTTAATGTTTATTTATTTTTGAGAGAGAGAGAGAGAGACAGAGCACAAGCAAGGGCGGGACAAGAGAGAGGGAGACACAGAATCTGAAGCAGGCTCCAGGCTCTGAGCTGTCAGCACAGAGCTGGATACGGGGCTCAAACTCTCCAGCTATGAGATCGTGACCTGCGCAGAAGCCAGAAGTTTTAACCCACTGAGCCACCCAGGCGCCCCCAAACCTCGCCTTTAAATTTTAAGGTTGATAATTTGCTGCCACCTAGAGGCTAATATGGAAAAAGCAGAACATATGGGAATATAAAATCTCAAAGGTCATCTTGAAGGCCTTGAGGCCAACTGTGGACAACTCTATGACCCCCTTTTCTGAGATATTTAATTTCCCTGGTAGCCTAACTAAAGGCTTGAACTGTATCAGAATCCCTCTAGATTCTTTTTGGAATTGGGCAGCTGTGCGTAAACCACTGTTAGTACTTACATATTAAATTTTTCTTCTTAAGCAGATTTGCAAACTAGTATTTATTAAAAATCATGAAAGAGGCTTTGTGTTTTAAGGCATGGTTTAGAGCCAGGGTTTTTTTTGTTGTTTTTTTTTTTTTTTTTTTTGAGTCTTGTTCTAGTTGGAGATTTGAGAAGTCTGAGCAAAACATTAAAAATAAAGAATGTTTACAATTAACTTTGTTACGGTTTGTACTGTATTGCCTTATATGATTGTTACCATGTAGTCCTCTTCTGTCCTCAGTCTCCTACTCTTTGTCACCTAATGTGGTACAGGGGATAAATCTGCAAGCACACATGGACCCTCTTCAGTGATTTCTGACCGTACACGCCTTACCCACAGTTGGATTTGGCTGGGGTCGGCGTGTGAGGGTTCCAATGACAGACAGCAGGGGGTGGGCCCAGTAAGGCCTGTGTGCTAAAGTACTGGGTTGAATTTTGTCTTGAAAACAGCAGGGAACCACTAACGGACTGTAAGCTGGAAAGGGGGACATGGTCAGGTTTCTATCACAGGAATGTTACTTGGGCCGTCCAAAGACATTTTAGAGGGGGCCTGTAGAAGCAGTTACTCATTGAGCTTTTCCGTCTACGGACTGTACCTGTTACATATTGTCTGTGCATTAGAAGACTTACTCATTCTCTGCAACTCTGGTTTTTGGTTTTTGGAATTGTTTTATTTGTAGTTTATGCCCTTAGCGGTTCTGTAAACACCTTTCCGGTGGGCACTGTTTTGGTACTGTTGTGCTAATGATTATTGCTGTTATAATTATTATTTTTTTTTAATTTTTTTTTTCAACATTTATTTATTTTGGGGACAGAGAGAGACAGAGCATGAACGGGGGAGGGGCAGAGAGAGAGGGAGACACAGAATCGGAAACAGGCTCCAGGCTCTGAGCCATCAGCCCAGAGCCCAACGCGGGGCTCGAACCCACGGACCGCGAGATCGTGACCTGGCTGAAGTCGGACGCTTAACCGACTGCGCCACCCAGGCGCCCCTGCTGTTATAATTATTAAGTACCGTTAGCGGGTGATATGCAGCGGACCCTGCAACAGGTGTCTCTGTACCTTGTACACAATGTCCATACGTGCTGTGTCATTGATCCACATACTTCTCTTAGCTTTGCCATGGCGCTGGCTGCTTGTTGAACAGCGTGGTTATTCTCACCCCTTCCTTTTCCGCCTGCCTGTGAAGTCTGTCATCTGCTGCCTGGCATCTTGCTTTGGGCTGGATGCCACATTGCTGCTATGGCTGAACTAGCGCGTCTCAGAAATGGACGTGGGGGTGGTGTGGAACCGTGATTGCTTTAATCCCCAGTGGCAGAAAGAGGCGAAGAGCAGGAGAAGGAGGAGACCTTTCTCTGGTTCCCTATGCAAAAACTCTGTTGCCAGAGGAGACTAAGAAAACCCAAACCTCTGTGACTACGGTAAAACAAGTGAGGCCAGAGGCCCCCTGCCTTAGCTGTAAAATTCAAGAGGGCACCAAAATGCCCTGTGATCAAGACAGACAATGTTAATGCAATATTCAAAAAAATTAAAATGAAATGAGGATGAACAAAATACTAACCTTTAAATTTTTTTTAACGTTTATTTATTCTTGAGAGACAGAGAGAGACAGAGCATGAGCATGGGAGGGGCAGAGAGAGAGGGAGACACAGAATCTGAAGCAGGCTCCAGGCTCTGAGCTGCCAGCACAGAGCCCAATGCAGGGCTCGAACTCACAAACCAACCGCGAGATCATGACCTGAGCTGAAGTCAGATGCCTAACCAACTGAGCCACCCAGGTGCCCCCTAACCTTTTAAATGAAGACAAGATCAGGGGGTGCCTGGGTGGCTCAGTCGGTTAAGCATCTGACTCTTGGTTCAGCTCAGGTCATGATCCAGTGATTTGTGGGCTCAAGCCCTGTGTCAGGCTGTGTGCTGACAATGTGAAGCCTGCTTGAGATTCTCTCTCTCTCCCTGCCCCCATTTCTCTTTGCCTCTCCCCCTCTCTCCCTCTCCCCCCC
>NW_024412406.1:5879664-5900991 GCF_014898765.1 Herpailurus yagouaroundi
GATCTCACGGCTCGTCGATTAGAGCCCCACGCTGGGCTCTGTGCAAACAGTGGAGCCTGCTTGGGATTCTGTCTCCCTTTCTCTCTGCCCCTCCCCCCTCAAAATAAATAAATAAACTTTTTTTAAAAATGTTAAAAAAAAAAAACAAGATGAGAAACAGTGCTGTGCAAAGCCATTTTGGAGCCTTGAGGTGGAAGGAAAAATCAGTAATACTGAGCCTACTTAAAATTTTGATATTTTGTGCATCATAGATTCTTTGAATTAACTTTGATATTTGAAAACTATTGCATGAAAATATTAAAATTATTTATATTGAGTTTTTTGGTGCCACCTTAAATTTTGCGCCCAAGGTTTGGGGGCCTTGCTGACCTAACCCTAGTGTTGGGCATGGTTGGTTGGCAGAGAGACGGAAGGGTTGCTGAGGGTCAGATGCCTTCTTGGCCACTTGAGAAATACCAGATTCTTCCTGAAGGGACCACTGTGGTCGGCCCTCTTCCAGAGGAGTGAGTGTGGCCGTGTTGGTCTTAAATAACTTGAAAAGCTTTTATGTGAGTGTTGGTCATTTCTGCATACGTTAGGACTTTTTAAAGGTTATCTGGATGATATATATATATTTTTAAAAGCTACAGGAAGGTGTTTCCTACCTCCACTAACAATGGAAAGGAATGTAATAAATTATTTTATTTTTTCTGGAATAAAATTTTTGTAGGCATTGAGTTTGTTCAGTTCATGACTGAGGTTAAGTTGCTGGATTTGTGGGGTGCCTGGGTGGCGCAGTCGGTTGAGCGTCCGACTTCAGCCAGGTCACGATCTCGCGGTCCGTGAGTTCGAGCCCTGTGTCAGGTTCTGGGCTGACAGCTCAGAGCCTGGAGCCTGTTTCCGATTCTGTGTCTCCCTCTCTCTCTGCCCCTGCCCCGTTCATGCTCTGTCTCTCTCTGTCCCAAAAATAAATAAACGTTGAAAAAAAAAAAAAGTTGCTGGATTTGATTAGCAGAGGAAATTAGAGACATTTACAAACCTCTTTCCTTGTTAGTGTAAATTAGTCTGATTTACTAGTTTAACATTTGAAGCCTTGGCAAGATCCCATTCTTGGCCTCTTAACTCTTCTCCTTTGCAGTAACTATATTGTGGAAACGAACAGAATCTGAGCGAATGCTGTATTTTTTAAATTCGTATTTTGGCAGAGTGCAATTTGGCGGTTTTTAGTGGTAGCTCAGACTTTCTTTTGTCCTGTAGAGGGAGAGCCAGGTCATTTGAAGGTATAGAAAGTTGATGTGTGGATCCGGTCTAATTGGTTTTATTCTCATTGGGGCAGTAAAGAAGCCTAAGGGAGAATTTTACACAGCCTTCATACCTTACAGACTCTTTTTTTAAATCCCCAACAAGGTCTGCTGAGAACAGACCCAGTACCCGAGGAAGGAGAAGATGTTGCAGCCACAATCAGTGCCACAGAGACCCTATCAGAGGAGGAGCAACAAGAACTAAGAAGAGAACTTGCAAAGGTAAAGAAGCATTCCTTTCGGAACTTCCTGTTTTGCCCTCACAGTGTCATTTGTGTTTCTAAAGCACAAGGTAACAACGCGTCATTGGTTCCAGGGAAGAGAAAGCAACATGCATTTACTTTTCCTAGAGGTCTTGAGTGGGGGAGAAGAAATACAAGAACATGATAACCAGTTTGTTTTTATAGGATATATAATGGGTATATAATGGGTGAAGGGAGTCTGAGAAGTAGAGTGTGATGGAGGAAATGGATGAGAGGAGGAATAGTGGATACCGTCTCAGGGGCTGCACTAAGTCTGATACCCTTGGCTTTGCCCCTCCATCAGTGACTCTGGTGTCTCCTTTGCTGTGTTGTGGATATAGGCACTTTGAGCCCTCTTTCCTTCCCTCCCTTTCTCTCTCTTTTTCTTAAAATTAACCACTTGAAAGTGTACAATTCAGTGGCATTTAGTACATTCACATTGTTGTACAGCTATCACCTCTGTGTAGTTCCAGAACAATTTTATCACTCCCAGGGGAGACACATACTCATTAAACTGGCGTCCTCAATCTCTCCTCCCTCATCCCCTGGCAACAATAGTTAGCTTTATGTCTTGTCTGTATGGATTTACTGATTCTGGATATTTTATTTAAATGGAATCATATAATATGTTACTTTGTGTATGTTTTTTAGGTTCCCTTAGCATAATGTTTTTTGTGGTTCATTCTTGTTGTAGCACGTATTGGTACTTTACTATTTTTTATGGTTGAATAATATTCCATTTTATGTGTCTTCCACATTTTGTTTCTCTCTTTGTGTGTTGATGGACGTTTGTGTGGTTTCCACATTTTTATAATTGTAGGCACTGAGCTGGGAACATTTGTATAAAAGTACTTGTTTGAATACCTGTTTTTAGTTCCTTTGGATCTATATCTAGAAGTGGGATTGCTGCATCAGATGATAATTCCACGTTTAACTTTTTTGGGGAACTGCCGGACTACTCACAGCAGGGGCACCATTTTACATTCCAATCAGCTATTTCTCTACATCTTTGCCAATATTTGTTATTTTCTGTCTTTCTGACTGAGTGTAAAGTGGTATCTCATTGTGCTTTTGATTTGTATTTCCCTCATGACTAATGATACTGAGCATTCATGAGCTTATTAGCCACTTGTACACCTTCTTTGGAGAAATATCTATTCAAATTCTTTGCCCAGTTTTTCTTTTAATTGTCTGTTTTGTTGTTGAGATGTTGAGCTCTTTATATATTCTGGATATTAGACCCTTATCAGATATATTTTCTCCTGTATGTTTTTTCACTTTCCTCACAGTGTCTTGATGCTCATAAGATTTAAGTTTTGGTGGAATCTGGAGCGACTGGGTGGTTCAGTTGGTTAAGCATCCGACTTCGGCTCAGGTCATGATCTTGTGGTTAATGAGTTTGAGCCCTGCATCGGGCTCTGTGCTGACAGCTCTGAGCCTGGAGCCTGCTTCAGATTCTGTGTCTCCCTCTTTCTCTCTGCCCCTCCCCTGCTCACTCTCTCTCAAAAATAAACATTAAAAAAATTTAAATTTTGATAAAATCTAATTTTTCTTTAGTTGCTTTTGCTCTTGGTGTTATATCTAAGAACCCATTTTGAAAGTTCAGATCATGAAGATTTACCCCTATGTTTTTTTCTCAGACTTTTAGCTCTTATATTTAAGCCTTTGATCTATTTCTTTTTTTTTAAATTTTTTAAACATTTATTCATTTTTGACAGACAAAGTGTGACCAGGCAATGGGCAGAGAGAGAGGGAGACACAGAATCTGAAACAGGCTCCAGGCTCTGAGCTGTCAGCACAGAGCCCAACACAGGGCTCAAACTCACGGACCACAAGATCATGACCTGAGCTGAAGTCAGATGCTTAACTGGCTGAGCCACCCAGGTGCCCCAACAAATGATAGTTTTCAGTTTGGAAAGGTTTTACATCAGAGTCACTGCCTGAGATAGTTGTAGACGTTTAAATAAAATAGGGATAAAAAAAATCCCGTCTCTTTTTTTTTGGGTTCATTTTAGAGATGTAATTTGCATGCCATCAAATTCTACCTCTTTGGTTTATGTGTATTCACAAGGTTGTACAGTTATCACCACTATTTAATTCAAAACATTTCATCACCCAAAAAAGACACCCTGCTCTATTAGCAGTCACTCCCAGCCTACCCTTTGTCTCCAACCCTTGGCAACCACTGGTCTACTTTCTATTTTTATAGATTTGCCCCATTCTAGGCATTGCATACAAGTGGGGTCAGACAATGTGTGCTCTTTTGGGACTGGCTTCCCTCACGTAGTATTTTTTCAAGGTTTATCCACGTTGTAAGACATATTAGTACGCCATTCCTTTTCCTGGCTAAATAATATTCCATTTTATAGCAATCTGCCATGTTTTGGTTATCCATTCTTCAGTTGTTGGAGATTTAGGTTGTTTTCACCTTTTGGCTGTTAAGAATAATGCCACTGTGAATACTTGTGTACCGGTGTTTTGTGCAGTTGTATGCTTTCAATTTTCCTTCTATATACCTAGGAGTGGGATTCCTGGGTCCTATGATAACTCTTCTGTTCAGCTTTTTGAGGAACCACCAGAGTGTTTTACTGCCAAACTGCACCATTATCTTCCCCTTAGTAATATATGAGGGCTCCAATTTGTCTACATCCTTGCCAACCAACACTTGTTATCTTTTTTATTATAGTCATCCTAGTGGAGGTGAAGTAGGATCTCATTTGAATTTCTCACTAATGAATGGTATTGAGCATTTTCTCATATGATTATTGGTCATTTGTATATTTTCTTTGGTGAAATGTCTATTTAAAGCCTTTGTCCATTTTTAATTAGATTATTTGTCCTTATTGAGTTGTGTGTTCTGTGTTATGGATACTAGATCCTTATCAGATATATTCTTTGTGCTTTAAGGGTCATTCTTTTATATATATGTATTTTTCCATTTTGAAATATGTGTATTTTATATACATAGTATGTAATACATAATATATATGTTGAATTAAGGAATTGTAGCCGTGATGTGCTGAGCCAGGTATGTTGGTAGCACAATCTAACCGACAAAGGTAGGGAATACACCGGGTCATGTATTGTTCAGTAAGATTTATAGTGGTCTTTCTTGCCAGCTGTCATTAGGGGAAGTGAAAACTTCAGACAAGTGTCGGGGTAGAGTATGTATCTTTTAAGTCAGTTCTTTGGAGCATCTGAAAATTCGGAGCTGGGATAGAGAAGGAGGTATTGGAAAGCTAATAGTGTGCAATGAGAATTAACCAGTAAACTGAGAAGTAGAATCTGAAAACCTGGGTTGAAATTCTGGTTCCTACATTATTAGTGTGATGACCTAGGGCAAATTATTTAATTTACTTGATTTTTGAACCTCGTTCATTCATTGTTGCCTTTTTCTTTCCATATTCCAATTACAAATGACTTCTAAAACTGGTGCAGAATGAGAAGCACAGAGGATTATCTTTGTTCTGGACCTATCTTCTAATAATGCCATCTTCAGAACTATGTTTTGTTTGTTTTGGTAGCCACATCACATTTGATTTATCCTTCTTTCCTTTTGTCGAGTACTGTTTTCCTTCACTTTGTGTTCTTTAAAGATTTAATCAGCAGTGAAAACAGTTTAATAGCACTACATGTTGTTTTTTGAAGTCCGTGCTGTCTTTGAAATCATAGAAGTGTGAGGTCAAGGCTGAGAATATGGTTTTGCAACAAGCCAAGAGAAGCATCTTTCTAAGGGGTTGAATATTAATGACTGTCTCACTTTTTCAGCTTCCTGGGACAAAAGGTCTCTCCCACATGAGGTCTGTTTCTTTCTGTGGGTCTGCCTCTTTCCCTCTGTTTTTCTGGCTCAGCTTGTTGGCCTACTCTATAAGTCTTTTACTGTCCTTCTTAGCTTCTGCATAGTTTTTGGCCTCATCAAGTATATTTAGGCTTCCATTTCTCATAATCTCACTGTGCCCTACCTGTACTTCAGGGCTTCTTTATCTAAGTCTTCCCAGCTTCTTCTCCCAATGTTATCTCAGTTTCTCAAGCTGGATTTCTGAATGAGAGAGACTAGAGTATCTCTTTTTACATCAGGCACATCACTCACAGGTGGCCACTTGATGGGTTGGCTGTCCTTGGGTTAGGGGCCCACCTCTAACTGCCCAGTTAAGGCTGGTCAGTCAGTGTCAGGGGGTCCACACAGGACTTCTGTGGGGCTCTCCGGGAGAGATAGTTTGATTTGTTTATGTCTGTGGCTTTGGCAGGCCCTGGGACAGACATTTCCAGATAAACTCACATGATACATATGCGAAGGTTGGCTTTCAGTTTGGCTTGGCTATGCACGTTTTGGTGGAGAGTAGAGATAGGTTTCATTTGGTACACAAGTAGGAGTTTTGGGGGCTTTCTACTAGAACTGGCAAGCCAGAAATGCAGACCAGAGTTCAGAAGAGTGGATGTTAGAATAATTTGAATATCTTCTGTGTGGAGGTTCGAGCCCTAAGCTTCCATGACATAGCTGAGTAAAGACCTACAGACAGAGAAGAAGGCTGAGGACAATTCAAGATAGAAATATAAGGAAGAGAAGAGATGCTCTACAGGAGAGATCGGCACGTAACCAGTTTACTTATTAACAACACGCTGTATGTGGTTTTTAAAGAGATCAGTGAATCAAAAAAGTTTTTAAATTTCTCCAGAATTTTTAGTATAGTTTTGCACTAATAATATTAACTTTGCTATATTTTTACCCCATCTCCCTTCCTCATAGGTAGAAGAAGAAATCCAGACTCTGTCTCAAGTGTTAGCAGCAAAAGAGAAGCATCTAGCAGAGATCAAACGGAAACTTGGGATCAATTCACTACAGGAACTAAAACAGAACATTGCCAAAGGCTGGCAGGATGTGACAGCAACATCTGCGTATGTCCCCTTGATCTTACATTTTTCTAGAGAATGTAAAGGACACTTTTGCTCCTTTTGTCTGGGTAGGGGAACTGAAAGGGGCTGAGGGATGCTTCTGCAACTCTTCTTTATACTACACAGGGCACTTCCCCCCGCCCAGTTCTCAAGTGTACCTGACTCTTCTCTAACTTTGGTCTTTCAGACTGTTCTAGGGGATAGAAAGAAAACCAGCCTCGTGTGTGAGTTGAAGAACTAACATTTACGTTCCAAAAATGTTATATATTGACTTGCCAGAAATGCACCTATGTCACTTAGTCCTCAGAATAACCAAATAGGGTGGGTGGTGAGATAGCCCGAGAGAAGGAAACGGATCAGACAAGTTTTGAGGTCACAAAACTCAAAATGTAGGGGCAGCATTTGAATTCAGATTTGACCAAGTACAGAGCCAGTCTTCTTTTTACTTCCTCATAAGACTCTTGGCTCATCGTCTCTGATATGTGCTGGTGGCAGAGGCCCACCCCTTAATCTTCTTGTCTTTTTGATCACATACATTTTGATACGGCCTTAATCATGATGCAGTTTTGTTTCCTAGCATAAGGAGGAGCAAGCTTCTGGTAACAGATTCTGAAGTATGTTCTATAAAATTTTTTTTATAAGTTTACTTAGTTATTTTTGAGAGAGAGCACATGTGCATGAGTGCGGGGGCAGAAAGAGAAGGAGGGAGAAAGTCTCAAGAAGGCTTCATGTTATCAGCACAGAGCCTGATGCGGGACTCGAACTCATAAACCAGGAGATCGTGACCTGAGTGGAGATCAAGAGTTGGACGCTTAACTGACTGAGCCACCCAGGTGCACCTGAAGTCTGTGTTCATCCATGCACTGAGCTGGTTACCAGCAGCAGTGTGGCTGACTGCATCTTGACATGACAACACTAGGACACTAAGTACACACTAGGGTGTCTACCCCCTTTGGTCCACTTCCGACCCATATAAGTCCATATAAGATTCTTTGTGAATCACCATAAACTTTTTATTTTTAGTATTTTTTCTTGATAGGATAAGTAAAAATGCCTGAGCATCCCTGTCAATAACATGAGGATCTTAACCTCTTTGTAGCTACCATATTCGTTTGGTTTTGTTTGTCCTTCATTAATCCCTGGGTAGATGGGAAGAGGAAGGTGGTAAATGATAGCTTTATGCTATAGCAAATATCATACTTGAGTCATTTGCAGTATTTCGTCAAGAGTCCACAAGTCCTTGTGTGGTAGCTCTGCAGATATGCAAAATTAAAAAAAATTCTTTACGGCCATATAACTTATTGGATAAAAAGTACGCAGGGACCTTACCTTGCTTCTGGTCCCTTTTTAGGGAATAAAGATATAAAAGGCATGTGAGGAATTTGATTTCATTTTTGTTTGGCTTTAGTGGAAAAGAATAAGAGGTATAATTTCAGCCTCTGGCTCATTTTCAGCCTTTCTCTATGACTATTTTTACCCCTTACCCCGATTTCCTCGGCCCCGCCTTTATAGGCGTCTGTTTGGCTGTCCTAGGGCACTGCCGAAGATTGAGCCTGCATGATGGTTAACGATAAAACAATGTGATGATGTTGTCCTGGTGGTTATGAAGGATTTGGGATGTTCTGAAAACAATTTTTTTTTTAAAGTTTTTGAGAGCTCTCCAAGAGGTGGTGATCGTTCTTTAAATTATTGCTATTAGAAAAGGTTAGCTTACCTTTTCTTTACTCTGTTCTTTTATAATTTAATATAGATACAAAAAGACCTCTGAAACCCTATCTCAAGCTGGACAGAAGGCATCCGCTGCTTTCTCATCTGTTGGATCGGTCATCACCAAAAAGCTGGAAGATGTAAAGTATGTCCTCATTTCTCCTTGCTCATTAAGTAGCTGAGGCAAATTAAAATACGTTGTGGTTGCATGTATTTCCTGACTTTGTGGATAATGCTGGATTCTCCTGTCTTCAAGTGAGGGAGGCCTCTCCTTCAAACCAGGACCTGAAATATTGTCTCAGTTATTTTAGGCGTAGCCTTCTGGCTCTTAGGCATAGCGTTCAAAATAATCATCTTGTGAGTACTTTTAAGGTTGTTGGAAAATTCTGGTTGTGCATTTTTGTCCTTTTAGTCCTTCCTGATCATGCAGGGTAAGTATGTCTCTTGTGGTTGCAAGTTTGTGGTTGTGGGCCGAGCCTGTGGTCCTCCTGGCGACAGGTCCAGGAGTGCTGCCTGCACGCGTGGACCGAGACCGGCTTCAGTTCTGCGTGGTACACTGTTATACCATGGTGCGATTACCACATGCTCATCCGTGTCCTGGTTTGTACTAATGTGTAAGCTCTCTCTATATTCATGCCTAGGCCCACATCTTGATATTGAGCTTTGCTTTTTGTTTTGCATTTATATTTCAGATGAGTCTGCAGAATTTTCCTGGCAGTTTTAATAAAACCACTTCACAGTGCTTTTGTGCATCCACCCTGCTCCCCCCCCCCGCCCCGCCCCCGCCATGTTGATTCAAATAGCACTGAAAGTGACAAACATGGTTTAAATTTGCTGTGCTTCTGTTGGCATGAAAGTGTTTTTGTTTTACTAACAAAACCCTCAGATTGCATGACTTTGTGTTTTTCATTTGTGGGGAATGTAGCTTTTACAACCAGAATTTTGTTCGTTGAATAAGTTTCGCAACCAATGTATATTTATTACGTACCCAAAAATCCAAATGACTTCTTGTATTTGGACCATCATCATTCTAAGCGTCTGTGTAATAAACATAGCTTACTTGCTTTCTTTTGATAATTTATGCACATCTCTGAGGTGCTCTCATGTCTTTCTATGCCAGCTTGATTGTCTAGACCTTTAGAGTCCAGTTTAAGCCTTACACGACTTTTAAAAAGTAGGTTATTCCATTGTTTTAGATTTACCAGAACCTGCTTTCTTTTTTAATGCTTACTGTGGCTTCTTACAGAATGCAAGCCTTTTCACATTCCTTTAGGTAAGGACAGCTTGAACCATCCCTGCAGCTGTAGCCGGTGTCTAAGACAAGTGTGCTTAATTAGACTTTATTATGCCACGTTGGATGGTTGTGTTCGTCCACTGCATACTTTTCTTGCGTTTGGAATATCTTTTTCCTTAGTGCATACCTATTTTTAAGGGAGGGTTTTTGTATACCGTGGGTAACGGATAAATTAAAAGAAGAATAATTGGACACTGTGGTTCAGGGATATGGAAATGATTTTGACATTTCTTACTTTTTTGTTGTTGGTGGTGGTCAAAAGAAGCAGCTCAACCATGGCATACAGAATTCCTCCCTTTTAATGTCTGACTTTGTTTGTTTTTGATGCTTTAATTTCTTTGGTGCTTTTGTAAGGATGTTGGAATTCTCCTTCACGTGGGTCCCATTATGCTTCTGTAATAGAGTGCACATGTACTGCCTCATGATGTCAGTCTTCCGTCTTCTACAGGTTACTCTGATCACTTTTTTTTTTCATTGTGGTAAAGTAGACATAAAATATACTCATTACTCTGCACTTTCCAGTATTTGTTTTACTAGCTTATAGTTTTTACTATTTTTTAAATTTCTTTACACTATACTCTTTGCATATGCAGGTAAGGAAATTTCATGGTTGCAAAAGGAAAAATAGCCTATTAGGCTAAAACAAACAAACAAACAATCAACCACACACACATTAAAAACATGTCAGCCCAAACCATGCCTTATAGAAGGAATCTTTGTGATGCTGAGCAAACCTCTTCTCTGTCTCCCATACAGACTGTTTATCCAATTAATAGAGAAAACTAAGCTGGAGAAAGGTCTTTAGAGTGTAAGCAGGAAAGACAACATGGTCTGCTGCTTCCATCTCTGTTCTTCTAGTGCGAATTATGTTCTCAGTCACTTGCTGTAGTCTAGCTGTTTGTCTGCTTAAATAAGGAAACTTAAACTTATCGCTGAGGCCTTTCTGGCCTAGTGACACTTGGCCCAGGAAGTCAGAGCCAACCATAGGGATAAGAAGATCAAGAGATAGGTGGTTTTGTATTTTTGGTATTCAATTAAAAATGGCCTCAGTGCTTTAGGCAGCTGTTAAGACGACTTTATCCACAGTCGTTTGAGTTGTGTGAATATGTATTCAGTCACAGGATCCATTCTGCTCCTGTTAGACTGCATTTTGTGGACAGGCCCACAGAATATAACCATACATCAGATATGGCTCTCATACTGAAAGACCTTACAATCTTTGAGCGGATGGAGTAGGGGAAGGGGGTTGGGACTAGGAATAAGTTAAGGTGGAAGAGCCCTGTTAACCCTGGATTATATAACAATGTTAGATGTGATAGAAATAAAAATGTAAAAATATTTATGTATGTGCTGTTGGGGAATGTTTCATCAGTACACATCCCTGTTGTTTCTCTGTAGTTTTAAGAATAAGCAAATTCACACAAGATGGCTCAGGATGTGCTGTCTTATTAATTGACCAGGAACAGATTAGGTATTGCCACTCTTTTCTAGCTCCTTATACAGTCAACTTTTTTTATTTCATTTAAAAACTATAATTGAGATTACACTCTGCCATTTTTAGTCCTGTTTCTAATATATATTGTGTATCCATACGTGGAAGTTTAAGTAAGACTTTTGATTAAAACCTGGAAATGAGAGATACAAGATTATTTTCTGAAAGCTAAATTTTATAAGTCTCACAGATTAAAAGTTGGCTAAAGTCACTTAAATTTCTCGGCCAGGAAGCCCTGATTGTGATCTGATTTTGTGTGTTCACATGTAAAAATATATGAGAACATATAAAATAGAAACACATAAAAACATACATAATAGAAAACCTGTATGAAGTAAAACCGCATCTTTTAGATCAGTGAGTCACGGTGGCAAATACTGGCCCAAAAACTGTCCAAGGAGAGGAAGCTTGGAAAGTAGATTTTGAGGGTTTCAGTCCCAGCAGCAAGGCCTTTGCTCCCATGGAGACGATGTGAGAGGCCTCTTTTGCCAAGTGCTTGAAATAGTTGCTTAATCCTGTCAACCTCCCTTTGTTTTGAGTCCCTGTGTACCCAGCAAGCTTGTGGCAATGATTTCACTCTCGGACAGATTTGTGGTTGATTTGCTGACATGAATTGTTAGACCCTGCAACAGTTTTTAGGTCACATTGTCAATTAATAAATTGGTACTTGGGATTTAGATATGTTCCTTACACCCCAGGTGGGTGTGCAAGGAGGAGGAAGTGGAGGAGAAAAGAGAGAGATCGGTTTTTAGTCCCCTGAGAATTAGGTGTCTGTGACAGCTGGTTCGAACGCCAGATGTGGGACATGGTAATGAGAACTATTGTGGGAAGCTCTTCAGGGACAGCCAGCCTTTCCTCTCAGGTGTTGTGTTCATATCCACCCATCTCATATTTGCTCATTGTCTATACATATGTGTTGAGCATTGATTCATGCCTTTAAGTTTTTGAGAGAAACTTTGGAATTTTTTTGAGAGAAACCCTTCTCATTTTCCTGGGTGCCAGTGTTAAACATCAATTTCAGTGTTACTAACAGTGTAACATAGTAATTCAACAGCTTCATTAGTCAAGAATTTTGATATATTTAAGAGGAAGTGCTAACTAACTTTGCTTTTATTTCCAAAGGAAGTTTCTCCTGTTTACGTGTGTATTTCTTCATATAAATCTCTAGATATCTTTTTTTGTTTGTTTGGGACTCATTAAGGTTATTCCAGACCATTCTGTTTTGCTGAAAATTTTCACCCCTTAACGGGAACAGAAATGATGTCTTCTCTTTCAGAGAGTACTTTTCGATTAGAATTTGAAAAGCTTTATTGAACTTTTCTACCTTTCATGCCCATATTTCCCAATTTTAGTTACAAGTTTTTGTTCGTTCATGCTTTCATTCAAAAGTATTTATTGAACGCTAACCATGTGCCAGACCTTGGTCCAGACTGTGTGGTCCGAGTTACCAACTGAAATAACAACTGGGTGCAATGCAAACGTTTTAAAGACTGCAATGTAATATGAAATAAATGTTAATGTGTGTTTCTGTTAAAGTCATCTGTAGTAATAATGTGAATAATTATGTCCCAGGCAAGGCTCTATATAGTCCCTCCGAAGTAAGTGCTGTTATTTTTTTGATTTTGCAGAGGAGGAAACTGAACCATAGAGAGGTTAAGTGACTCCCCCCAAGATCACACAGCTAAGTGGCTGAAGCCCAAGCTTTGAACCCAGACAGCACCCTGGTTCTGGAGCCTGTATTCTTCTCTGCATCCCACTTGATCCCAAAGTGATCAAGGTTTAAGAATAGGCCCCTCCAGGCACTGGCCAGCAGTTACTTTGGCTTATCACTTACAGTCAAGAAATTATTGTGAGGGCACAATGGAAAAATAATACATAGATAGCTCTCAAAAGCGTGTCTGGCACCTAGTAAGCATTCAAACATGCTAACCATTAACTCTTTCTTTTCTTTCTCTGTGTAGTACCTACCACTTCCTTTCTTCTCTTTCCTCCCTTTATGTCTCCCCTTTTATTGTGATTGGGGATGAAAAGATCAAGGAACTGTGTAAGAAACCAGGAAAATTTAAAAAATCAATTCAGCTTTTTAAAAGAATGACTTTTTTTTTTTTTTACATATTTTTTATCTTAGACAGAGAGAGAGCACAAGGGGAAAGGGCAGAGAGAGAAGGAGACGCAGAATCCGAAGCAGGCTCCAGGCTCTGAGCTGTTGGTACAGAGCCTGACATGCGGCTCAAACTCACAAAATGTGAGATCATGACCTGAGTCAAAGTCGGACGCTTAACTGACTGAGCCACCCAGGTGCCCCAAAAGAATAACTTTTTAAAAAAATGTTTACTTATTTTGAAACAGAGACTGCTGTATTTCCAGCATTATTGTTTTCTCTTATTTGCCTTATTTGTGAGTTTCCCCTTTCTTCCTGGTACCTCCTTACATTAATGTTCCACTCCCATCCCTTACCTAGCCAGGGGAGACCCCTTGATTACACACAGGCATAGCTCTACACTGACTTCTTGTTTTCATTCTCCATCCCCTGATAATTTGGGGCGATGTTTACTATTCAGTTTTTCAACTCTCATCAGCTTGGTTTATTTCTTATGTAGGATAATCCTGAAGTAATTTGTGCCCTGGATGTTGAATTTGCAGTCAACTTGATGTATTTAGAATTCATTTTATGATCATTTCTTCCACTTTGCCTTTGACTTGTTTCCTCTTAACTAGCTTGTATGCTGGTTCAAGGGGCACAGAACCCAGAAAATGACCATTGGAAGGAATGAATTTTAAGTGGGTGTTTAGGGACAGTGGCTACAATTAGCTATGGGTTTCTGAAATTTGCACTTTACGTATTTCCTCATTTTGTTGATACTGTCGAATTCATTCAGGGAGTCCCACGAACAAGCAGTGTATCATACATCCAAGCCATCACTCCTCTTCTTTTGCCAGAATTTGGTAATTCTGCCAAAATGAATGTTCTAGTGAAGAGTCTTGGTTATGAGGAACAAAAAATTAGGGAAACCGGCTTCCCTAAGAAGGAGAATGTGTCGCATAGAAAGTTCTTTTGGAATCTGAGGAGAAGAAAGGTAGCGAGCCCTTTCCCCACCCAGACTAGCCCTGCTGGTTGGAAAGCTGGTAAAATCAAGGTTGCTTCCAGAAGCCAAGGAGATTGCCGTTCCTCTCTCACCCTGCCCTCTTCCTTGCGTGGTCATCTCTGCTTCCTTTCTTCTACCTCTCCGTGCACTATATTCAGTCCTTTCTTGGGGAACTGGATGCTTCTGCATTCTTGCAGCCTGTACCTCCTGGTCCCATGAAAGGCCTTCCTCAACGTCTAAGCCCACATAACTTTTCAGCTCATGTACCTAGCCATTAACCAGTGGTTTAGTGTACAAAATCCCAGGATAAGAATCTTAATTGTCCTCTTTTTTTGTTTTTTCTTTCTTTTCATTCACTCCAAAACAGTTTGCAGATTACCAGGAGATTAGTTGTGGTGGGTGGAGTTCTACTGATGCAGTTATCATTACTGATGATGATGGAAGGGGGCTGTGGAAATGTGATTAGACAGCCTCTTTAGAAGGCTCTAAACTAGTGTAAATGATTGTAATTAATAGTAATTAATAGTATTGTAAACTAAGAAGGATAATTTTTATGAATCTCTCTCCTTCAAGTATGGATCTAGCCCACTGCAATAGATTAAGCAGGAAAAGCATTAGCCAATTCTCCTAGAATGTAGTCTTGTACCCAAGGTATCTACCACTGTTATAGTATAGAGAGAATGGTGAGCTGCCTGGATTCTTTCCTGTGTTACATATGACATTAAGTATGAAGATGTCCAGATACTTTACTGATTATTTTGACTATGTGAACTGCCAGTGTATTTTGATTTATATCTAGATCATACTTCATGTCACTACATATTAGTGCAAAACTAGATTTGGGGAGCTACTCTTAAAACACACTGTCATGTGTAACAACTGATTTTTTGAGAAAACTTAAATCACACATGCAATATTCAAATATAATTAAGAATACCTTGGACTGTCCAGCTTACCTGAAGGAAAGATTTCCTACCAAAGCGGCTATGCCAGTGATCAAAATATTGTAAGCATAGTAATCATATCAGCAATTTACAGTGACTTTGTGAGCCCACGAATTAAAGTGCTTTCATCTTACGAGGTGGTCTCTATGGGAGATGGCTGAGAGTAGATAACCTTGAGCCTGAACGGTCGGTAAACTGCATTGCCTTTGAGAAAGAAGTTGGTGCTAGTAAAACAAAGGTCCAAAAATGACCATTAAGAACATTTAGTTCATTGGGCTGAAGTACAAGTGTCTCTTATTAGAAAATTGATACTACTACTAAGGAGTGATCTCTAAATCACTTTCAGTTGTCAAATAGGTGATTTATTTTGAAGCCTTCCTGTTTTGGTCTGGTCACAAATATGTGGGAGAAAGGCAGCTGCTGGCGCCCTTCACCAGCCTCACTTGTGCGTGTGTGTATCTGTATGTGCGCTTCGTTTTTTGAGGGGAGGTGGTGAACATTGAATCAGGAGTCCCAAAGACCCAGGTTCCATCCTACTGTGACCTTGGGTAAATCACTTAACTTCTGAGCCTCGGTGCTTGATGCCCCATAGATACAGGTGAAAAGCACTGTAGAATTTTCAAAGTGCTATAAAAGTGCAAGGTTGAATTATTAGCTCTGTCAACTACATGGGTTAAATTGGCTCATGAACGGGCGTCTGGCTGGCTCAGTTGGAGCGTGCGACTCTTGATCTTGGGGTCCTGAGTTCGAGCCCCACGTTGGGTGTAGAGATTATTTAAATAAGTAACTTAGAAGAACAACAAAAAATTGAATTAAAAATAATTTTCTCATGAATACAAGTGCATTGGAATAATTTTTATCCCCTCCACCTCAAAAAGTAGATAAATCTTCATAGTGCCAAAAGAATGAGCCCCTAGAAAGCTGCGTTTTATAATGTCTAATCACGATACTAACTTCCTGTCTATCTCTTTTTAATGCTGCCTCTTAGTATCCGCTCCATTCAACATTCAATTAGCATGCCTGCTATGAGGTAAAGTATTTTATTTTTACAAAATGTAGCTGATCTTACTCTTTCTTATTCTTTATTTCAATGTGTAACTTGAACTGTTCTGAAGCGGGGAGCTAGGATTCTGCTCTAAACAAGCTGCGCGTTTAACGCTGTATCAGTTTTCAGTTGCTCCTTCTATAATGTTAAGGTGGGTGCAAGTGATCCAATAAAGGTTTGTGATTAAAAAAAAGAGTTATTATTTCTACTTTATTTTGTAAACCTATTAAATTGCTTCATATTTTAAATCTGCTTAACTGTAAAAGTGAACACTACCCATCTAATAAAGCTCTTCATAGATAACAGCTGTCCGACCACCTCTGTCTGCTAAAGCTACTCGGCTTTCCAACCTCCCTATTTCCACTTCCCTCATCCTATTCTGACATTTGGAGCCAACTGTGATTCAATTCTGCCATCCTCTTCCATCAGGAAACAATGTGCAAGCAGTGCATGTTACTGTCTCATTAACCTCTCCAGAGAGGCAGGGGATTTTTAACAACACATGCTTGGCTTAACCTTTAGTATACATCAGAACTACCTGGAGAGCTTGTTAGACCCCCTGCTTGCTGAACCCTGCCCCCTCTGGTTTCTGATTTCTATAGGCTTGAGGTGGGAACCGAGAACTTGCATTGCCCACAACTTCCCAAGAGCTATGGATGCATCTGGGGGACTACCCCTTGGGCCTGGTTGCCCATCACCACTGTGGAAAGGAGAGAACCCCTTGTTCCCTTCTTCACCTTTTTCATCTATGTAATAGGAAGGATATTTGAGGTCAGGTGGATAGTTTAAAAGCTTCGGAAACCCAGACGTGAGTGACATAGGTTCTGTGATCCTCGTTGATTAATATGGATGAGTGTGAAGACATGGGAGAGGCTTTCCGTGGGCTCAGAGTGCTCTGTCAGTTGGGGCAGCTTTGTGATGTAGGCAAAACCACATTTCTGTGCTTCTTCCTCCTTTTGGTCTCTCTTTCCTCATCTCTACTGCTGCTCCCTGGGAACCAGGATCCCTGTTGTGGAAACTCATGTGGTCTGCTTGTCCTGCTTGGTGATGGGGGTTCATGTAGGACTCTTTGCCAGGCAATATGTGAATTTAAACACGAGTTTTAGAGTATAGTATAGTCACCTTAACCAAAATTAAACTGATCTAAGGGTGGCACACTTAGATGGTTAGAGAAGTGACAGAATTCGTGTTTTACCGACTTTGTTCCTTCTCCTCACACATGTACTTGACTACATCTATATCATGTATATCTGAGACAGGCTGTTTGTGGAACTGAAGGCATTGTTGTAGAAATCTTAGACCAGAATTTGATCATCTTACCTAATAATACATATTTGCCTCTATGCCCGCACAGACATACACAGCTAAATCTGTTTCTTTGCTGATTGAGAATAACTGTGAAGAGGAATACAATCAACTAATGATGTTTCAAAATCAGTGAGTTTTTTTCAGTGTTTGTAATTTTACTGTTTTTCTTTCTCTCCGTAGAAACTCCCCAACTTTCAAATCATTTGAAGAAAAAGTTGAAAACTTAAAGGCAAGTAGAGATGAATAGAATCTTAGTGATGTCTTGCTTGGTGCCTTAAATTTTTTTGCTGTGGGTAAATTATTCACATTACTTTTTCTTTCTAAAATACTTAGAGCCTTGATGACTTTATTCTTTACATTATTATAGGTGATATGTACTCTTTTAATCAATGTTTTGAGTGTATGTTGTAGCATGGTAGATGCTAAACGCTGAAAGGAAATGTGTAATTTAAAAAACAAGTAGTACTTGAGAAGTGTGTACTGCTCCAATACATTTATAATTTGACAAAATTTAATATAAATTTTATTGTAGAAAATTAGCAACAACATCGAAAAGCCCAAAGAATAACACACAAAAAATTGGTCCTGTCACCTGGAGTCAGTGATATGTATGTAGTTGGACTATAATGTTAATGCTTTAAGAAGGAATTAACCAGATACAACATAAACATTTTCCTTTATCATTAAATATTCTTCCTCAATATTATGTTTAATGGATGTTTACATGTACCTTGTGACAGATATTGATTGTTCAATCCTCAGTCATTAGACATTTGTATTATGATGGTGATCACTATTGATGATTCACTGTTTTATTTTTTGATTGCTTTGATTACAGTGAAGGTGGGCATTTTCAGTGATTATTTTTATTAATTTATAAATTATATTTTCAAAATTATGTTGAAAACTATAAAATTATTAACTCTTAGGATCACAAGCGACCAGAAAGGTTGTCTGGTTCCTGACCAGTTCCCAGCCTTCTCTTCAGTTTGGGCAAAGCAGTGTTTCATTTCTTCCTAGACAAATCCTGATAATTAACTGTGGGTATTTTTTAAGGATTAAAATTATTATCTTAAGCGTTTTATATAAATCTGCTTAAAAACAAATATTCAGATTTAGTCTTTCATAATCGTAACCGAGTTACTTTTTTTTTAATTTTTTTTTTTAACGTTTATTTATTTTTGAGACAGAGAGAGAGCATGAACGGGGAGTGGTCAGAGAGAGAGAGGGAGACACAGAATCTGAAACAGGCTCCAGGCTCTGAGCTATCAGCACAGAGCCCGACACGGGGCTCGAACTCACGGACTGTGAGATCATAACCTGAGCCGAAGTCGGACGCTTAACCGACTGAGCCACCCAGGCGCCCCTGAGTTACTTATTTTTAAATGCATCTTTTTTAAATTACAGAAGCAGGGGCTACTTATGGAAAGGAACCCAAACACTGTAGTGTGGTTTGGATCTTTTTTTCTTGCCCATGCAAACACTAATACACACCTTTTCTGTTTCCACATAAATGTATAAACATTTTGCAGATGTGAATCACAACTGCATGCACAGTCCTATAACTTGTTCATCCAGCCCCCCCCCACTAGCATATGTGCTGTATGATCCCACAAACACAGGGACCTGTTCTTCTTACTCACTCATGCTTCTCAAGGGCCTGGATTAGTCCTTGGCACATTGATGCTACTTAATACATATTTGATGAGCAACAAGTATATCCTAGTCATTCTTCTAGGTCAGTAGGAGACTTGCTTTATTCTTTTTAATGCCTAGTCATGTGTTTGCAATTAAACTGTACATTACAGGAAGTCAGCTGTCACTATTTAGGATTATCCTGAGTCTCTCCTTGAAATCTGCCTTAAGCATTAGTTTTTGAAATGACGGGTTGGAAAAAACAGATAGCTGTATTCTTTAGACACTGAAGAGGACTAGAAACTTCCAGGTCATTTACTATATATTCTGCCTCTGGGTGTATTTAGATTCTATAAATTGTGGTGAAACTTGCTTTTGAAACATGACTAGGCACCATTCAGATAAAAACATGTAATTTTTAGAAGTATAGAATAGGAAACAGCTATCCCCCCAAAAGCTGTAAAATATAGTTGTACACATGGAATGTAATTTTGCTAAATTACCTTTATGTTCAATTAAATATTGGGTCTACATGTACTTATGTTTAGATTTTGGATTGGTTCATTTATCTGTGATAATTGAGCATTTGCCATGTGCCAGATGATGAATGGTAGGCCCTGGAGATACCCCAGTGAGCAAGAGAGATATAGACCCTTTCTGCAAATGTGTAGGCAATTAAATGGCCATTGAAAATAAAGTGAGTGGGGGCACCTGGTTGGCTTAGTCAGTTAAGCGTCCAACTTCAGCTCAGGTCATGATCTCACGGTTTGTGAGCTTGAGCCCCGCGTGAGGCTCAGAGCCTGGAGCCTGCTTTGGATTCTGTGTCTCCCTCTTTCTCTCTGCCCTTCCCCTGCTTTTGCTCTTTCTCTCTCTCTCTCTCAAAAATAAATAAACATTAAAAAAAAAAAAAAAAAAAGCAAAAAGTAAGGGTAAGGCTCCATGACGGGGAGACTTGGGGATGCAGAAACGTCTGACCTAGCTTAGGAAGGAAGGTAAGAGAGGGTTTCTTACAGGACAAGATAATATAAATGGAGGCCTTTAGGTTGAGGAGAATGTTTTAAAAGCTTTGACACCTTTTTGAGGAATACCAGGCATTTTGCTGTGCTGTAGGGTAGTGGGCAGGAGATAAAGCTCGAGTGATGGGTAGGCTGCACTAAAGAATTTGGACTTAGGGCAATGAGAAGCTTCTGAAGGATTTTAAACAATGTGGGTGGTGTATTCTGTGCATTTTAGAAAGGTCACTGGTGCCCTGCAGATCTAAGGAGATCTGGAGCCAGGGAGACTGGTTAGGAGGAAGGAGTTGTAATCCAGGCCAAAGATGGCGGTGGAGTGAATTAAGGTAGTGCTGATGGGACAGAGTTGAGAGATATTTAGAATTTAGAAATGACAGCCAAAAAGTTAGTGACTGGATGTGGAACAAGATGGAGCAGGATCAAGGATGACTCCCAGGTGTCTGGCCAAGACAGCTAGGTGAGTGCTACAGTTATGTAAAGTCTTAAGAATAGAGAAGGAACCAGTTGTGGAGGGAGGTGTTCAATGTTAGACATGTGTAAGGGTCTTAGTATTTTCCTATAATTAAGAAATGTGTTTTAATAAATTTAACAAATATACAGTGGACATAAGTTGTGCAGATTTTTCAGACAATTCAGAGATTATGGATGGGAGACCAAAAAGAAGGAGAGAAAATTTCAACAAGATTCCAGCCGATAATGTGTCTGTGGCTAGTCGGTTAAGATTGAGCTAAGAGCAGGTCAAGTTAAACCTATGAGTTTCATTGTTGGTTGACTGTTGTTTTTTTTTTTTTTTAATTTTTTAATTTTTTTTTTTTTAATTTATTTTTGAGAGAGAGAGAGAGAGTACTAGCGGGGTAGGGGCAGAGAGAGAGGGAGACACAGAATCGAAAGCAGGCTCCAGGCTCTAAGCTGTCAGCACAGAGACAGACTCAGGACTTGAGATCATGACCTGAGCCGAAGTTGGATGCTTAACCAACTGAGCCACCCAGGCACCCCTGTTGACTGGTTTCTTAATGTTAGTCAGCTGTCTTGCTGGTCATTAAGGATGTAACAGAGAGAGCATAGATACATCAGTGTTATTAAGGATGAAGTGACATCATAAAGGTTTGGGAAAACATAAAGTATTATCCAAATGTATGGTAGACCTCTTCATGCAGACAAATGTTTATTGACAATATCAGGCCAGATCAATTGGAGTAGTGCTCCACAAACTTTAACTTTAACTTGTCAAGAAGCACCTGGAGATCTTTGTAGCTGGAGGCGGGGAGGTTGGTCTGAGACGCTTCCTAACAAGCTCCCAGGTGTCGCGGAGTCAGTCTGTGTGTTACGATTAAAGCACACCTTAAGTAGCACTGGGTTAGAAAGTTTACACCATAAGTGGGGGGGGG